>NC_041002.1:40897037-41497037 GCF_004193775.1 Glycine soja
TCTCCAATTTAGCACGATTGCAATAGAGGACGAAAAAAGGGTCCTCTATCTAGGTTTTCTATTCCATTGTACGCCAAAGCCTTCTCTTATTTTGAGACCCAACAACAACTTCTTCTTCCGTTTTTGTGCATCGACGTGAATAATGGCGATATATGCTGCAATGAAGCCCACAAAGCCCGACTTGGAGGAGCCCCAGGAGCAGATCCACAAGTAACGTTCCAGATCTCTAGTGAATCATTTAATCTGCAATCCTTCCATTATGTAGTAAGTGGAACAAGTGATAAAATTATGATTAACCTTGTTCACTTGATGTTAGTCAGTGAAAACGACTAACTTTTGTGTATAAAACTTGTATAAATTGTATCAAACTCTCCCAATTTATGGTTATTTTGTAAGGTTATAAGTATTTTCTATTAAGTATAGGTAATAAATACTTAGTATTTTCATTTTGTGTGTTTAATAATCATTTTATCTCAATTTCAGGTTAATTAGGCAAGCTTTGGAAAAGGTTGTTTTCACCTTCTCGCTAAGCCAATCTGCTAGCTTAGCGAGCATCCGCTAAGCGCAACACTCCTGGGCTAAGCGCGAGGAAGAATCCAAAAGAAGATGAGTTGTACATGTTCACTAAGCGCACCGCTTCATCTCTCTAAGCGCACCATTTCAGTTCATCCGCTAAGCGAGAATGGCTCGCTAAGCCAAAAATCACTAATGTGCGCTAAGCGGTCCATACATGCGCTAAGTGCAGGAGCACAAACAAGGCCACCTATTTAAGCCTGAAATCAGATTTTGTGAAGAGAGTTTGGACTGAGATTCAGAGCTTTGCATGTCTAGGGTTTCTAGAGAGAGAAAGGTCCAAGTTCTAGAGAGTTTTGAGAGATTTTATTGTGTGAAGATCTACAGAGACCAGAGCTTGAAGCAGGAGCCGGTTTGAGAGCTTGAGATGAGTTTGTGAGTGATTGTGAGATCCTAGAGGTGAAGGAGACATCCTCATCACTTGTATTTTTGCAATCTTTCATCTTGTTCTTCTCTTTGTTGTTAAGAAGACTTCCTGGTATGAAAAGCTAAATCATATGTTGGATCTTCCCTGTAGGTACCTGATGTAAATATATTTCTATCTATTTAATGATGTTCTGTGTGTTCTCTGTGCTATCTGCTTTTCATTCCAATATGCCTTTACCTTGATCACGTAGATGCATGCTTTGTTAAGGTCATTCAATAGTGGAAACTGATCTGACTCTAATGTCCTTGATAGTGCAGGGCTGAGTTGTCGTGCTTTCACGAGGAATCGGGGTGCGATAAGTTAGTTGAGTATGTGTGTCTGAATGCGGTCCTGGTTGAGTTTAGTCTTACAAGAGGAATCTACGGACGATGCTTGATCAGGATTAGGCTAAACTATCATGAGGAATCGAGGTTTAGTATCTCAGGAGACACCATAAGAACACATGAGTATTGTTAGATAGAGAATATCTTTTTAGCATCAGACACCTATTAGGAAGACCAACGTGTTCTCTACTTGTTTTTACACATCATTTCTCTCGCGTGATTTTCTTTCTTTTTGCACATATAGTTTATACACTTGTTCATATTCACACTTACTTTTACACACTAGACGCCTATTTGCTGAAATAGCTTACCAAATAACACAAGTTTCCCGAGTGTTCGATACTCGGTTCTTACCTTTTATACTACTTGTGCGATCTGGTGCACTTGCCGGAAGCCGAACACTTGACATGTTTGATGTGTTAATTGTTGTAATATTGACATTAATTTACTGTTGCATATGATTGTTATTTTTGTTTTTAATATTAGCTCGTCTATATAAAAAATCTATTTGATCAATTAAGTGTTTTGTTATCAATCATATAATCTTGTATAATGCGATTCTTTTGTATTTATATTTCTATCATGCATATAGTGTTTTAGCTCTAATTCAATTAATGTATCTTTCATTTGTCATTTGTTGAGGTTCAGATCTTGTGCATTGGCTCCATGGGCTTATGTGGCTCTGGTTTAGGTATACCTAATCCCTTAAAATGCCAAAATTCAGTTAACTTTTACCATATCCCCACCTTGCAACTCCCCCCCCCCCCCCCAAAAAAAAGTGACTATGTATAGCAAATGTATCTGTAGGAAGCTAAACCAGTTTTTCAATTTATTGTAGTTGTAGATGTTTAATGCCTTTATAAAAAATATACATATTCATTTATAGATTAGCATGTTTGCATAGTGTGCATGTGTGTCCCAGGTTCCTAGTACACTCAATGTCAATGTAACTTCATTATCTAGTGTAGTTGAACCACCATGTCTTAAGATTTATTTCTGAACATGGCAAGACTGATTATGATAAGTAGGATGCAACCCTTTCTCCATTACATCACAAGGTTGGCATCTTTCACAATTTCAATCTAATTCAATTGCTTAGAGTTATGTCATCACTACTCTTGTAGAATCAATACAACTGATTAATTGATATTTTCTTCAAAAATATACATAACTTTGAGAAATATATAGTAAATAATATATGAGATAAAGAAGTAATAATTTCACAACGAAATTCATTTGGATGGGTGGAGAAACAGAGCATATAAATGAGAAGACTAATTAAAGCTCTACCTTTGCAGTTGGAATTGGAGTGAAGTTAATGCATTTGTTTAACGATGAAGTTCCTAGTGGGTAGATACTAAAATTTATTTATTTTTTTGACCGAAGATACTAAAATTTAAAACACTAGAAATATTGTTGTTCTTATGGAACATCGACATAACTTATTATTAAAAGAACATTTGAAATGAAAGGGATAATATCCTACCAGAAAACTTAGTTGTATGATATTAACACTTAGATGTATAACTGTTTAGGCGGCTAAACGTATCAAAATTTTGCATACTCAGTAGTAAGTTATGGTCAATGAAATGACGGTGTTGACGGGAGAAAGAAGATAGACGGCCAAATTTCAATACCATTTAAGTATAATAAAGTGTTATTAACACATTATCTAACTTATTATTTATTTATTAAAATTTATTAACTATTCTAAATTATGCATAAACTCATTAAATAAAATGTTAAATCTATAAAATTATATAATTTTTAATAAATTTTAATTTATAATAAAAAGTTTAGGGTATGTTAAAAAATATATTATTAACAAAAAAAGTTATTTATAATAAAACTTATTTTAATTATACCATTCTTCTTCTGTTAATGGAAAATACTAGTATCATTGTTGTGTACCATTGCAGCCACTTAATGATAGAGAGATCCAATGTGTTGCATGAGAAAGATCCAATGATACTCAACAATGATGTATTTTCCAAGAATTGTGCATGAGAAAGCAACATACCTCTGATGCAAGTGGTGCATTGAAGTATTTACATGATATACGCAAGAAAGATCCAATGATGTATGTTTCATACACCGCAGATGAAAGCTCAAGACTACAATGTTTGTTTTGGTGTAATGCTGAGAGCCAATTGCTTTATGAGGTATTTGGTGATGTACTCGCGTTTGATGCCACTTATAAGAAAAATAAGTATTTGTGCCCTTTTGTTGTCTTCTCTGGTATTAACCACCATAATCAGGCAATATTTTTAGGCACTGCTATCACGATTGATGAGACGGAAGAAACATATGTTTGCTTGTTGGAACAATTCTTGGAAGCAATGAAAGGAAAAAATCCTTGTTCAATAATAACCGATGACAATCTGGCTATGAGGAATGCTATAACAAGAGTGATGCCTGGTGTTTTTCATAGACTGTAAGCATGGCATTTATTGCGTAATGCATTGAGCCATGTTCGAGACCAAAAAGTTTTGAAATGGTTGAAGAAGCTAATGCTTGGTGATTTTGAAGTGATCGAATTTGAAGAAAAATGGAAAGAGATGGTTGCTACCTTTCAATTGGAAGACAATAGTTGGATTGCTGAATTGTACGAAAAAAAGGATGAAGTAGTCTTTTGCACATTTGAGGGGTAACTTTTTTGCGGGCATACAAATAACATCTCGATGTGAAGCCTTCCATGCTCATGTTGCAAAATATGTTCATTCGATAACTAATTTGATGGATTTTGTAGAACAATTTCAAAGGTGCCTCACTTATTTTCGATATAGAATGGTTGTGGCAGATTATTTCTCAACATATGGGAATGAAGTTTTGCAAACAAATCTCTGATCTCTTGAGCGGCCTGCTGATCATTTCTTACTAAGGATATGTTTATACTTTTTCAGTCTTATGTCTTTAGGAATATTAAGCTAAGAGTCATTGATTGCAAAGAGATGGTGATGTTCTTGGTTTACATGATTTTGAAGTATTGTAGTGGAAGGGTTTGGCGCGTGTCCTATTGCCCATCCACTGTTCATTTTAGTTGTTGTTGTATGAGAATGCAATCCATTGGTCTTCCATGTGATTACATATTGGCTGTTTTGGTTTGTTTAAATTTTACGGAGTTGCCAAGTTCTTTGGTTCTGAATAGGTGGTCAAAATCTGCCACAGAAGGTATCAAAGAAAAATATCCCGATTCTTCAATGTATTGGGATTCCCATTTGATGGGCAAGTATGCCACTCTGGTTCAAGATTCTAGAGAAGTTTGTGAAGTTGCCTACCGTGATCAAGAGGAGTATGACAAAATGTTGCATTTCCTATCAAATGAGCATAGAAGCCTAAAGTCCAAGAAAAACAAGCAACCATGTTTCAATGAGAATCATAACCAACAAGATGATAATTATGATGGTATTTTAGACCCTGTTATTGTTTGTTCGAACTAAAGGATGCAGACAAGTTGGAATAAATGAATCTGGCAAGCGAAGGAGAATCCAAAGCTGTGGCCAATGTGGTGGAACTGGCCACAATAAGCATTCTTGCACCAACCCTCCTTAAAATGAAAATGTTCCCGTTGGTGGTTTATTTATTTCATCTAGTGAACAAACTAACACTGTGTGTCAACCTACAGATGAATATAACTATGAACTGGTAATCATCTACTTGTTTAGGACAATTTGTTTTACAATTTTTATGTTATGCACTTAATCATGAGCAATGGATTCAATTATTCACATACTGTTTGGGACACTTTTTTTTGGTTAATGTTGCAGTTCATGCAGCACCCACACATATTTGTTGCTGGTAGTAGCCGTGTTGGTCGATAATCATAATTTTCCTGTGTTGAACAAATTGATTGATAATGACTTAATGTCTGCGTCATTTTTAAATTTTGTTATCTATTTAGATATAAGTGGCTTAACCTTGTTATTGGGTATATGTTGGTGGTGGTTCATTTTTTTTTCAGGATTATCCACTTGAAAGTAACTTATGGAAGCATTATGCAATTATAGTAGATGTGGTTTAACCGAAACACCAGTTTATATTTGGTAGTTGGTGTCTTTATTTTGTATGTTGGTCATCAATAATGACTACAATTTATTATTTGGTTGTGTTAAATATGCACAAACATATAGGATAATGTGTTAGCACTTATAATAGTTACCAACATATTTTATTTAACTTGGAAGGAAATGAATGATGTTAATTTTGTATGAATTTCGTTGTTTACCAAACTTTGCATCTGATTGTATATGTTTTGTTCTTTGAACCATGGGTCTTGAAGCCCTCGTGATTGGGTACATCAAGGAAGGAAAAGGAAACAAATGAAAAAAAAATGATTTCTTCAAATGAGGTCACCATTGATCCACTTCCTAAGCAAATTCTATTAGTGGGTTTCACTTGTTGAATGACCAAGATAGAAAGGCGTGGGACATTGTTTGTTTCACTTGGTTCAATGGCCTTTAATTTGTATAGGTAATATTAATTGGATACCATGAATCCATATTAATGGTTGTAATTATACTTTGAGTTGTTGGTCCCTTGTTTTTATTCCCGCATTACTATAATGCCCAAAGGAAAAAAATAAATGAGTCTGAGTCATGCTTTGTACTAGGGTAAGCTATTATTTATAGTTGTAAGAAGGATTATTTTGGGCTTTTCACACTTACACCTACACATGTAGTTAGCAAATGTGTTATGTGCAGGCCAAAATATGGGTAATTTTGTTGGATAAAGTCATAATAGGGGTTTTAGTTGAACGAATTATATATCCCTCCTATTATATAAATATGGCAATATCGGTAAAGTATTTTAGTCGACATCATACATTTATATTTTCCCTTAAGAGTTTCTCAAAATAATTTACAATTTTTTTTGTTTTTCTAAATGTGAGTTTTGTTATTTGCTTATAAAATTATTGAGTTGAAATCGAGTACAAAGTTTTTTTAATTGAAATAATTAGTTTAATAATTTGTTTAATTTTTGTATTTTTCTTAATTCTAATTTTTTTAAAATATGTAAAAAAAATACACAACATGATTAAATTGTAAATAGATGGAAACAATAATTTTAATAATATTTTTTTTTCATCCCGTGTAATCACATCAACAATTTGTGCTCTGTTACCATCTACATTAATGTTAATGATGGAATTACTATTGTGTTGTTAGGAAGTACACTAGGATACTCGGATCCATTCTATTTTTTAACTCCTCAATTAATTCCCTCGAATATTAAAAAATAGATGCCATGAGATGGTATGATTCTTTCATTTTTTTTCTTCCATTTTATATTTTGTAACAATAATTTAAAATTGTTAATTTAGATTTTATTATTTATGTTATCAACAATTAACAACATCTCATTATGTATGCAAGAGGAATTTGAATTTTGATATTATTTTACTTCAACACAAATTTAAAATATTATGGTTATAATTTTTAATTCATTATTTTTATAATAAAAGAATGCTATCTCTTTGTTTTTAATTCAATTATATATAAACAAAATGTTATCTTTTTTTTTTAATTCAGTTATTTTTTGAGAAAACCTGAGCAATTTTTTTTGTTTTTCCTTTTTACACCAACCTGAATATTTTTTTTTATAATTATTTGATTTAGATTTAAATTAAAAAAAAGAAAAGTAGTCAGTAAAGAAAGAAAAGACGCCAAGAAGAGTGGATCAGGAAAGGTGAATTTTACTTTAAAAAGTTAATAACAGAAGAGTAACAAATTGAAATTTTAAAATTAAAAAATAGACAGTTTTTAAATAATAGCATTTTGGAATTTTAAAAATAAAATTAAACAATCAATTTTCAAATAACAGCGTCTATTTTTTAAGAAATAATAATAGAGTAATGAGCTAATGTGGTTCATCCTAAAAAAAATATTTTTTTTATATATTCCATCAAACAATTAAAACATATGAAGCAATTTAACATAAAATAGATATTAAAAAATATTATTGTGAATAAATTTTCAAGAAAGAAATAAAAAATAATTTATTAGGTTCAATTTATTCCTTTATTTTTAAATTTTTTAATTAGGTTATTATTTTTTAAAATATATATGATATGGTCTTTTTATTTTTTAAGAGTTTCAATTAAGTGCTTATTTTTTAAAAAATTGATTCGATTTAATCATATTTTAAACCAAGTTTGACTGTATTTTTTTTTAAATGTTTGAAGCTAATATAATGAAATCAGACCAAATTCAATTCATCCATGTGAAATTTTTCTATATTTTAATAAATAAATTTAATTTTAAAAATAAGAGACCTAATTTAACCTATTAAAAATAGAGGGACCAAATTGA
The DNA here is from genome assembly GCF_004193775.1 of Glycine soja. NCBI lineage: Eukaryota > Viridiplantae > Streptophyta > Magnoliopsida > Fabales > Fabaceae > Glycine > Glycine soja. The sequence goes on from NC_041002.1 coordinate 40,904,669, forward strand.
ACATAATAAATAAATTAAGGAACAAGAAAAATTATTTTATTCAATATTTAATTTTTATAATCAAAATTTAAACAAAAAATATTTTTTAATTTTTAAAACAACAAATAATTTCAAATTCACCTCTCGTTATGTTCGTTTGCCATGCTTACTTCATAAATAAGTAATTATGTATATTTAATTTTTTAGAGATATAAACTAAATAGTAGGCGATAACATAATAATAAATTAAATCAAGATTGTCATATATATTTTTTTTAAATTTGTTTAATGAAAAAAATGTATATTTAATTTATGAATTACATGTCTAAGTTTAAATACATAAATATAAATAGACATTATTTAGTATTTTGTCATGTGTCCATAAAATTTATGGATTGACCCTTATAAGTACAAGTACTCATCGAGTATAAAATTATATATTATAGTCATTATTCACATGAGTTCAAAGTGAGTGCGAGTATTTTTTGTTAAACTGCATGTACAAAAATGAGTAAATTAATTTTCTACTTAAACTTGTCATAGATTTATTAATATACACATGCTACTTACTAAGGCAGCTAATTTGGGATAAAACCCTTAAGGCATATATGCTTGCCATATTATGACATACACGACACTACACATGACATTGGTGATGGACCGATAAATCTACAAATTCACAAAAAAAGACAGGTGCTAGTAAGCCAAGGAAACCTATGTACCTAACTAAGGCCATTAATTTTTTTTCGACCTTTTTATTTGGACATGCATTAAATCCACTAATGCACTTACTCTTCAATCTTCAAGTCCACACGTGATGGCCAATAGACACCATTAAGTTAATGCATGGGTGGTTACAGTATTTGGTCTGGATAGAAAACATTTGGCGCACATTGTTATTGCTTTCAAGTTTCAATATCATGTAGGTAAGAAATTTACCAATTGAAAAATAAGGACAGCGATAGTAAATCTGAGATATGTTCTTCCCTAAAAAAGGATATAGCCCTTGGACATGTTCAACAATCTTCTACTTCAACCCACACATATTAGTATATTTATCCGGACTAATAGTTGTTGCATAAGTGCTGCTAAATGTTGCTCCTTCATGTGTTGCTGTATGAATGGATCCATTGAACTAGACATGCACATAAAAGGGTGAAGCATGTCGTGAATGATCCATTGTCAATGGTTTGTTTGCAGAGTAGTTTAACGATCAATTTGGGCTGCCAATCATCAGAATGGAAGCTTGGAAAAGTTGTGAAATGTGCTGCATTTGTAGGAGCTTGTCACCCAATTAAATAAATAATGTTGTATGTAGAGTCTATTATTATCACCATGTATTAATTAACGTTTGAAAATTGTTGCAGTGATTAGACGGTCCATATTGAATCCCACAACACGCTAATAGTGACTACACGCTAACAATAACTAGTTATCAATTGAAATGAGTCTTCTGCTATCAATGCGGCATATGTCAATCTTTTCTAGCAAGCTGGTGTCTTTGTCTACACGTGACAAAGTTGGTGTTAGAGTACTAATGACAAGTACTTTTATAGGAGACTTAACCGTTGTCTTGACAATTATAGGCACCCATAGCCCGGCGTACGAGCACAATGTAGGTTGCAGGCATACACGAAATTGTGGCACTTCAAATGTGAATTTTACTAGGTACTCTGCAAATTAAAATACGCACGCCGTTGAAATGGCCATCACTTAGGGAAATTTTGTTTTCGCAACTATGTATCCATACGAAGAAAAGAGAAAAAGAAGGAACAAAGAAGAAGAAGTAAAAAAGGGTTAAATTTAGTAGTCATACTTAAAACAAGGTTTTAATAAATAAATTAATGTTTTTATTTTATTTTATGACATCTTTTTTATATAACTAATATTTTAAAAATATATATATAAAAAATAAAATTTAAAAAATTACACGAGTTTCATGCAAGTTTACCAAAACTCGACAAAATTCAACGAGCATGTGAATGAGTTTTGTAAATTTATCATTTCTTTTAAACTAAATGGTTCCTACCTTTTTTGTTGTCTTATTTATATTAAATATTTATATGAATGTAAATTGATTTTAGAGATTTATATTGAATATCAAACGACAAAATGTGAGTAAAAAATACATCAAATTTGAGAGACCATTATCACTTTTTATCATGTTTTCTGTCTCTATTTATCTTCTTTTTCCACTTCAATCCATCCCAAGATATGATAGTAATTTGTCTGAGTATGTTTTGTAAGAATCCCCTTCTTTGGCCTAGATATCACTTTAGAAAAATGGACAAAAAGCTTCGAGCAAGAGGAAACGAGAAACCCTTTGGCCAAGGGAGAGTTCCTGGTCGACAACTTCCAAGATCAATTATTATTACAATGCATCATAAATATATATTTTAAATATTTAAATTATGTCATCATTAAAATTAATAATGAGTATTCTTAATAAATCCATATCAAATAAATATTTAGAATATATAATTTATATTTTAATAAAAAAAATGTTAGGCAAAGATTTGTCGACAAAATGTGAGTAAAAAATACATACTCCAAATTTGAGAGACTACTATCATTTTTTTCCCTCTTTTCTTTCTCTATTTATCTTCTCTTTCCACTTCAATCCATCCCAAGATATGACAATAATTCGTGAGAGTATGTTTTGTAAGAATCCCCTTCTTTGGCCTAGACATCACTTTAAAAGAAATAGATGAAAAGCTTGGAGTAAAACGAGAGGAGAAACCCTTTGGCCTAGGGAGAGTTCCTGGTCGACAACTGCCAAGATCAATTATTATTACAATGCATTATAACTATATATTTTAAATATTTAAATTATGTCATCATTAAAATTAATAATAAGTATTCTTAATAAATCCATAGCAAATAAATATTATAATATACAATTTATATTTAATAAAAAAATGCTAGGCAAAGATTTGTCGACAAAATGTGAGTAAAAAATACATACTCCAAATTTGAGAGACTATTATCGCTTTTTTTTCCTCTTTTCTTTCTCTATTTATCTTCTCTTTCCACTTCAATCCATCCCAAGATATGACAGTAATTCGTGAGAGTATATTTTGTAAGAATCCCCTTCTTTGGCCTAGACATTACTTTAGAAAAAATGGATGAAAAACTTGGAGTAAGACAAAACGAGAAACACTTTGACCAAAAGAGAGTTCTTGGTCGACAACTGCCAAAACGAGAACCCCCTTATACTGTCATTGTTTTCTTTGTGTATGTCACTACTTAATGTTGCTCCATGACTACAAGGAATGGAGACAATGAGGCTGAAAAATCAGTTGGGAGTAAGGGTGAAGCTAGGAAAGAACATTCTTTAGAGGTATAGAATGTTCCATTGAATGAAGTCAAATGTGCATTTGGAATTTGGTCACCATTTCCGATTATTAACTTTTATTGCTTTCAACTTCCCTTTTCTACTACATTTCCAGGTACCATTGCCAACCAATATGGGTTCACTCAGGGTGGAAAAGGATAAAGTGGTGGTTGGGGATATCTCTGGTAGTGCAACCTTGGATGATGTGGTGGCCGCAATAAAGGTTACAACTTATACTTCAATTCAGTTTGTCCCTCAATTTAAAACATGTTTTAACTTTTGATGTGAACTGAAATTCATGACAACAAACCTACTAAATATGGAGTAATTGATAAACGACTATGACATTATGACAATTTACACATGTTTGACATTCGGCTAAATCATTTCAGACAAAAAATGGAAAACATGGATAATCATAACAAAAGGAGACTTGATGCCATGGAAAAGACTAAGACAATAATGCTGAAGACCATGTGCAACTTGGTTAAGCAAGACTACAATTAGTCGGCTAAAGATGTTGTCGAGGATGTGACAATGAGTGAGACTCACAATACTTCCACCTATGATGAAACATTATGTTATGAAAACCCTAATAAGGCGGTGTCCAAGGCGACTGCCAGGTGTAGCAGAAAGGAAGCATATGGGAAATGTTGAGCAGATTTCAAAAATATAGAAACCATCTTCATCCTAGGGGACGATGATGATGACTTTTCAATGCCGAAACATAATGCTGCGAAGGCAAAATTCCTGGGTCAGGAAAACAATAGCAGATACTCCTATTCTAAAATAGTGAACTTGTTAGGGCCCAATTAGGTGAAAACCACATATGACTCCTCCCCACAACATCCATTTATGAGCAACTACATTAGAGGAGTGAAAGCAAAGGTGAAACATTTATTTAATAAAACTGTATTGCCACTAAACACTTACATAACAAATATTGCATATAAAACATTTTGTCACATGCATGTATTCCAACCCGAAAGTAATAAAGAAACCTCAATTGTGCCTAGAAAGTTGTCGTTCCCCCATCAGAACTCTGTTAGTCGAACCTCAAAGAAGCCAAAATTGAGAAGCAACCACATATGTGCCTTTGGTGCATGTGTTTGACTTGTCAGGTCACAACCACATATCATTATCATTAAATTAATATTTACCCCGTAATTATCGTGTCCTGCTAATGAGACACACGACAAAAATGAATTATTATTATGGGGTAAATATTAATTTAATGATAATTATTTTTTCTTCAGATATATATACCCATCCTTCAAAATAAGGATCATTGGTATTTGATGGTTATACACATGCATGACAAAAAAATTTATTATTTGGATTGTGACCTGACAAGTCAAACCACATATGATTGGAAAGACACTATTAAAATCATGGTTTGTTTATACATCAAATTTATTAATTATCAAACTAATCACATTATCATATGTACATTGACTAACAATAACAATATCGATATATATAAACAGGGCCATGTCATGCTCAGTGTTCTCCAAATTATGTTTAAAACACAAGATTTGCCTTTTGGATTTGATGGAATGGATAGTTGGGATATTGTGGAAGCCAGAGGAATCCCTAATTGTGCATCCAAGTTACTTTTAAAAACATAATCCATTGAGTATAAATTCATGCTATATTTCATAAATAATGAAATACATAAAATATGTTTTTTGTTAAAAAAAAATGTAATTAACACAATTGCAGTGAAAAATTAGCATTATGGGTCATAGAGTGGATGCAAATGGAGGAGTCATTTGCGAGTCTCATGTATGGAGTGGTAGGAATGTTGCACCTATGGTTAAAATTTGTTAACTTTTATTTTATTTTAAAGCAACCACATTTTTCTTTCATGTACTCCATAATGTACATAATAAATGTCCTAATTTATGACAAGAAATTACAGCTTGATGAAAAGGCAGTGAGAATGAAGGTGACAATGACTCTGCTACTAGGGACACAACCACTACAAGGGAGACTTGATCAGAAATGCAGAACGCATCTGGCATAATTGTATCCATGACAAACATTGACTGTCACTATATTTTTTGGAGTATTTTTTGTTTGGTGAAGGGGATGGGTAATTAGTTAGTATATCTTTAATATTGCATATAAAAGGCAATATTACAAATATATATTATTAATATCAATTTCGATTTTCCCAAGATTTCAATATAAAGTCTAGTAGGTGCCATGAAAGATACTTTTTTTTTTTTTTTTGTATTTTGGACTCCTTGTGCAATGCCAAATACTTACATATATGTTGTAGTCAAGCTAAATGTCCCTAATTCATACTTTATATAATTTACAAGGATTTACAATTATCCTAGCCGTTCATTACATACTTACGAATTACAATACATGAGGTGATCTAAAATATAATATTTTGTTGCATATAATATGTAGTGAACAAATAAAAAGAGAGGGGTTGTAGAATTTGATTAAACAAATGGAATTTCTTCAACTAAGTTGTAAAAAAGAAGAAGAATAAAATGGAGTTTTTTTTTGAAACATCCCCTCTTGCTATTGTAACCTCCCCAACCATGATTTTTTTTTTTATATTTTTTCTAAATATTAAACCTCAAAATAATAAATTGTATTGATAATAGATATAAAAAAACATAGTAAGTAGTAGTAACTAATATAGGACATCTATAAAAATTAGGTGGGTTCCATCATTTCTATGATTTTTTTAGAAACGGGCAGGCAATTGGCGCATTGGTCTTTGCAGCCTTAATGCTTTTTGTTGGTTGGTTTCATTATCACAAAGCTGCTCCAAAATTGGCTTGGTTCTAACATGTAAATCTAAATTCAATCACCATTTGACAGGGCTCCTGGGGTTAGGATCTCTTTCTTGGGCAGGACATCATGCCATATTTAATTCTTGTCAGTAAAACTAGACACTAATTTTAGTATTGGCACCAAAAATATTAAAATCTGTAGTATATCTACATACCCTTTAACTATAAAACTAACCATATCACATAACATCAACAAATCAACATAATGGCTCATCCAATTGGGCTTATTTTTCAAGTCAACAGTTATATGCAACTGCCCCAATACTATTAATTAATCCTATGCTAGTACAAACATGGATCAAATAAAATTGCATATGATAAAAACATTGCTTCAATTTACTTTGCGGATTAGGGATGTGCCTTCTTTGTCTCGCGATGACAACATCTTTTTCATTAACCAATTTAGGTCTAACCCAATAAAAAAAATTGCACTCACATTCTTCACCTTTTTTTAACCTACAAAGAAACATGACACATTTTGTTCAAATAACATTTTTGATACAAAAAGAATTTTCGTTATAAAATTTAGAAAGTACAACCATGACAAAAATATGTTGTACTGTCTATTTTTTTTTCTATATAAAAGGCAAGAAATTACAACAACCAATTAAAGGATAACAATGCAATAGGGCTCTTGTGCATAAAACATGTTAGAATAGTCATCTTACTAAGCTTATTAAGATGTTCAATAAATTATTAACAGGGTACATTTTGTCACGCTGATTGAGATGATGGCAAATATTTCAAGGAAGACAGTGCTTTAGTATATCCCACAAGAGCACACCTGCACCAAAGAGGAAACTGCCCCCTTTCAACTATCTAGCCTTTTTTTATAACCTTTTGTGCAATAGTATCTCAAATAGGGACAACTTGTTGCCAAAAATCTTCATATTCCATGGCCCCATCTAAGGTGTAGTGATGTGTCATCATTTTCTCATATTTCTTAACCCTTTTTGTCACCATTTTAATTACTGATTAGCCTTAATTGTCAAATTAATTATGCAGTTTTATCATTTGGGCCTACTGGATTAATTTTGTGTTTTTAATTTAATTTCAGGAGAATTATAAGCAATTGGGCTTGAATCCGGAATTGAGCTTGGACTTGAAGAAAGCAGACAATTTTATTCTACCAAATCTTATCTTATCTAGATTTTATCTCATCTAGATTTTATCTTATCATATCTAGATTTTATCTCATCTAGATATTATTTCATCTAGATCTTATCTTATCTTATCTAGATTTTATTTCATCTAGATATTATTTCATCTAGATTTTGTCTTATCTTATCTTATCTAGATTTTATTTTATTTATGCGCTTGGACTTAAAACAGATTTGTAAGCTTTGGGGCTGAGAACTATATAACAACACCAAGGTTCTAGTTTTAGGCTCTCTCTTTCATTTTAGCTTTTTTTGTTTTGGAGAATAATTCTAGTTTTCTTCGTTTTCTACTACAATTTTGTTTTCTGCTGATTAATGGAAGGCTAAGTCTCTAGTGTTGTTTTCTCTTGAGGATCAAGTACAGCTCTCTTTGAGGTTTTGTTATTACTATTGAATACTGATCAGTTTTTCCTCTTCACCAATTATTCTGTATTTGTTGCTATTAATCCATGCATGCTTAGTGCTTGATTAATTGTCTCTGCGCTTAATTTACGTTCATGCTTAATGATCAGTGTCGTTCATGATTAATTGGTGTATGTGTTGCTTAATCACATAATGATAGCCTTATGTTAATTTTCACTTAGTAATTTAATTTAAGGTTGGATTAAGTGGTTGAACTGATAGAGGATAAATTCTCGTAACCTAGGATAAGAGACTTGCTTGTGAATAAAGGGGAAACAACATGTTTTAATTATGTTATTTTCTAATTCAAATTTTCTTGTTGTTTAATTTACAAAAACAAACAACCCCCCCCAAATTCGTTACTGTTTTATTACTATCTGTTATGAACGTTTGGTTGACCATTGCTCATTGGGAGACGACCTAGGATCACTTCCTAGATACTGCATTTTTAATGTTTATTTGATTCGGGTACGGCCTCGATCATGTAGTCTTCAATTTGGAATGTTGTACTCAATAGAAAGGTCTTGAATTATGGTTTTGTGCAAAAGGCCTTTCTTCCACTTTTTTCCTGCCTGCCTCCTCTGCCATTGATCTTCTCTAGCAACCTTCTCATTGCTAGTGACAGTTTCAACCAAGTTTCTACCAATCTTTCTAACCTCACCGACAACCATTTCAGCCAACTTTCTAACTTATTTTCAACAATCTTTCCGGTATCTTTTTGTTGATCTTTTCCAGCTCTCTAGCTACTTTCAAATAAACTATTTGTCAAATCTACAGCTGCATCAAATTTTCATCTGCTTCAAATCTCCAGCTACTCTTACAATGTTCAGTGCTGTTTTCTAGCCCAATCAACCCCATGTTGTCTTTTCAACTGAGTTTAGTGGATCCCATATTAGTTAGACATGGTTTTATTTGTACCAAGCTCAACGATTAGCAATTTTTAGCTTGAAGGAGAGTGTTAGAACAATGTACAATTCATGAATCACATGTTAAATGCATTTAGTTTTCATAGGAGTTAGTATTTGGCAAGTGGCTCCCATTTAATCTTTGCCTAGAAAATAAAACCCACTTTGTCTATTTCTTTCTCTCTCTCTCTCTCTCACACACACACACACACTATATATATATATGTTTAATATCTCATTTTTGTCTTAATTTTTGGATGCAGATGTTGATAAAGGAATAACTCTTTAGAGAGAAAACCTAAGAGATTACTGAAAGAGAGGATAAGGCATATTCCAATAATGATCTGATTGATGCCTTTAAAACATGGTATTTCTCTATCATTAAGTGGCTGCAATGCTACACAACAATGACACTACTATGTTCCATTAACAGAAGAAGAATGACAGAATTAATCAATTGTATTCATTCTTCAAGGGTAGAGATGACATAACTCCGAGCAATTGAATTAGATTGAAATTGTGAAAGGTGCCAACCTTGTGATGTAATGGAGAAAGGGTAGCATCCTATTGATCATAATCAGTCCTACCATGTTCAGAAATAAATCTTAAGACATGGTGGTTCAACTACACAAGATAATGAAGTTACATTGACATTCACTGTACTAGGAACCTGGGAAACATTGACATAGTATGCAAACATGCTAACATATAAATGAATATGTATATTATTGATAAACACATTAAACATTTGCAACCATAATAAGTTGAAAAAGTGGTTTAGCTTCATGCAGATCCATTTGCTATACATAGTCACTTTTTTTTAGGGGGAAGGGGGGGAGGAAAGGAGTTGCAGAAGGGTATGGTAAAACTTAACTGTAGAGGTCAATCACTCTCTTGTACACACAAATTTCAAATCTGTCCCATGTGTTGGTACCTGAAAAACAAGCAATTTCATGAACACAAAGGCTTAATATCATTCATGTAAAAAAATACTTCAAAAATAAAATCAACAAGCTAAGTAACATAACTATTGGTGTTCCGTAGAAAACGTATGAACAACACACAAATACACAATTAAGACACTTAGGTAAGACAAGAAAGCACCACATTTTTCAAGCTTTTTAGCCACAACAGCAGTCTTACGATGTTTCAGGCCGCAAGAATGATCATGTTCACTGTTAACTGTTTGGCAAGTGTACAAAAATGTCTAAGTAGTAAAGACTCGGAAGTCCGAGTGTCCATTTCCACAGGGACTTTGTTTTGTATTTGTGTTGGATAGTTTCCAATTTATAAGAGGAAAAGATGAGATAAGGTAAAAGATGAGCTAAAAGAAATAATAACTAAAATAGTAGATATTAATAAGAGACAAAAGATATAATAGGGAATTCAATGGGATGAGAATGTTAGAACCTAGCATGCCTTATTTGCCTAAGATGTATTATTTTAGATTTTTCTCTATCAATTAGGTGAACTTTTCCTACCCACATCTATTAGAATACTTGCCCCTGATGTCTCACAATGACAAGCCTATCTTACCTATCTATCTCCCAAATGTCTTTGCAAAAATTCAATAGATAAAATGCATGAAGTTCTAATTCTAGATGTTTGCTTTGATGCATGGGTATAATGCAATCACTCTATGTCTAACAATGATTTTATTAAGATACCCCTTCCTTTTAGTTTTATTAGAAATTACCCTCTATCGAGCGATTAATCCCTAAAACTGATGCATGTAAAATCTTCCTTGTATTTCTATTAAGGATTACCCTATGTCGAGCACCTAACCCCAAAAAATGATGCAAGTATGAATGATACATGAAATTAAAATAAGAAAGGATAATAGGAAAGAAAACACCTGTTTGCATTGATAGATATGAATCATACAATACATCTTTTGGCTTTTTAGGCCGGCCAGACCCTAACTAAGGGTTTAACCACTCATAGCCATAAGGGGTCTTACACTTGAAAAAGGGTATAGAAACTGATGGAGGAGAAGGGATGGAAAAAGGGAATAGAAAATAAAGGAAGAGAAAAAAGAATTTCCTAAGGGAGAGTTCTCAGGCTTTAGGTGAGTATTAGATTGCTTTGAGACTCGGTGTGTCTTTTCTCCTTGGCTTGACTCCCTTTTTGTAGTTACTGTAGTGGACTTGGGCCTATGTACTTGTGTTAAGCCTGTGTTGCTTGCTTAGCGCGGGTGCTTGTATTCGCACTAAGGCTGTGTTGCTCGCTTAGCACAGGTGCTTGTATTCGCGCTTAGTGCACCTCTTCTCACCTAGCGCCAGTGCATGTTTGTGCACTGAACGTGTCTTAGGCTGGGCCTAATGCCAAAATCTCCCTTTTTCATATTTTTGCTATTTTCTGCATCTTTTTGGCTTTTAATCCCTCCTTTTCATATCTGCAAGCCATAAATAAGAAAAACATCAATTCTTAACAATTAAGCACAAATAACTGCTAAATAAATATTTTTAAGGTTATTTTCATTATCAAAAACAACTCATATTTAGTAGTTATCACTCATAAGTAACATAAAATCAATTAGATGATAACAAATGACAGAGGAGCCAATCCAATAAACCACGTGTATAGGACAATTATTTACATCACAATTTGTTGAAGAACATTCAGACTTAAGTACCAAATATCATTCAATAAACATGAATTAAGAAAATTATAGATAAAAATTAAACAATTTTCCCCGCACTACCACTAAAAGAATGAAAATTGAAACAAAAACACTTTTTTTTATCCCACAATTGGTACTTTTTCAGAATGATAGATCACCCAGGTTCGGGTCCATAAACAATTACACTGTGAAGACTCGCTTTCACTATGACTCCTGTGGTTTCCCTTAACCAAGCCACTACCTATGAGTTGCAATCTTATTCTTCAACTCTTCAACAAACACATAGTTAGAGTCCCTAGCCTCCAAAGAAATAGATTACCAATGAAACCTCCTGATCATCCCTTATTCATATTTATAAACATGATACAACTAACTTAATCTTCCTTTTTCCTTCAAAAGTCTCCATCCAAATTTTCCATTTAGCACATTCCAGACCTTGCAAACTAAGAGATATATTGCAAAACTACTCCTTATACAAAGGGCATGCATGTTCAAAACTACAACACATAACATAGCAACATAGAAGAACATTGAGGCAAACCCAATTGCAAAATGAACATCAATCAAAAGAGCAATATAAGAAGCAAAGAATAAAAAGGACAAGTGAACCAAACTACAACCATAATAATAATAAGTGAGGAAAGAGTGAAAATACCTTCACCACAAAGGGACTTCCTGGTAGTGATGTGAAGAACCTTAGTGGGCATCCTGACAGGTCCCTTAATCCTGAGTTGTTTGTCCTTTGCAACGCGAACCAAGTCCACACAAACTAAAAGTAACAAAAAAACCAAAACATAAGCCTAAGGAGAGCGTGTGGAAGCAATGTTTTCCAAGGTTATTTTGATGATGCCAAAGAATCAAGAGTTAAGCAAAGTTTCAAGCAAATATTCAAGAATCAAGTTTCAAGTTTCAAGATCAAGTTTCAAGAATCAAGAATCAAGAATAATCAAGATCAAGATTCAAGAATCGAGAGAAGACTCAATCAAGATAAGTACTAAAAAGTTTTTCAAAACATTGAGTAGCACATGAAGTTTTCACAAAATCTTTTAGCAAAGAGTTTTACTCTCTGGTAATCGATTACCATAAGGTAGTAATCGATTACCAGTAGCCAACATTGTTTTCAAACTAATTTACAAAGCTATAATCGATTACCATAATCATGTAATCGATTACCAGTGTTTTAAAACGTTAAGATTTTCAAAATTCAAAATGAAGAGTCACATCTGTTGATGTGTAATCGATTACATCTTTATGATAATCGATTACCAGTGATTGTTTTCGAAAAATTCATTTCCAAAAGTCATAATTCTTCAAGTGACTTGTTTCTGAAGATTCTTTCAAAAGTCACAACTTTTCTAAGTGACTAGTTTTAAAAGAAATTGCCAAAAGTCACATACTTTGACTTGAGTCATCAAAAGATTATAAATATGTGACCATGGCATGAATTTGAGATTGATCCATTATCTCTTTCAATCATTCTATCTTTCAGTCTATCTTTCAACATCTTCTTTCATTTCTTTCTACAAAATTTTTCCGATTCTTTTTCTCTTCATCCTTCTAAAAGTTTTTGTTCAAAACTTTCTCTTCCAAGAAAAGTTCTTTGTTCAAAAACTTGTGCTATTCATCTTTTTCATTCTCTTCTCCCTTTGCCAAAAAGAATTTGCCAAGGACTAACCGCCTGAATTCTTTTTGTGTCTCTCTTCTCCCTTTTCCAAAAGAACAAATGACTAACCGCTTGAATTCTTTTGTGTCTCTCTTCTCCCTTTGCCAAAAAGAATTCGACAAGGACTAACCGCCTGAATTCTTGTTGTGTCTCTCTTCTCCCTTTTCCAAAAGAACAAAGGACTAACCGCCTGAATTCTTTTGTGTCTCCCTTCTCCCTTTTCAAAGAATTCAAAACGACACAGTCTGAGAATTCTTTTGATTCTTACCTTTCCCATAAACATAATATTTCAAAGGACTAACCGCTTGAGAATTCTTTTGTTTCCCCCTTCACAAAGTTTCGAAGGACTAACCGCCTGAGAGCTTTGTCTTAGCACATTGGAGGGTGCATCCTTTGTGGTACAAGTAGAGGGTACATCTACTTGGGCTGTTGTGACTGAGAACAAGAGAGGGTACATCTCTTGTGGATCAGTTCTAGTGGAGGGTACATCCACTAGGTTGTTCAAAGAGAACAAGGAAGGGTACATCCCTTGTGGATCTTTTCTTGTAAAGGATATTACAAGGTTGAAAAGAAATCTAAAGGACCACAGGTCGCTTGGGGACTGGATGTATGCACGGGTTGTTGCTGAACCAGTATAAAACTATTGTATGTTTGTCTTCTTCTTCCCTACTCTTTTAATTTCCGCTGTGCACTTTAATTACCGCTTTTACTTTTGGTTAAGTTTATATTTCTGTTCTTTACTTTCTTAACAACATAGTAAAAGCATAAGAAGGGTAAATTTTAATTAGTAAAGGTTCATTAATAATTAATTCAACCCCCCCTTCTTAATTATTCCGAGGCCACTTGATCCAACAGAGCGATAACCTTAAAAACGAAAACTACAATCAATTGGGGCATACCCTTCTCGAGGTTTTTGGTGTGCTAGGAGGAAAGGGTGAACACTACTTGTGGATCTGCTCCCGGGGCTCCCCCAAGTCGGACTTTGTGGGCTTCATTGCAGTGTATGTCAACATTATTCAAGCCGATGCACAAAAATGGAAGAAGAAGTCGCTGATGTGTTTGGAAATAAGAGAGGGCTTTGGCGTACAATGGAATAGAAAACCTAGATAGAGGACCCTTCTTTCATCCTCTGTTTCAATCGTGCTAAATTGGAGAATGTTCACTTCCAGCAAGTGCACCAGATCGTGCAAGTAGTATAAAAAGATAAGAACCGAGTATCGAACTCTCGGGGAACTTGTGTTACTTGGTAAAGCTATTTCAGTAAACAGGTGTCTAGTGTGAAAAAAGATGTATTTATATGAACAGATGTGTAAACTAACTATTAAAAAGGGAAAATCACGTGAGAAATGATGCGTGAAGACAAGAAGGTGACACGTTGGTCTTCCTAGTAGGTGCCTGATGCTCAAAGGATATTCTCTATTTAACAATGCTTATGTGTTCTATGGTGTCTCCTGAAATGCTAAACCTCGATTCCTCTTGTTGGACTAAACTCAACCATGACCGCATTAAGACAAACATACAACAACTAGGTTACCATACCTCGATTCCTCGTGAAAATATGACAAACTAGCCCCGTCCTATCAAGTTCTAAGAATCAGACCAGTTTCCACTGTTGAATGATCCTAAGGACACATGCATCTACGTGATCAAGGTAAAGGCATGGTAGAATGAAGTTCTGATAGCACAGTGAACATACAAAACATCAATAAATAGATACAAAGATATCCAAGAAGGAAGATCCAACAGAGGATTTAGCTTTCCATAACTAGGAAGCTTCCTTTACAACAAAGAAAAGAGAATGATGAAAGATTGCAGAAATACAAGTGGTGGGGATGTCTCCTCCACCTCTAGGACCTCTCAATCACTCACAAACTCAGCTCATGTTCTCAGGATGACTTCCTTTTCCAGCTTTGGTCTCTGCAGATCTTCACACAACAAAATCTCTCAAACTCTCTGGAATTTGGACCTCTCTCTCTAGAACTGAAGACATGAAAGAGCTCTTCAAGAAAAATGTCCAAACTCCCTCTCTAAATCTGATTTCAGGCTTAAATAGGTGGCTTTGTTCGTGCTCGTCCGCTTAGTGTAACTCTGATCCGCTCAGCGCACATTTGTGAATATTGGCTTAGCGTGTGCTTTTTTACTGTTCAATTAACAATGCTTGTTCCATTCTGTCCTTTCTGTTGGAAAGGAGAAGTTTATAGGAAGTATTTGAGAGAAATGGAAGAGGAGAGAATATTTGAAAGAAGACTAGTTTTATTACTTGGAAATGCTTTGGTTTTAGCTTCGCTTACAAATGACAACCTTTCCCCTTTTTATAGGCTCCAAGGGAGAGTTCTAGATACATCTAGAAAAATTTTCACACTCTTCAAGGGAGAGTTCTACACACTTCTCCCAACTACTTAGTTTTACACACTTCTTCCCATTACTTATTAAATATTACTTCTACCTATGTCTACACTTCTTTAGAGTTTTCTTTGAAGTAGTAACACAAACTTAAATGGGCCTAACACTTGATTAATGGGCTAAATCAAGTTTATATTATTCAACACCCCCATTTAAACTTGATTTGTCATTCCAAGTAAGCTTTTTAACTTGATAAAGTCTTCTTGCTTAAGCGACTTGGTGAAGATGTCGGTTACTTGGTCTTGAGACTCCACATATTCTGCAGTACATCCTTTCTTGCTATGCACTCCTTTATGTAGTGGTAATGAGTATCAATATGTTTACTTCGATCATGGAACACTAGATTCTTTGCTAGAGCAATGATTGACTTATTATCCACAAAGATCTTGGTCGGTTCTTTTTGTGTCATGCCCAATTCATTTAACAACTTCCTGAACCGGACTGCATGCTAGACACATGAAGTAGTTGCTACGTATTATGCCTCACAAGTCGAAAGAGTGACTATCGGCTACTTTTTTTACATCTAAGTAAAGGTTGTGTTCCCCATGAAAAGCACAAATTCACTGGTACTTTTCCGATCATTTTTATCTCCAGCCCAATTGTTGTCACTGTAACCTACAAGCTTATAGTCATTACTTGTTAAGAACCATAAGCCAAATATGATTGATCCTTTGATATAGAGAAGAATTCCTTTTGTGGCCTTGAGATGAGTAATGGTTTGAGTCTCCATGTATCGACTAATGAGTCCAGTAACATACAAAATGTCTAGTCTTGTACACGTCAAATATTGCAAACTACCCACCAAACTCTTGAAATTTGTAACATCCACCTTTTCTGCTTTGTCGAACTTTGATAACTTCATTTTGCACTCCATTAGTGCTCCAATTGGCTTGCAACTATCCATCTTGAATTTCTTGAGCATCTCCTTTGCGTAGCTTTGCTATGAAATGAAGATTCCATCTTCCTTCTGCTTTTCCTTAATGCCAAGATAGTATGACATTAGTCCGATATCGGTCATCTCGAACTCCTTGGTCATTGCTTTCATGAACTCTTCAAACATACTTGGATTACTTCTCATGAAGATCAAGTCATCAACATATATGCACATGATCAAGATATCTCCATCTTTGATCTTAACATACAGGGCATGCTCATTTGGGTACATTGTGAAGTTATTTTTTTGGAAGTACTTGTCAATGTAACTATACCATGCTCTCAGTGCTTGTTTTAGTCCACAAAGCACCTTCTTTAGCTTGAGAACTTTGTCTTCTTCTCCTTTCACCTTGTATCCCAACGGTTTCCCAATGCACACTTCTTCCTCAAGGACTCTATTCAAGAAGGCAAATTTCACATACATCTAATGAATTCTCCACTTGTGTTGAGTTGCAAGAGAGATTATTACTCTTATGGTCTCCAGGCGAGCGACCAAAGCAAACACCTCATCATAATCAATCCCAACCTTTTGACTATAACCTCTTACAACTAGCCTTGCCTTGTATCTTTAATTTCTCCCTTGGCATTCTTCTTTGTTTTGCACACCTACTTGACACCAATAGCCTTGTGCCTTTTCGAAAGGGAGGCGGGTTCCCATATGTCATTTTTCTCGATGGATTTAATTTCTTCGTCCATCGCATCTCTCCATATTTTATCTTGCACAACTTCTTCAAAGTCCACTGGTTTAGAATCTACAAAGAGACAAAATAGTGTGACATTATCCAATCTCTTAGGTCAATCATAAAGATATTGGAGGGTTCTTATGTATGACACAACCCTTTCACTCTTAGGAGATGGCAACATGTCTTCATGAGTGGTTGATGTTGATGGGGTGAGCTCTTGCTGAACATGTTGAGGTGTCTTCTCTTCTTTAAATGGAGGAAAGAAGTTATATTCCTTTTCATGAGTCTCAAAGTCCCATTTTCCTTCTTCGTCGAACACCACATCTCGACTGACTACCATTTTCTTGTCTTTTGGGTTTTACAACTTGTACCCCTTTGAGCTTGAATCATAGCTGATGAAGATGGATCTCTCACTCTTGTCGTCAAGTTTTTCTCTTCTCTCGTCTGGGACATGAACATGAGTTATACTCCCAAAGACCCTCAAGTGAGAGATACCAGGATTTTTTCCACTCCATGCTTCTTGTGATGCCTTTCCCCATAGACTTCTTATCGAGGATCGATTGGATAGATAAACTGCATATGTCATAGCTTTTACCCAAAATTCTTTTGGTAGTTTCTGTGGAAGCAATGTCTTCCAAGGTTATTTTGATGATGCCAAAGAATCAAGAGTCAAGCAAAATCCAAAGATTCAAGAATCAAGATTCAAGATTTAAAAATCAAGTTTCAAGAATCAAGATTCACAAATAATCAAGATCAAGATTATAGACTCAAGATTCAAGAATCAAGAGAAGACTCAATCAAGATAAGTACTAAAAAAGTTTTTCAAAATATTGAGTAGCACAAGAAGTTTTCACAAAATCATTACCAAAGAGTTTTACTCTCTGGTAATCGATTACCAATGTTTTAAAACGTTAAGATTTCAAATTTCAAGAGTTACAACTTATGTTTAAACAGATTTAAAGTATTTTAAACTTGTGTAATCGATTACACAATACTTGTAATCGATTACCAGAGCTTCTAAACGTTTTAATTTTCAAAATTCAAAATGAAGAGTCACATCTGTTGATGTGTAATCAATTACATCTTAATGGTAATCGATTACCAGTGACTGATTTCGAAAAATACATTTCAAAAAGTCACATTTCTTCAAGTGACTTGTTTCTGAAGATTTTTTTCAAAACTCACAACTTTTTAAGTGACTAGTTTTAAAGAAATTGCCAAGAGTCACAAGCTTTGACTTGAGTCATCAAGAGATTATAAATATGTGACCATGGCATGAGTTTCAAGAATGATCCTTCAACATCTTTATAATCGTCAATCTTCTTTGAATCATCTATCTTTCAATCGTTTTCAACGTCATCTCTCAAAAATCTTTCAATCAATCTTTCAATATCTTTCTACAGAATTTTCTGATTCATTTCACTTCATCTTTCTAAAAGTTTTTGATCAACACTTTCTCTTCCAAGAAAAGTTCTTTGTTCAAAAACTTGTGCTATTCATCTTTTTCATTCTCTTCTCCCTTTGCCAAAAGAACGAAGGACTAACCGCCTGATTTTTTGTCTCTCTCTTCTCCCTTACAAAAGATTCAAAGGACTAACCGCCTAAGAATTCTTTTGATTCTTCCCTTCCCCTTAAGCAAAAGATTTCAAAGGACTAACCGCCTGAGAATTCTTTGTCCCAACACATTGGAGGGTACATCCTTTATGGTACAAGTAGAGGGTACATCTACTTGGGGATTGTTATACTGAGAACAAGAGAGGGTACATCTCTTGTGGATCAGTTCAAGTGGAGGGTACATCCACTTGGTTTTTCAAAGAGAACAAGGGAGGGTACATCCCTTGTGGATCTTTGGCTTATAAAGGATTTTACAAGGTTGAAAGAAATCTCAAGAACCGCAGGTTGCTTGGGGACTGGATGTAGGCACGGTTTGTGGTTGAACCAGTATAAATCTTGTGTTTGTCTTCTTCTTCCCTACATTCTTTAATTTCCGCTGTGTACTTCTAATTATCGCTTTTACTTTTGGTTAATTTTCTATTTCTGTTCTTTACTTTCTTAACTTTGTAGTAAAAGCCTAATTGAATCTAGTATCATTAAGAAGGATAATTTTTTAATTAGTCAAGGCACATTCATAATTAATTCTACCCCCCTTCTTAATTATTCCGAGGCCACTTGATCCAACAGTTTCTTGCTTTTGAGCATGTTTCAAACCATATCAAGGATTGTTCTATTTTTTCTTTCCGCCACAGCATTCTGTTGGGGGAATCGTGGAATTGTTAGGGGATGCCTGATTCCATTCTCTTCATAGAACACTTTGGAAGTCAATTCTCCTCCTCAATTAGTCCTCATGGCTTTGATCTCTCGACCATTTTCTTTCTCCACTATAGCTTTGAACTTCTTGAAGGTAGAGAAGACTTCTGATTTTTGCTTTAAGAAATAGACCCACATTTTTCTCAAAAAATCATCTATGAAAAGGAGGAAATAATTACTTTTACCTAGTGAGCTTAGCTTGATTGGACCATAGACATTAACATGTATTAGCTGTTGTTGCTTCTTAGCTCTTGAGTTTGACTCCTTTGGCAAACTCGTAATTGCTTGCCAAGTAAACATCCTTCACATAGTTGATTAGGGTGGTTAATAGAGGGTAGTCCTCTCACCATCTTCTCCTTTGATAGTAAAATTAAGCCTCCAAAATTTAAGTGTCTAGATCGAAGATGCTATAGCCAGGATGCATCAATGTAGCAAGCTTTATGACATTTTGCAATATCATTTGGGATATTCAACAAGAACATCCTATTTCTTGACATTGGTACCTTGGTGATTAGATTGTTTCTCCCATCTCTGATGGAAATACTAGAATCTTTCATGTTAATATCATAGCCTTGTTCGAGTAATTGTCCCAAACTTATAATATTGTTCTTCATATTCGAGATGTAGTAGACATTTGATATAAATTCATGTCTTCCATCCTTCAAACGGATTAAGATCTTACCTTTTCCTTTTACAAGAATATGGGAATTATCACCAAATAAGACATTGCCACTTACTGGTTCATCAACATCCATGAACATGCTTCTTTTTTCGCACATATGGTTGCTTGCACCAATGTCAAGGTACCATGTGTTTTCTTGGTTACCTTCATTACCTTGACGTGCTAGGAGTAGTGTTTCAAACTTCTCATCTTTTTACTCCACATAGTTAGTCTTCTCCTCAACTCTATTCTTGGCGAATCTACATTCTGAAGCACAGTGGCCAATCTTTTGAGAATTATAGCATCGGGTTTGAGATTTATTGTACCTTGTGCTTGTATAGCCTCTTCCACGTTCTCTTGTTGAGCTTTTTCCTTTCTCATAAGTGTTGTTGATGAAATTTGAACCTTTTCCAACCTATTCTCAATCGCAACCTCGACCTCGTTGACTTTTCTCGTTTCCTTGACTTTCTTCCATCTCCTTTAGTTGCATCTTGAAGAGTTGCTTGGTGATCTCTTGCTTCTTCTTATGCTTCTCCTCATAAGCTTGCAATGATCCTTGAAGTTGTTCTATCATCATGGTTTCTAAATCATTGGTTTCCTCGATTGTCACAACAATGTGCTCAAATTTGGGATCTAATGAATGTAATATGTTCTCCATAATTATTACATCTTCTAACTTCTCACCACTTCTTTTTAGTTGATTTGAAACAATGAGGATTCTTGAAAATAATTGGTAATGGACTCGGTCTCTTTCATATGTAAGGATTTGAACTCATCTCTTAGAGTTTGGAGACACACCGTCCTTACTTTGTCTTCTCCTTTGTGAGAGGTTTGAGGCTTATCCCATGCCTCCTTAGCGAATGTTGCATCAGAAATCTTCTTGAACACATCATCATCTAATACTTGATAGATGAAGAAGAAACCTTTCTTGTCTCTCTTTCTTGAATCCTTAAAAGTCTTAATTTGTGCTTGGGATAATGAAGTCTCATCTTGCGACTCCTTATAGCCTTTTCCAACCATTTCCCGAACATCATGTGCTCCAAGAAGGGCCTTCATTTTGATGCTCCAATTGTCATAGGTGTTCCCCTTTAGAAGTAGAACCCAAGCTTTGATACCACTTTGTTGGAAAGGAGAAGGTTATAGAAAGTATTTGAGAGAAATGAAGGAGAGAATATTTTAAAGAAGGCTAGTTTTATTACATGAGAAATGCTTTGGTTTTGGCTTCATTTTCAAATGACAACCTCTCCCCTTTTTATAGGCTCCAAGGGAAAGTTCTAGATACATAAAGAAAATTTTTCACACACTTCAAGGGAGAGTTCTACACACTTCTCCCAACTACTTAGTTCTACACACTTCTTCCAATTACTTATTAAATATTTCTTATACTTATCTCTACACTTATCTAGAATTTTGTTTGGAGTAATAACACAAACTTAAATGGGCCTAACACTTGATTAATGGGCTAAATCAAGTTTATATCATTCAACACCTTCCTCCCGTTCTATTTAAATCTAGATTTTTTTCCTCATTTTGAGCTTCCTCGATAAGGCTGGAAAGCGTGTGTAGAGTAGGTTTTCATGTTGGTGTTTGCAAACGGAACACTGATCAACAAAGGCATCTTTTTGTATGACTTCTTGCTAAAAAATTTCTAGAAAAAGTTTCTTCATTCCTTTATTCTTCTTCACAAAAGCTCCCTTTCAATCTCTTCTTTTAGCTTCACCTTGTCTCCCATCCCAAACCTTCAAACCAAAATTTGGGTTTAGTTGGTTCTTGAAGTTAGAAGCATGGGTATTTAGGTTTGACCCGAACACCATCTTCAACTTTTACATTAATCCTCAAGATCTCTTCAGATCTAACCCCGTAGAAGAACTATGATGAGTTTTTAGAAGAACTATGGTAAGAAAGCTGGTTAGAAGAAAATGCTTTTATTTTATTTTATTTTTTTGTCAATTTGGTTTACAAGAGACTTATAAGTTATAACCCACTTTGGTTTATACTGATGGTCTATATGACTATATTTTATTGAGACTTATGTATACTTTATTGATTTGGAATTGGTTAAAAGTAAGTAGGAATTTTGCTTCCTAGTTTATGTTGGACAAGTGACCTCAATAACTTTAGATAGGGGGTGAATTAAGTCTTACAATTCCCACTAACAAACTTTTAACCTCCTTCTAAATGATAGGCTCAGAATGCAGAAGAAGAAGCAACAATCAATTTAATAATGTTCTTTAAACATGCAAGGCAAAATAAACTACAGTAAAATAACTGAGATAAGGGAAGAGAGAAATGCAAACTCGATTTATACTTGTTTGGCTACTTCCTGTGCCTATGTCCAATCCTCAAGCAACCCACTTGAAATTTTCCACTATCTTTGTAAAAATCCTTTTTACAACTTCTGAACACCCAAGGAATCCCTTTCCCTTGTGTTCAGGAAACTCACAATTCAAGAGACAACCAGTCTCTTGATTACAATCGACTTTCTGAGAATAACAAAAAGATTTCTCTCTTTTAGAGTGGATAATACAATTTGAAGTTCTTGGATGAACTCTCAATAGATTTGCAAGTGTTTGCCCAAGAGTTGTTGAGAGAGCATTTGACAATGAAGTTCTCTTGGAGTATCTCTCTCTTGCTTTTTTAAGTCCGACACACATATATATAGGCCCTTTGTGCCTTTTCAAAATGGTTTGAAGAGATGTGTCTTTTCAAAAAACTTTTTCTGAAATTTTTCTTTGGTAATCGATTACATGTTTCTAGTAATCAATTACACAGTTATATTTTGAAGGGTCATGACTTTTGAATTTGAATTTCAAGAGTTTCGTTGCTGGTAATCGATTACAAACATCCAGTAATTGATTACAGGTTCAAAATTCAAATTCAAAATCCTTTTTAACAGCTATTTTTTCAAACTTGTCTTCTAGTAATCGATTATCAGGGCCTTGGATGTCTTGGAAACAATTTGTTTTTGAGGCAAGGCTTGATCTTGAGTTAATCTTGAAGCAAGGCTTTGTTTGTTGAAGCAACCTTGTATTAATCTTAAAGCAATTCTTATCCTTTGAAGCAACCTTGTTTGATTTTTCTTTGGCATCATCAAAATCATGTATTCATACATTCACAGTTTAAATCTGGATCACATAGTCCAAGATGTTGAGGTAACATTTTTTTACCATGATAGTTTTTCCATAAATCAGAGAATTCTACATCTATGTTCGTGTTACATATAGATTATGGTGCATTCACAAAGACTAATACTTTAGAATTGTTTGACCAGGAACATAACTTTTAGACTATTAGAAGAAAGAGTGGACGACATTGAAAGAGGTGACTAGATGACACTGTCTGTATCGTCCAGTTTTTTTCTCTATGCTATAATATGTCTTTTGTCTAATGGTTTGTCCAGTCTAGTCTACCAATTCATCGCCCAATCTTTATTATTTAGCCAATTAGGTGGTTCATTAACATTGTTGTGTTGTAACTATTTTTAGTTGTTATAACTCTTTTTTGTTATGCTTTCACGCTTCTATAAGAGGAGTTAGTTAGTAGGGTTCAAGTAAGCAAGTTAGAAAGAGCTTTTGAACCCAAAACTTCATTGTATTGTTACTTCTGATATTCACAATAAAATTTTCATGGTTGCATGATTTTCTTCTCCTTCTATCATCTATTTTCCTTATCTATTTGCATATTTCTCATTCTTAAACCTAACAAATTGGTACTAGAGCTTCGATTCAGATCAATTCTACATTTGTTTCGTGGTGGATCTAGGTCATCATAGATCAACCATTCTATTTTTGTTCATGTTTTGTCTTCAATATTTGATTAAGAAAATGGTCAACATAATCGAGATTAAGAAATTCCTTGGGAAGAATAGTTTCAACCTATGGTGCATTGCCTTGTTGAAAGAACAGGGAATATGAGCACCTCTCTCCAGTCAACCATTAAAGGTTGATAAGACAGTCCTCAAGTTGCAAGATGAAAAAGCTCACTCACTAATTCTCTTTTCATTGTCTGATGAAGTTCTTTATGAAGTTTCTAGAGAGAAAACTGCTTCTGCATTATGGCTCAAGTTGGAGAAACTTTTCATGATGAAATCAATATGCAACAAGTTTCTTTTGACACGATGTTTTTTTGGCCTTCAAATGAGAGAAGGTACGCCACCGAAAGAACATTTTGATGAGTTAAACTATGTTCTGATAGAGCTCTATGCCATTGATGTCAAGATAGAAGATGAAGATCTAGCAATGATTTTGTTAGCCTCTCTCCGTCTTTCCTATAAGAATTTGGTGAGTTCTCTTAATGTTGGCAATAACTCCATTACACTTGAAGAAGTCAACTCTAGTTTCTATTCTAGATAGCTTCGATTGAAAGCGTATGGGAATGGTGACGAAGCCTCTATGTCTAGATTATCGGTGAAAGACAAAGGTAGCAAGAAGAGCAAGGTTGATCCAAAAGACATCTGTAATTACTGCGAAGAACCTGGTCATTGGAAGAAAGATTGTCTAGAGAAAGTAAAGAAAGATTTTGTTGTTTCCATGGTTCAAAATGATTCCTCATCAAAATACGATTTGGTTCTAGCTGTTGGTGAACAACCACAACAACATTTTGTACATTGGGTAGTGTACTTAAATTGTTCTTATCATATGTGTCCACACAAAAGCTGGTTTGTAACATAGGAGAAGTCTGGTGGTAATGTTCTAATGGGTAATAAGGTTCTCTGCAAGTCAGTTGGTATAGGTTCCATATAAATCAAGATGTGTGATGGGATTGTTAAAGCCTTAACCAATGCTCATCATGCTCCAGAGCTTAAGAAAAATCTAGTCTTTGTGGGGCCATGGATTCAAAAGGTTTTTCTTGTTGGGTTGAACATGGAGTTATGCAAATCAAAGGGAAAGGGGAAGTTTATGGTAATGTAGAGGACCAAGCATGAAAATTTGTACATCCTTCAAGATTCTGTTATGACAAGCTTTGTCTCAACTATTTCACAAGCTAGGATTCATGCGTCCAATGGCTCGTGCAATGATAATTCTCTGTGGCATCTGCATTTGGGCCACATGAGTTGAAAAGGACTGGAAATTCTAAGAAAGCGAGGCTCACTTGAAATTCATAAGGTGGGACCTCTTCAGTTTTGTGAATACCATGTCTATAGGAAGCAACATCAGACAAAATTCCCAAAGGTTGTGCACGCTACAAAGGCCATATTGGACTGTGTTTATTTTGATTGCTGGGGGCTTTTGAGAGTTCCATCATTGGGAAGGGCAAGGTACTTCCTCTCCATCATCAATGATTACTCCAGAATGACATTGGTATTCATGATGAAGCAGAAATCTAAAGCTTTCAAATGTTTCAAGCATTGGATGATTCTTATGAAGAATCAAACAGGAAAAAACAATGTAGTGTTTTAGGACTAACAATGGCTTGGAATTCTGCTCTACAAAATTCAATGAATTTTGTAAGATAAAGGCATTGCTGAAGTACATGAAACACACTAGAAGAGGGGGGGGGGGGGTGGTGAATAGTGTGAAGGATAAAAAAATTAGGCTTTCGAAAACTATTAAAATCTTTTCTTAAACAAATATCAATGGACGAAGGGTTTTGTCCAAGGATTTTGAAATTATGTTGTGCTAAGAAAACCAGTTCAGAAAACTTGGTTATGATAATGTAGAAGTGATTGATAGAGAAGAACTAGTTATATAAAAACAATAAAGAAAACACAAAGGTTTTATTCTAGTTCACCCTAACTCTTGGGCTACGTCCAATTATTCCTCAAACCTTGAAGGGTTACACTAATTAAATCTTTGATTACAATCCAGTGTTTTCTATGCCACTCCTAGCTACAACGAGTACTCTCTAGGCCACTCCTAGGACTATACTTAATCTCCTCGAAGATTAATACCCAAGTATTCTTTGTCACTAAGCCACTCCTGGCTTCCATAAACAATATATGTTTGATATAAATGTATTCTAATCACTTAAAGACTATTTACACAGAAGGCTTGAATATAATGAAACTCGCTAACTTAGAAAAGCTAAGATTCACTCAATTTTCTTAAGTTTACTTCGTCCAGTGGACTAACAATGTTACAACACTTATTTGTTTTGTCTTAGAATATTCTCTTGTGTTTCAACAACCTTAACATGAACATCTTTAAGCTTTATATAGACTTTAGAGCTTCGATATTGAGAGATCTCAGCTAGTTGTTGTCTAATAGCTTTGGCGCTTGACACGAGGTCGCTATTGTGTAGAGAGAAAGAATGGGGACCACAAACACTTTCTACAACATATCTTCAGAGAAGTACAGTTTGTCAGTGTCGCCTAGTGCTCAGAGATAACTTTCAACGTACAAATTAAAAGAAACTTTAACAACATAAGACAAAAGGAATTAAGAATGTCAAGACAAGACAATTTGAATCTTTCCTTTTGTGTGCTATGACACAAGTTTTCCTACTGAGTCTATGAACGTTACTTTCTTGTGATCATTTTTAGTACTTGAGGATCGAGTAACTGTTCCATTGCTTTTGTACTATGAGCCATGTGCTAAAGCACTTGTCTTCTTAAGGCAAGACGCTGAAGCAATATCGTCCAATAAGTGATACCTTGCTTATCGTCGATAGCCTTTTAGTTCATGTTTTTTTGTTTGTATCACATAGAGATATATCTAAACCTGCAGCTTAAGCATTTAAGGTTAATACATAAAATTTATACTTTGTTAACATCAAAATCTTAGGGATTTAATTGTTTGGTATAGTCCAATGCGACTTAGACCCAACCAGATTTAACAATTGCAAGACAATGTATTGTACACTATACTCCACAACAAAATGAAGTAGCTGAAAGAATGAACAAGACCTTGTTGAAATGGGATACATGCATGCCATATAATTCAGGGTTGAATAGGAGTTTCTGGATTGAGGTAGTCAACACAACATGCTATCTCATTAATCATTCATCATCCACTGCATAGATTTTAGGACCCTTAATAAGGTATGATCTAACAAACCTGCTGAATACTCAATGATGAAGGTGTTTGGATGTCCAACATACTATCACGTAAGTGAAGGTAAGCTGGAGTCTAGAGCCATGAAGGGTGTCTTTATGGGCTATGGAGATAGAGTTAAAGGATTTAGAACTGGTCTTCATTGGAAAGAAAGATCATTCTAAGTAGAGATGTCATCTTCAATGAACTCTCTATGGTGTATTCTATATCTGAAGAAGATTTGGGCAAGACTAAGGATGTCACTAAACATGTGGATTTTGAGAGCTCCAAAATCAGAAATTTTAGTGATTAGAAGCATTTTGAAGCACCTGATGAGACTAATCAGGATCTTTCTCTACATCAGAATTCAACACCATTTCAGGAGTCTGACTCGATGAGTCAGAACAATCCGAAGCAGCCTAAAACCACAACACCAAAAAAGTCTCAAAGACAAATTAAAGCACCTGAAAGATATGGCTTTGATAATATAATGTCTTATGTGCTACAAGTAGCGGAAGAAATCAATTCATTCAAACCAACCACTTATCAAGAAGCAATTTCATATTTTGAAGCTAAAGAATGGATGATGGCTATGAATGAAATGATGGAATCCTTTTAGAAAAACCAAATTTGGGATTTAGTTGAATTACTTGAAGGCAGACAAATAATAAGGTACAAATGGATCTTCAAGAAGAAATTTGGGTCATCCATCGATGAATTCATCAGGTATAAAGCACATTTGGTAGTGAAAGGCTACAGTCAGAATGAAGGAGTGGACTACAATGAGATCTTTTCTCTAGTAGTTTGACATACTTCAGTAAGTGTTTTACTGGCTCTTGTAACAACTTTGGACATGGAGTTAAAACGACTTGATTTCCAAATAGTCTTTCTCCATGGAAGATTGGAGGAAGACATTCTAATGAAATAACCTGAAGGTTTTGAGGAGCAAGGGAAGGAAAATTCTATCTGTTGATTAATGAGGTCTCTCTATGGGTTGAAGCAATTGTCAAGACAGTGGTACAAGAGATTTGATGAGTTTATTGTTTCTCATGGGTACAACAAAAGTTTTTATGACTCATGTGTCTATCATAGTAAGGTAGAGGATGCTTCCCACATTTACTTGCTACTCTATGTGGACAACATGCTCATAGCATCACAAGACAAGTTTGAAATTCAGAATTTGAAGTCACTACTTAGTGGTGAATTTGAGATTAAGGATATATAGGAGATGCATAAAAGATTTTGAGCATGAAGATTAAGAGGAATCGAGTCTCGAAGAAGCTTTTATTATGTTAGAAGGTATACATTCAGAAAATGTTGAATTGTTTTGTAATGGTATCCCTAAAACCAGTTTGTACTCCTTTGACAACGTCTAGTCATCTCACTGAACTCAATGCCACTTAGTTACAATCATTAAGGGAATAAATGTCTCATGTTCCTTATGTGAGTGTTGTAAGTAGTCTTATGTATGCAATGGTGTAGACAAAACCAGACCTAGCACCAGTAGTCAGCGTGAATCGGTATATGGGTGAACCTGGGAAGGAACATTGGCAAGCTATGAAATGTATACTCGGGTACCTTAAGGGTACAACTAATATTGGATGGATCTATCAATGTGACACATCTTGTGCCCTTATTGGATATTTACATTCTAATTGCGCTGTAGATTTAGATGCAAGACGATCTGTGGTAAGATATGATTCACAATTGGTAATTCTCTTGTCAGTTGGAAAGCTACACTTCAGCCCAAAATGTTCTTATCCACTATAGAGGTAGAATATATGGCTCTAGAAAAAGCAACAAAGGAAGGTATCTAGTAGAAAGGTCTTATTAGAAATCTAGGGTTTCCACAAGATAAAGTTATAATTTCTCAAAAAGTTTTGAGTACAATTTGTTTAGAAAAGGATCAAGTCCATCATGAGATGACTAAACATATTGACATTAGATACCACTTCATCTATAGTGAGAAGAGGATTGCAGTCTAGAAATTGATATCAAGGAGAATCCAATGTTAGAGATAGAGGGAGCAACTTGAAGATCATGCTTTGAAGAGTTTTGTCCTTTTACATGTCCAACTCGTTGAGTGACATTTGTATTGGTTTTTGTTTTTAGTCTTAATCTAGTCATGTGTACATCATGCATCATCATGTAGAGATACGAAGATTGTTTCTAAGGTTAGAAACTTCTTCAGTGCATAAACTCTCTGTTTTTATCGATTACCAGCTATCAGTATTCAATTATACAAATCTTTTGAGAATCTTGATGAGAAATATTCGTTATGGTTTAATCAATTACAAGCATATCCATAATCAATTAAGCAAATCTATTGAGACCACGTTCTGGTTAAATCGATTATGTAGGTGTGGTAATCGATTACATCGTTCTTGAAAGTGTTCCTAGAAGTGATCAAGAACACTTTAATCGATTAAATTAAGAATCTAATCGATTAGATTCTTCTTGAAAGCTTTCCAGGTTTTGGGAAGAAAAATTTAATCGATTGAAATGAGAATCTAATCAATTACTTCTTCGAGATAATTGATTACATTGGCAATTTAATAAATTATAGGCGGTTATAATTGTTTTATCTATAAATAGCCACCTTGTGTTCTCACTTTCATGAATGATTTAGAACAATCTTTCACGAGTCACATAATCTAGTCTTTGTTTCTGAAGCTTTCAAAGGTTAAAGTGAGTTGTTAACATCTTGAGAGATTAAGAAGAGATCCATTCAATTAAGCTTTGGTTCTTGCATTTGAATGACAAGGTTGTGTCTCTCCTTAACTCTGCTTTCATATGTTTTTACATATTGTTACAATATATGCATGCGTTTTTAAAGCATGCTAGAATAGGGTTTTCTAGTTTGAGCTAAGGGTATGTGGCTCTTAGGCTTTTATTCACAAAGGACCCCAGGGTTGGGTTCCTTAGTCTCTTTTTCTGGGTAGGAATTGAGATTGATTGTGATTGCTTGTAAGAACTCAAAGTGCATAATGGAAATCTAATTCAGGTTGAATTAGATAATTGGAGTAGTTTCTCTAGAAATAAAGAGTGAGCCAATATCAATCTTGTTGTCCATCTTCTCTTTAATCTTATCTCTCTCTTATTGCATTCTTGATCAATTTGCTGAGTTTAAAGATATTTCTTTTTGAAGTGCTTTAACAATGGGTGATTGATTAGATATTGGTTTTAAATAAAAGTTTATGATACGATCCTTAGAAGCGAAAGTTTTTCAAAACTTTTTTTTATTTTGTTTTTTTTTTCAAAAACAATTCACCACCCTCTTAGTTTGTGAGTTCCACCATTTTTTTCAATTGGTATCAAAACTATATGTTGAAAGTTTCTTAAGATCACAGATTTTCAAAAATGGACTCTAAACAAATCACTTTCAAGGAGGGTGCTTCTCTCAATCAGCCACCATTGTTTGTGGGATAGCATTTTTCATTTTGGCAAAAGAGAATGGAAATCTTTATTCAATCAATTGATCCCAGTGCACGGCATGCTATTGTTAAAGGACCATTTATACCGACCAAAGAAGTCAATGGTGAATTAGTTCCTAAAGAATTGGATGAGATGAAAGATGACAAGAAAAAAAAAGTGCAAGATGATCAAAAAGCTAAAAGCATTTTAACTTTTGGTTTATCTTTTGATGAATTTTTCCATACTGCAAGGTGTAAAAGTTCAAAAGATATATGGATAATGCTTGAAGTCACTCATGAAGGCACTGCGGATGTAAGAAGTGCAATAAATCACACTCTTGTATCCGAATATGAAGTTTTCCGAACGAAGAATGGTGAAACCATTTCAGAAACTTCAAACAAGATTCACCCAAATAGTGAATCACTTGCTTGGTCTTGGAAAAATGTTTGAGGATGATGAGCTAAACATCAAAATCCTCAGCTGTCTTACAAGAACTTGGGAACCAAAAATCACAAAGATCAAAGAATCCAAGGACTTGGCATCAATGACGATGGAAACTCTCTTAGGAAAATTGCTTACACATGAACATGAGTTACAATCTCCTGTAGAAGATATAGAAAAGAAAAGGGAAGGGATTGCACTCAAGGCTAGTTCCTCAAAAGAAGATCGCAAAGAAAGCTCTAGTGATGATAAAGATGTAGAGAATTTGAGCTTAATGGTGAACAAGTTTGGCAAAGTTCTCAAAAGAACCAAAGACAGAAAAGTTACTAAAACTTTAAAGAAGGTGGAAAGCAACAACAACACCTTCACATGCTTCGAATGCAGGAAGTAAGGCCACATCAAATCAGATTGGCATATCTATCTTAGAAAATAACTGGTTGAAAAGAAAGGAACGAAAGATTGTAAACCGAAAATAACCTACATAGCTTGGGAAGATAATGCGTCAACAACCTTTGATTCTTCTAGTAAAGAAGAAGTTACAAATGTGTGCTTAATGGATGATTCAAAGGATGAATCCTCAACCATTGATGAAACTAAGGTAAATTCTGAATTTGAAGAAGTTTTGGAAGCCTTCAATGAAATGCATAAGGAAGCACAAAGGCTTGTTGTTTTGAAAATAAGCCGAGAAGCCATCTAAAATGGCATATCACTAAATTGGCTTCAACACAAAGTGAGCTTGATAAATTGAAGATTGAAAATGAAAAACTTGTTTCAAGTTATAAAGCCACTGTTTGTGTTTGTGCTTCTACTTTTGTTAATATGGATGATTACAAATCTTTGCAAAATGAGTTTGAAAAGTTTAGAAAGGGTCACTATGAAGAACACATGAAGTTGAAAACTAAGATTTCCTATCTTAAAGATCTTTTCAGGAAAATGGATAAAGGAAAAGAGTGACCTTAGTCACTTACTCAGTGTGCAAAAAACATACTACTGATAAGACTGGTTTGGAGTATAACAAGAAAACTGAATTTTTTATGAAAACCAAGTTTGCATCCTCTAAAAAGGTGAACCCAAACTGTTGGACATTTTAGTGTAATTGATCTCTTTATTATGTTAAAATAAGAGTGCACGCTTGTTTTAATGTAATAACGAGATGTTCGGTTTAGGCAAAGGTTGGAAGTTACATGGAAGTTACTAAAACTTCCATTAACGGCAATTTTTAAAAATAAATAACTTCCATCAACCGCCAAAAACCACCTGTTCTTTGATTATAAATAATCATCCTGGTTCAGAAAGCATAACATGTGAAAAACATACAAGACCAAAACAAAACTCTTGAATTATAATCTTCTGATTTTATCCGATTGAACAATTTTGGTTGAACCCCGAAATTTGATTCAATCTGAAAGTGTTATACACGACTTCAGATTTATCCAAGTATTATCTCGATTTTCAAATTTAACCAACAAAAGATTGAATCAAATTTTCGAGATGACGAACGATAGTTCGAAGATGATAAGCAAGTTTGCGAAGTTGGACAAGTTTGAAGGGCAGGATTTCAGAAGATGGCAGAAGAAGATGCACTTTCTCTTGACAACACTGAATGTGGTGTATGTGCTGAGTACACCGATACCGGTGTATATGGAAGGCGAAACTCTGGATCAAACAAGGAAGCGTTCGAAATGGGAGAACGACGATTACATTTGTCGTGGACACATTCTGAATGGTATGTCTGACTCTCTATTTGATATTTATCAAAATGTTGAGTCTGCTAAGGAATTATGGGACTCTCTTGAATCCAAGTATATGGCAGAAGATGCCTCAAGTAATAAATTCTTAGTTAGTAATTTCTTTAATTACAAAATGATTGATTCGAGGCCTGTTATGGAGCAATATAATGAACTGCTGCGGATTTTGGGTCAGTTTACTCAACATGATTTGAAAATGGATGAATCCATTGCAGTTTCATCTATAATTGATAAACTGCCTTCTTCTTGGAAAGACTTCAAGCATACCTTGAAACATAAGAAGGAAGAGTTGACTCTGGTTCAACTCGGTAGTCATTTCATGATTGAGGAGTCGCTGAGGGCTCAGGAAATTGACAAAGTCAATGATAAAACCGTAGCAGGTTCCTCTTCCGTTAATATGGTAGAGGAAAGTGGAACAGTTAAGCAAAATTACAATGCTAAAGGTAACAAACGAAAATTTCAAGGAAATAAGAACAAAGGTCCAAACAAACAGACAAAATTGTCATGTTGGAAGTGTGGGAAACCTGGTCATTTAAAGAGGGATTGCCGGGTGTTCAAAGAAAAGAACAAGGCTGGTCCAAGTGGGTCTAATGATCCTGAAAAGCAACAAGATCAGATTGTAGTGAATAATTTTAATTCGAATACGAATTCAAATTATGTATCACTAATATCTGATGCATTCTATGTGCAGGATGATGACGTTGCTTGGTGGTTTGATTCGGGAGCAACAAGCCATGTGTGCAAAGATCGTCGTTGGTTCAAGGAATTTAGACCAATCGATGATGGCTCTATTGTGAAGATGGGCAATGTTGCAACTGAACCAATCCTAGGATTAGGTTATGTGAATTTAGTTTTTACTTCCGGAAAAAGTTTGTATTTGGATAATGTCTTATTTGTACCTGGTATTCGTAAGAACTTATTGTCTGGTATGGTTTTAAATAATTGTGGTTTCAAGCAAGTACTTGAAAGTGACAAGTACATCTTGTCAAGACATGGTTCGTTTGTTGGATTTGGTTATCGTTGTAATGGAATGTTTAAATTAAACATTGATGTTCCTTTTGTTCATGAATCTGTTTGTATGGCCTCGTGTAGTTCTATAACTAATATGAAAAAATCAGAAATTTTGCATGATAGATTAGGACATGTTCATTACAAAAGATTAAAAGATATGTCAAAAACAAGTATGATTCCTCCTTTTGATATGAACATTGAAAAATGCAAAACTTGCATGTTGACCAAGATCACTAGGAAACCTTTTAAGGATGTTAAAAGTGAGACTAAAGTCTTAGACCTTATTCATAGTGATTTGTGTGATTTGCATGCTACTCCATCATTAGGTCATAAAAAATATCTTGTTACTTTTATTGATGATGCATCAAGGTATTGTTATGTATATTTATTAAATACAAAAGATGAAGCTCTTGATAAATTTAAAATTTATAAGAAAGAGGTAGAACTTCATCAAAATGGGCTAATCAAAACTCTTCGTACGGATAGGGGAGGTGAGTATTATGATCCGGTTTATTTTCAATCTACTGGAATAATACATCAAACTACAGCTCCCTATACACCACAACAGAATGGTGTAGCTGAAAGGAAGAATAGAACCTTGAAAGAAATGGTGAATTCCATGTTATCCTATTCGGGTTTAAGTGAAGGATTTTGGGGTGAGGCTATGTTGACAGCCTGTTACTTGTTGAACCGAATTCCTAACAAAAGGAATAAGGTTACCCCATATGAACTTTGGCACAAAAAGACACCAAATTTGAGTTATCTCAAAATTTGGGGATGTAGGGCTGTAGTCAGGCTTACAGAACCTAAAAGGAAAACCATAGGTGAAAGAGGTATAGATTGCATATTTATTGGATATGCTGAACATTCTAAAGTATATAGATTCTATGTGCTAGAATCTAATGATTCTGTTGCTGTGAACTCGGTTATAGAGTCACGAGATGCTATCTTTGATGAACAAAGGTTTACATCTATACCTAGGCCAAAGGACATGAATTCCATGTCGAAAGTCTCAGTTAATATTGAGGATATACCTTCAACTAGTACTGAAACTAGAAAGAGTACGAGAGTAAGAAAGGCTAAGTCATTTGTTGATGACTTTCAACTCTATTTGGTTGAAGGGTCAAGGAATGATATTGAATTTCAATATCAATATTGCCTTAATGTTGAGGAAGACCCAAAGACTTTTAGTGAAGCAATGGCTTCAAGGGATGCTGTATTCTGGAAAGAAGCAATCCAAAGTGAGATGGATTCCATCATGCAAAATAATACATGGAAATTGGTTGACTTACCTCCTGGATGTAAGCCATTAGGATGTAAGATGATCTTTAGGAGAAAGATGAAAGTGGATGGTACTGTTGACAAGTACAAAGCCAGATTGGTTATCCAAGGCTTTAGGCAAAAGGAGGGTATTGATTTTTTCGATACATATGCTCCTGTTGCTAGGATATCCACTATTAGACTGTTGTTAGCACTTGCTGCTATCCACAATCTGATGATTCACCAAATGGATGTTAAAACTGCATTCTTAAATGGTGAATTGGATGAAGAGATATACATGAAACAACCTGAAGGGTTTGTTATGCCAGGAAATGAAAATAAGGTGTGTAAACTGATGAAATCTCTTTATGGCTTGAAACAAGCGCCTAAGCAATGGCATCAAAAATTTGATGAGGTTGTGTTGTCTAGTGGTTTTGTTATAAACCAAGCAGATAAATGTCTATACAACAAGTTTGATACTCATGGCAAAGGAGTTATCATTTGTCTGTATGTAGACGACATGTTGATCTTTGGTACCGACCAAGATCAAGTTGATGAAACTAAGGCATTTTTGTCTTCTAAGTTTGATATGAAAGATATGGGGGAGGCGGATGTGATCTTAGGAATAAAGATCAAACGTGGAAACAATGGTATTTCCATCTCTCAAACACATTATATTGAGAAGATATTGGAGAAATTTAATTTTAAAGATTTTTCTCCGGTAAGTACTCCTATTGATCCTAACCTGAAGCTATTACCTAATAAAGGTGTAGCAGTGTCTCAACTTGAATACTCAAGGGCGATAGGATCACTCACGTATGCAATGATTAGTACTAGGCCTGATATAGCTTATGCTGTTGCTAAACTCAGTAGGTTTACAAGTAATCCTAGTTCTCATCATTGGCAAGCTATGAATAGAGTATTCAAGTACTTAAAGGGAACCATTGACTATGGTTTGACATATACTGGATTTCCTTCGGTTATTGAAGGTTACTCTGATGCAAGTTGGATAACCAATATGGAGGATTATTCATCCACAAGTGGTTGGGTATTCCTCCTTGGAGGAGGTGCTATCTCTTGGGCATCCAAGAAACAGACCTGCATTACAAATTCAACAATGGAATCTGAATTTGTAGCTTTAGCAGCAGCTGGTAAAGAAGCTGAGTGGCTAAGAAATCTAATCTATGAGATTCCATTGTGGCCCAAACCTATACCTCCCATGTCTATCAGGTGTGATAGTCAGGCAACTTTGGCTAAGGCATATAGTCAAGTGTATAATGGGAAGTCTAGACACTTGGGTGTTAGACACAACATGGTTCGGGAGTTAATCATGCATGGTGTGATATCAGTGGAGTTTGTGAGAACTCAGCATAATTTGGCCGATCATTTAACCAAAGGGTTAAGTAGAGATCTCGTAAAAAGGTCGGCTGTGGGATTAGGATTAAAGTCCATCTGAAATCTCTTATGTTAAGATACCCAATTCCCATCTAATATGACATTAGGTGCTGAATTCAATGTGGAAAGCTTAACATGTAGAGATTGGAACACATCATCGAAAGTATCCCAAAAGGAATGTGTTCGGTTCTGTAAGTTAAGGAGGTTGAAGTATAACTTCTCAATGGTTCTTTTGAAAAATTGCATTTGCAGGTGCAAGAAAGAAAAGGACTACCTATATAAGCATGAAGTTTAGCCGCTTCAAGAAGCTGGGACTTGGCTTTGATATGCTTATGAAGGATAGGGACACAGGCTAGTAAAACTAGTGTCGAACAAGAGTAATGTTATAAACTATTGTGCAGATTATCTTCATGTATTCATTATGAATAGAAAGGGTTCAATCCTTAGTGACACCCTGATATTCGAATATTTGAAACGTGTAATTTGCTAAGATGAAATTCAATCGTCACGATATTTCATCTATGCAGTAGTTTGTGGTATGTTATGACTTTGGTGATTTGATCGGTAATTACACTAAAATGGGGGAGGTTTGTTGGACATTTTAGTGTAATTGATCTCTTTATTATGTTAAAATAAGAGTGCACGCTTGTTTTAATGTAATAACGAGATGTTCGGTTTAGGCAAAGGTTGGAAGTTACATGGAAGTTACTAAAACTTCCATCAACGGTTGGAAGTTACATGGAAGTTACTAAAACTTCCATTAACGGCAATTTTTAAAAATAAATAACTTCCATCAACCGCCAAAAACCACCTGTTCTTTGATTATAAATAATCATCCTGGTTCAGAAAGCATAACATGTGAAAAACATACAAGACCAAAACAAAACTCTTGAATTATAATCTTCTGATTTTATCCGATTGAACAATTTTGGTTGAACCCCGAAATTTGATTCAATCTAAAAGTGTTATACACGACTTCAGATTTATCCAAGTATTATCTCGATTTTCAAATTTAACCAACACAAACAAGGTCTCCAAAAAGAAAAATATAGTGCATCCTAAGCCTAATGCACAGACTCTTCATTATTGCATGAAAATAGGGCATGCATCTTATAAATGCTATGTTAGGATATTTGATGTTCCTAGAGGTAAATGTGTTTGGATTCCTAAAGATTTAATTGTGGAAATTAACCCCATTGGACCCAACCTCAATTAGGTACCACTTCTCTCTAATTGATTTTGTCTTGTAGATGTGTCTAAAAGCAAGAAACTCACTATGATACTTGGATAGTGGCTGCTCTAAGCACATGACCAGTGATGGAAGCTTGCTTGTGGTGCTTCTATGGAGGCTGGATCTTTGAGCTTCAATGAGGTCCTTCAATGGTGATTTTCCACCATAGAGATGCAGTGGAAGGAAAAGGAGAAGAGGAGAGGGGAGGCACCATCCACTAGGGAATAAGCTATGGAAAAAGGAGCTTCACCACCAAGAATGTGCATTGGATAAGAAGCTTGAAGATGATGCTTTAATGGAGGAAAAGAAAGAGGGAGAGAAAGAGAGAGGGGGGAGCATGAAATTGAAGGAAGAAAAAGGGAGAGAAGTTGAACTTTGAGTTGTCTCACAAGACTCTCATTCAGCAAAGTTGCAACAAGTGTTACACATGCTTCTATTTATAGACTAGGTAGCTTTCTTGAGAAGCTTTCTTGAAAAAACTTCCTTGAGAAGCTAGAGCTTAGCTACACACACCCCTCTAAAAGTTAAGCTCACCTCCTTGAGAAGCTTCCTTGAGAAGCTAGAGCTTAGCTACACACACCTCTCTAATAGCTAAGCTCACCCCTATGACAAAATACATGAAAATACAAAAAAGTCCCTACTACAAAGACTACTCAAAACGCCCTGAAATACAAGGCTAAAACCCTATACTACTAGAATGGACAAAATACAAGGCCCAAAAGAAGAAGAAAAACCTATTCTAATATTTACAAAGAAGAGTGGACCCAACCTTGGCCTATGGGCTCATAAATCTACCCTGAGGTTTATGAGAACCCTAGGGCCTTCTTTAGTAGCTCTAGCCCAATCCTCTTGGATTCTTCTATCCAATACCATTGGAGGGTAGGATTGCATCAACCAGTGACAAATCGAAACTTACTGACCTTGTGTTAAAGGAAGATGGATATTTCACTTTTGGAGACCACAATAAGGGAAGAATTATAGGAGAAGAAAATATTGGAAATCAGCACAAGACACAAATAAAAAATATTTTGTATGTTAATGGACTTAAGCACAATCTTTTAAGCATAAGTCAACTATGTGACAAAGGCTTCAAAATTGAATTCAACAACAATTGTTGTCTCATTTGTGAAGCAAAAATTGATGAGGTTATTCACATAGGTAAAAGAATAGGTAATATCTACATGCTTAAAATTAAACATGCATCATTTCATGAGTTTAGTTGCTTGGTAAGTAAGATTGATGATTTTTGGCTATGGCATCATAGGGTTTCACATATAAACATGCATCATCTCAATCATCTAGTTAAAAAGGACCTAGTAATGGGTATTCCAAAACTCAAGTTTGAGAAAAATAAATTGTGGGAAGCATGTCAAAAGGGGAAACAAGATAAAAACTCTTTTCAAAGTAAAAATGTTGTTTCTACTTCAAAACCCCTTGAACGACTTCATATGGATTTATTTGAACCATCAACAACTATGAGTTTAGGTGGCAACTACTATGACTTAGTAATTGTTGATGATTATTCTAGGTTCACTTGGACTTTGTTTTTGAGAACCAAAAATAAATTTTGTAAACTTGCCAAAGTTATTCAAAATGAGAAAGGTCTTAATGTTGTTTCAATTAGAAGTGATCATGGAAGTGAATTTCAAAATGAGTATTTTTAAAAGTGTTGTGAAGAAAATGAAATTCACCACAATTTTTCCAACCCAAGAACACCTCAACAAAATGCTGTTGTGGAGAGAAAAAATAGATCTCTTGAAGAAGGAACTAGAACTCTTCTAAATGAAACAAAGCTGCCAAAGTATTTTTGGGTTGATGTTGTGAGTACTGTTTGTTATACTCTCAATAGGCTTCTAATAAGACATATTTTAAAGAAAACTCCTTATGAACTTTAAAAAGGAAGAAAACCAAATATTTCTCATTTAAGGGTTTTTGGATGTAAATGCTTTGTTTTAAACAATGGAAAGGAATCTCTTGGAAAATTTGATGAAAAAGCTTATGAGGCGATTTTTCTTGGTTATTCATTGCAAAGCAAGGCATATAGAGTGTTTAATAGGATAACATTGTGTGTGATGAAATTAATTCTCTTGTTCACGAAAATGCTTTGGAAGATGAAGATGCAAGTTTTCAGGATAAGGACACTGCACTTCGAGAAGTATCCAAGGTTAAGGATCTTGAACAAAGCAAGGAAATCACTGCAACACTTCCTAAAGACCTCCCAAAGGAATGGAAAACTCAAAAATACCTTTCCTTGGACAAAATCATAGGTGAAATATCTAAGGGAGTATCCACTCTCTCTATACTTAGAATTTTATGCAATAACATGGCATTTATTTCTTAGATTGAACCTATAAACATAGATGAAGCATTGCATGATGAGCATTAGATGTTGGCTATGCATGAAGAACTAAATTAGGTATTGACATTTGTATTTTTACATGACTAACTCATTGAGTGTCGTCACTCAAAAAGGAATGAAGTGTGGGATTTAGTCCCTCAACCTACCTCTCACAAGCCAATCGGAACCAAATGGGTGTTTCAAAACAAGCTTGATGAATTAGGTATCATAGTTAGGAACAAGGCTAGATTAGTTGCTAAAGAACACAACCAAGAGGAAGACATTGATTATGATGATACCTATGCCCCTATGCAAGGTTGGAAGCTATTAGGTTGTTGTTTGCTTTTGCTTGTATTATGAATTTCAGGTTGTATCAAATGGATGTGAAAAGTGTTTTTCTCAATGGATACATTGAAGAAGAGATATATGTGAACCAGCCTCTAGGTTTTGTAGACCTTGAACACCCTAATCATGTTTACAAGTTGAAAAAGGCATTGTATGGTTTAAAACTAGCACCTAGACCTTGGTATGAAGGATTGAACAATTTCCTTATTGGGCAATCTTTTGTAAGAGGTCAAGTTGACAAAAAATTGTTTATCAAGAGATCCAATAATGAGTTGGTTCTTGTGCAAATTTATGTTGTTGACATAGTTTTTGGTGCTACTAATGAAGCTTTGTACAAATAATTTTCTAGTTCTATGCAGGAAGAATTTGAGATGTCTATGATGAGAGAATTGACTTTTTTTTTCCTTGGACTTCAAGTAAAGAAAATGAAATATGGAACCTCCTATGTCAAACAAAGTATTGTACAAAATTGATTAAGAAATTCAGTATGGAAAAGTGCAAAGAAGCATTGACACCAATGACAACATCCACTTATCTTGACTTGTACGAAAAAAGATAAATCAGCAGATGAGTCAAAGTACAAAGGTTTGATTGGTTCGCTCCTTTACTTGACTGCAAGTCAACTCAATATTATGTTGAGTG
The DNA here is from genome assembly GCF_004193775.1 of Glycine soja. Taxonomy (NCBI): domain Eukaryota; kingdom Viridiplantae; phylum Streptophyta; class Magnoliopsida; order Fabales; family Fabaceae; genus Glycine; species Glycine soja. Next base: position 40,945,334 of record NC_041002.1, read on the forward strand.
TTTGCTTGTGTGCAAGATATCAAGCAAATCCCAAGGAATCCCATTTAACAACTATCAAAAGAATTATTAAGTATCTTAAGGGCACAACCAATGTTGGTTTGTGGTATCCCAAAGGTACCTCCTTAAGTCTAATTGACTTTTCAGATTTTGACTTCGTAGGATGCAAGCTAGATAGGAAAAGCACAAGTGGGACATGTCACCTCTTGGGAAGTTCACTTGTATCTTGAAATTGCAAGAAACAAGCCTGTGTAGCACTTTCCACTGCAAAAGCATAATATATTGCAGTTGGAAGTTGTTGTGCTCAAAGTCTCTCTAGATGAAACAACAACTTAAAGACTTTGGGGTAACTCTTGATCATATTCCTTTGAAATGTGACAACACAAGTGCTATTAATCTGTCTAAGAATTCGGTCATGCATTCTAGAACTAAACATATAAAGATTAGGCATCATTTTCTAAGAGATCATGTATCAAAAGGTGATTGTTGCATTGAGTTTGTTGATAGTGAACATCAACTAGTTGACATCTTTTACTAAACCTCTTGCTAGTGATAGGTTCTTCTTTATTAGAAATGAGTTAGGCATCCTAGACAGGTCTAGTATTGAATTATGTTATGCTATAGTATGTGCATCTTGATATATGTTCTCTATGCATGTCACATTTTTTCTTGGAATGCATGTGTATGTTGATATGTTAAGATGTGTTTGAAATTCTTTTTCTTTTGAAAAATAGATGTTTTACTCTTTTTCTTCTTCATGTTTTCACTATTTTAATCGATTACATAGTGTTGTGTTTATCAGTTTTTGTTTTAAGAAATTACTTGATGTTTTAATTGATTATAATGTATGCTTTTGTGGTTTTATGTTACAAAGTTTTCTGTTGTAATCGATTACAACTTCGTTTTAATTGATTACATGCTATGGTTTATGATTTCTTTTGGCTTTGTGTTCTATTTTAATAGGTTACTCGATGTTTTAATCAATTATAATAGAGGCCTCATGGGGAGTTTTTCCATTTTGGAAAGAACACTTTAATCGATTGAAATGAGAATCTAATCAATTACTTCTTCGAGATAATCGATTACATTGGTAATTTAATCGATCACAAGCGGTTATAACTATTTTCTCTATAAATAGCCACCTAGTGTTCTCACTTTCATGAATGATTTAGAACAAGCTTTCACAACTCACATACTCTAGTCTTCGTTTCTGAAGCTTTAAAGGTAAAAGTGAGTTGTTAACATCTTGTGAGATCAAGAAGAGATCCATTCAATCAAGTTTTAGTTCTTGCATTTGAATGACAAGGTTGTGTCTCTTCTTGACTATCTTTTCATATGTTTTTACATATTGTTATAGCATATGCATGAGTTTCAAAAACATGCTATAATAAGATTTTCTAGTTTTAGCTAAGGGTAGGTGTCTCTTAGGCTTTTATTCACAAAGGACTCTAGGGTTGGGTGTCTTAATCTCTTTTTCTGGTAGGAATTAAGATCGATTGTGTTTGCTTGTAAGAACTCAAAGTGTATAGTGGAATTCTAATTCAAGTTAAATTAAATAACTAAAGTAGTTTCTCTAGAAATAGAGAGTGAACCAATATAAATATTGTTATCCATCTTCTCTTGAATCTTATCTCTCTTATTGCATTCTTGATCAATTTGCTGAGTTTAAAGATATTTCTTTTTGAAGTATTTTAACAAAAGGATATTATGTATGGGTGATTGATTAGATATTAATTTTAAATAAAATTTTGTGATATGATCCTTGGAATCCAAAGTTTTTCAAAACTATTTGTAATTCCGATTTTTTTTCAAAACCAATTTACTATTTGTCCCTTGATTTGTGAGTTCCATCATTTTTTTCAGGGCCTTAGAAGAATGTTTTTAGCCGGGTTCAAACATGGAAAAATTTTAGCACTACGGGTCGCAGCCCATAAAAAGCTTTGGGTATTAGTGCTTTGTGCGGTGTGTTTTGGGGATATGCTAGGTGCACCCAGCAATATTGCTGGTGCACCCAGCAATTCAATGAAAGGTCAATTTTGCCCTTCATTTAAAAAAATAAAAAGCATTTTTTTCCCTCTTTCGGAAGCATTCTCTCTTTTTCACTGTGTCTCTTCCGCAAAAGCTTCTTCTCTTCTCTCTTCCCCGACAAGCTTCTTCTCCGCGAGCTTCTCCGACAGCCCTTGGACCCATTTGCTTTCGAGGTAGGTGGCCTTCTTCTTAGCTTTGGTTTTGTTATGCACTACATTAGGGTAGGTTAGTGTAACGTTAGGTTAGTGGAACCTTAGGGTAGAAGACGGAACCTTAGGGTAGAAGACGAAACCTAGGGGAGAAGACGAGAGGACGCCGGAAAAAATGAGGCAAAAGGCTGACGACGGCGTCTTCCGGAAGACCCGTTAGGGGTTCTTCCGGAAGTTCCGGAAGAACCTTTTCTGGAAAGTTTCCGGAAGAAGTGTTCTTCCGGAAGTAACCAAACGTCTTCCGGAAGAACACTTCTTCCGGAAGACTCCCGGAAAACCTCTTCCGGGAACTTTCCGGAAGAAGTGGTTCATCCGGAAGAATTCCGGAAGACGCGCACTTCCGGAAGAACTTTCAAAGTTCCGGAAGACCTTTCCGGAAGAACCCCTTCTTCCGGAATGTTTCCGGAAGAACCACTTCTTCCGGAAGTGGTTTTTTTGTTTTTTTTTGTGTTTTTTTTTTAAAATTTTTTTTAAACAGAAATTGTTTTGTTTTTTTTAAATGAATTATTTTATTTATTTTGGTTATTTTGTTTTTTAGATTTTATGAAAAATAAAGTTTGGGTTTTTGATGTCATATTTTTTTTATAATTTAAATTGTGTATTTTTACTAAATATTAATTTGTAAATTAATTTTTTTTTATAAAAGTAGTTGTGTTTGTTTTTGTTTATTGTTTTTTTTTAAATTAGTGTTTTTTCTTTAAAAATGAAGTTGTCTATTTTTATAATTAAAGTTGTGTGTTTTGGAAGTTTTATAAAAATACTAATTTTTTATAATTAATTAGTTTATTTTATTATAAATGAAGTATTTTATTTACTAAAAAAATTGTGGATGTTTACTAAATAATTTTTTTTTACATTAGTTGTTTAATTTTTTTTAAAAATTAAGTTGTGGATGTTTAGTAATGAATTATTTTTATATTAGTTGTGTTTTGTTTTTATAAATGAAGTTGTTTATTTTTTTTAAAAAAAAATTAACTTGTTGATGTTTACTAAGTAATTTAGTTGTGTTTTTTTTTAGAAATGAAGTTTCTTATTTTTTTTTTTAAATTAAGAGTTGGATGTTTACTAATTAATTTTTTTTACATTAGTTGTGTTTTTTTTTTATAAATGAAGTTGTTTAATTTTTTTTAAAAATTAAGTTGTGGATGTTTAGTAATGAATTATTTTTATATTAGTTGTGTTTTTTTTTTATAAATGAAGTTGTTTAATTTTTTTTAAAAAAATTAAGTTGTGCATGTTTATTAATAATTTTATTTTACATTAGTTGTTTTTTTTTTATATAAATGAAGTTGTTTAATTTTTTTAAAAAAATTAGGTCGTGTATGTGTGAAAATAATTTGATTTAAGTTAGTCTTATTTGTTTATAAATAAAGTTGATTTTTTATAAAGAAAATTGTGTATATTTTGACCGAAAAAAATACGTGTTCGACATGATTTACAGATCATGGCCAGAACACGAGGTTTAGGTCGTGCCATAGGTAGAGTTGTAGGCAGAGATAGAGCTGCTGACGAGGATGCTGGCGATGTTCCCGAGAGGCGTAGGCCTACTGCCTCAGCCCGTAGGCTACGCGTTCATCAGATGACTACGGAGGGACGTGATATGGCTGAGGACGTCGCTGACATGACTGATGATGTCCCTGAGCAGCCTACGGAGGCACCTGAGATGCGTGCGGACGCACAGGGTGCTGATAGTGGTGAGGGGTCAGATGGTGATGATGCTGCAGAGGGATTCCCTGGTGGTCCACGTGACCCGTCAGTGCTCACATCATTTGCCGAGCATGTTGCACATGCCGTGTGGAGTGGACAGGTATTTTAATTTGTTAATTATTTGTCATTGTTTATTTATTTGTTTATGATTAATTTTTTTTAATAATTGTATAATTTGTACTTCAAATCAGGAACGTCCTGATTTGAAGTTAGTGTCACATGGGAGGAAGCTGACACTGATTGGGAGGCCAGTGCCTGAGATTGAAGGCCTGGTGGCTGCCACAGGATTAAGTCCACTGATAGATTGTTCAGTTATTACTGGCGATCCTGGACTTATATCCGCATTTGTGGAGAGGTGGCACAGTGAGACTAGCACCTTCCACCTTCCAGTAGGAGAGCTGACGATCACATTGGATGATGTGTCGTCCATTCTACATTTGCCCATCACTGGCGCCTTGCACAGTTTCCACGCTCTTTCCACGGAGGAGGCCAGATTCTTGCTCACGGAGTTGCTGGAAGTTTCTGCGGAGGAGGCCAGAGCCGAGACAGCACTCACACGTGGAGCATATGTACGATTAGGATGGGTTCGTGACATTTATGAGACCAGATGTCAGGCCCGACGGTGGATTGTCGCAGCTCGCGCTTATTTGCTGCACCTTGTCGATTGCACTCTTTTTGCTAATAAGAGTGCAACATACGTGCACGTGGTCCACCTTGACGCTTTCCGGGACCTCGCTCATAGTGGTGGTTACGCTTGGGGGGTTGCCGCGCTGGTTCATATGTACGACCAGTTAGATGAGGCTTGTAGGACCACCACCCGACAGCTTGCGGGGTACTTGACGCTACTTCAGGTAAATTTTGTGTTTATTAATATGTTAGGTTTGATTATGATTTAAACATGTTTTTATGTTATGTTAACCTCAATTATTGTGTAGTGCTGGATCTATGAGCACTTCCCTAGTGTGCATCAGTGCGTGACTGACGATACATACCAGGAGACATCCCCACGTGCTTCCCGGTGGTTGACGTCGAAGGCGCACATGAAGGGCATCACAGGAGCACCCTACAGGGCACGTTGTGATGGTTTGACCGTCACAGATGTGTCCTGGTTGCCGTACACGGAGCATCGGGGTGTTAGGGTGTTTCAGGAGATTTCATCGTTCCAGGGTCAGCTCAGATGGGGTCCTATGATCGTCGCAGTTCGACCGGAGAGGGTGGTACGCCAGTTCGGTTACATCCAGAGCATCCATCCGCCGCCTGTTAGTGCACGATTGTCACAGGATCAGATAGATGACAGGTGGATGGAGTTTGCGGATCACTTACTACCTGCGGGTCAGCCTTGTTTAGTGCCTGGGCAGGTATCTGCGGATTACATTGAGTGGTTTTTCCGCATATCTCACCCTTTCATGACACCGACCCAGGCAGCTGACCAGCAGAGGGATGCACCAGCTGCAGACCCTGAGGACTACATACAGCCGCCCAGCCCCCAGGTTCCAGTGGCATTTGACCCCCCTCCATATGTGGTAAGATTATTTGCGCGTTTAATGTTTTATGAGTTGTTGTTTATTTTGAATTTCATAATAAATGTTTTTACTGACTTTGACAGGATGATTATGAGGGATATGAGGCGATTGCACAGAGGTTGGAGCGTGTGCTCAACCTTAGGATAGTCACTGCAGGCACAGAGTTATATGACATTATGCAGGACTGCCTGACGACTGCGAGAGGGGGACCCAGTGCTGATGGGACGGTCAGGGCTCGTCAGAGACGCCGCACGGACCATTGATCATTGTATTTATTTTGTTGTGTTGTAGTTGACATGAATATTTGTAATTATTACAGTTTTTGTTTAATATAGTTGACGTGTTTTGCACAGTTTATTATTTTATAATATAGTTTGTTATTCCGATTGTTTGTGGTCCTTAAGCGAAGTTTACGGTTGTTTTAAATTTATTTTTAAAAAAAAGGAACCTAGAATCATGAGTTTTGTTTGTCAGAATTACATAAAAAATAAAAGTTTTTAAAATGATTAATAATTCATAAGTGAACCTTTTTTCCATGTTCAAGTACCCATGTTTGTAAGAATTACATAAATGAACCCTTTTTCCATGTTTGTAAGAATTACATAAAAAACATAAGTTTTTAGAATCATGAGTTTTGTTTGTAAGAATTACATAAATGAATATTTTTTCCATGTTCAAGTACCCATGTTTGGGATTTTTTTGCGTGGGTGTGGCAGTGCCCTGAGACAACGGAGGACGGCCATTTCTCATGTTTGGACGTCAAAGAATCCAAAAAAAATAGTCCCGTTCCATGGTTCCGTCAACTAACACGTCAAAACAAAGCCTCAAGATCCAAAAAAATACAAAATGAACCCTTTTTCCATGTTCAAGTACCCATGTTTGGGATTTTTTTGCGTGGGTGTGCCAGTGCCATGAGACAACGGAGGGTGGCCATTTCTCATGTTTGGACGTCAAAGAATCCAAAAAAAATAGTCCCGTTCCATGGTTCCGTCAACTAACACGTCAAAACAAAGCCTCAAGATCCAAAAAAATACAAAATGAACCCTTTTTCCATGTTCAAGTACCCATGTTTGGGATTTTTTTGCGTGGGTGTGCCAGTGCCCTGAGACAACGGAGGGCGGTCATTTCTCATGTTTGGACGTCAAAGAATCCAAAAAAAATAGTCCCGTTCCATGGTTCCGTCAACTAATACGTCAAAACAAAGCCTCAAGATCCAAAAAAATACAAAATGAACCCTTTTAACAATTAATTTTTTGGACCACTGAAACAACGCATTCAACTTTATTATGGGAATTAAACACGCCATAAACATATAAAGGTTACATCAACGAAAAAACAAAAAATTAAACATGACATTCAGTTCTTTAGCGACGTCCCACTGACCTCGTCTTCAACATATTTAGTAAAGACAACTAAAATTTCTATTGGTCCATATTTTTTCCAGTAGTTAGATTGTACTAACACCTTCAGCAGTTCTTCCTTGGTGATCAGCTCATTTATTTCATATTTTATAACCGTATTTGAATACTCAAACCGAGCTGGTTGGCGGAAAAACAATCGTCTTACCGTTTGTGATTCGTGAATTCCAAGAGGGGGAATCCCTTTAGGTGCAACTTGCTTGATTAAATTCTTCAGTTCATCGATGGTACATGTTGAAGGAATTTGAAATTTCTTAGGATTTTTTCCTGTGAACGCGCAACCAACGAATTTGTTCTGCGGTGGCATGTTCCATTTGCCGTTGTAATACAGGATCGCGTCATGAATACGAGGCATAGTGCGTTCAAGTAAGTTTATTATTCCATCTGGTGTTCTTCCAACGGTGCATAATAACTCAATCGGACCAACACAAGAAAATTGATCATTACACATTAACATTGTGTTGACATCGTCATCATTTATCAATTTGATACACTCAAAGCGAATTTGGTTACCTGTATCGGTGAATGGCTTCCGGTAGTGAATTTCATCCAAAAATTGTTTGTCGGATAGCTGAAGGGTATTGTGTATTCTAGTTTTTAGGCTTGCAAAATCACACCTATTTGGTACTCGAATGGGCACCGGAGTTGAAGTTTGGAAGTAAACCCCAGTATCATTGTGAATAATCGATCCATTTGGATAAATGAAAGCCAACCTTGAGTTGACAATCGTCTGACTGCTAGTTTCTCCTAGAAATGCCATAGTTTGTGTATCAGTTGGGAGATTATTTGAAAGCAAGATAATGTGTGATTTAGTAGCCTAGTCTGCCATATATATAGATGGTTGTGACCGAGCCTTTGTTTAACTTTGTTTACAAAAAAATAGACACGCGTAAATGTGTAGTCAAGTCAGCCAATGTGTTGTCGCTAATGTGTAGTCAAGTCAACCAATGTGTTGTCGAGCGACTGCTAGTTTCAAAATGTGTACTGAAGTCAACCAATGTGTTGTCACGCTCAAACTGTAATACGCATGCATGTCATTATGTGTTGTCAATTATGACAATGATGTATGCTGCACGCGTAAATGATTTTTGTTGGACCAACAATTTCCTTGCTTAACCAAACGAGTAGTTGATAATATTAATTGGTTAGTGACGGGTTACAACGAATTATATCGCATAATGAATACAAATAAATAAACAATGAATGTTTAGTCTTCATTTAGGTCTACATAGTGTGTTTTGAATGACATCAAGCTTGTGTATTCCTGCATTCTACTAATATATGGAATTGCCCATTGCTTTGCCTGAGAATAACAATTGGTTGACCACAACAGCGCTGGGGGCGGCAACGGACAATGGTCTTTCAAATAAACCTGTTGTACATGAACAAACATTATATCATGCGCTGACCGTGCCAAACGAACCAGCGAAGTCATTGCATAATTGTTACACTAACTATATTCAATGTACCTGAACAAAATGATTTCCAAACACGTGACCGACACATATGATGCGGTGGCCAGAAGAGTCAGGTGGTGGTTGACTTCTAAGAGGGAAAAATGTCATGCTTTGTTGTTGGGACAACGATACAAGGATTACGTTATACCGTGAAGCAATCACATATCCCATGTCTGTTATATCCATCCACTTGTCCACTCTAACCTGAATGAACCAAACATACACATGTAAGTAATTTAAACATTGTTATTAAAAAAAATTAACCTAAAAACATACCTTTGAAAATCCATCAACAAGTAGGGACAACTTTAATTGTTCAAATCTCTCTGTGCCACCGAAGAGGTTCATGTACTCATGCGACCACCTGCCAAGTTCTTTAAGCAATTCATTACGCACTAACGGCCACGAATCTTCCCCCATACCTAATAAAGCGCCAATGGACCGATATCCACAGTTACCGTCCGCTTTCACATCCACAACGTCACGAATGAAACCTTGAAAGAATGACGCAAATTGATCCAACATCGGGATGATCCTTGTTGGCTGACGCGGTTGAGAACATGATGCACTTCGTTTCACTGGAGAGTTGCTGCTTTGAACAGAATGAAAAGCATCAACATACTCCCAGTAAGACGGATCACGCTTTGTGGATGTTTGACTTCTTTTCATCGGTTTCTTCGGTGCACCTTTAGTGTTCACCTTTGATGGAGGAGGGCACATAGAGTTATGATCAGGGTATGCGATTTCTCGAAGTTTACTCTTCAGATTTACTTTGCCAGCCACATCAAGTTCATCAAACCTTTTAGATATGACCTCTATTTCTTCCTTGATGGTGACTTCCGTCTCACATAACCCTTGGTCTGAAAAGCAAAGTCTCCTCCAAAAAAGATGGACTGACTCCAATGGGATGCTGGTAGCAGTATACCTAGAAAGCTCACATGCACAAGGAAGCCCGTGCGTGCTTCTCATCACACAACCACAAGAAGAGAGATTGTTGCCGAGATAACGTAGACGGTCAATCTCAGAAGCAATCTGATTTAAAGCATCCCTCGAAACCATCCCAAGAAGCCTCTTGTATAAGGTTTTTTTATATACATGGCCAACCACATGCGTACTGGTTTCAAAGGATGCTTTAATTTCGACGTGTTGCAGCGTGATCATGTTGTTCATGGCATCCCAAACACTACATAGGTCTCCAACGCTATTTTGTAGTACTCTTTTGAGAGCCCAATGAGCTGATTCAACCCTACATTTAAAATACACAACAAACATGAAAATATACAACAATTAAATACCATTTAATATTAATCGTTACTAACAAATAAAATCAGTTGTTAATACCTGTTTGTTGTTGTGTTGCCTAGGTGCATGACCTTATTCGTCCATGCTGTAATAAATTTTTCCTTGTGGGGGATAATCCATGTGTCGTTAACATAGTCAACGAACATCGGCCAAGGCGAACAAGCAACTTGAAACTTCTGATATGACTCATGGAACTCGTATTCGGACGGACAATCAACCAAAGTACCCCAGTTATCCATTACATAGTCCCACGCATTTTTTTCCCCGATTAAAGATTTGCACTTCGCCTTCACATTCTTATCGATATGAAACCTGCACAACAAATTAGTAGACTCGGGAAACACAGTTTTCACTGCATTCATCAGTGCTAGGTCTCTGTCAGTGACAATAACAAGAGGGAGGCGATCGTGTCTTAAAAATAGGTCTCGAAATCGTTCCAAAGCCCATATAATATTATTAACACGCTCAGCCTCCAGATATGCAAACCCAGCAGAGAATGTCATCGCCGTTGGTGTCACTCCAACAAAGTCAAGTAGTGGGAGTCTGTACCTGTTTGTTTTGTAGGTACTGTCTATAAAAAATACCAGATGACATGCATTGCATAACTTTACTGCATCTGGGTGACACCAAAACAGATCACGCACCACAACTTCATCCTTCAATCTATGCCAATGAATGTATTGATCACGTTCGAGAAGCTTCATCAGATGCTGCATTTCGGTATCAGCTCCTCTTATTGAAGAACGATATGCACTTCTTGCATTGTAAATTTGCTTTATTGTGGTGTAACTGTCGGCATTGTGTTCCTTCAACGTTAGCAAGATATTTTTCGGTTTCACCATCGACTTTGTCATATCAGCAATAATTTTCTTTTCTTCCTTAGTCAATCGCCCGGCGTATGGATGTCCAACTAAGGACTTCGCCAATTCATGATTATGAATCCCACAGATCAACTTCACCATCCAACCTTCCCCTCCACGCACTGGTTTCCCATGAAGCCTGAAGGGACAACCACATTTCCTACTCCCGGTGTCTTTTCTAACGAATTCTTTATTTCTACACTTGTACGTACCACTCCTTTCACACCCAATTAACACAAATGAACTTCTTCCTCTGCTACTGGTCTCTGTGTCAGATCTCATAATCACTGCAACAAATCCATTTTCATGGGCAACTGTTCGAGCCCATTGCAAAACATCATCTCGAGTAGCGAATACCTACAACGCAACCCTAACACATTAATTTTCATACAAACCATCAATTCAACCAATGACTCAAATTATCTATGATTACCTGAGATGTATTAAAAGCATTTGAACAATCGACATGTGGTTCATTCACTCCACATTCTTCTTGATTATCATAATCATAATCCATATGAACTTCTTGTGACATCGCAAAGTCATACCTCCATTGATCTTCGTCCATCTTAAGGACATATGCATCATACACAAGTACATTCAAATTATCATATAACCACATCCAAAAATTTACTACACCTTAAATAACAAACATATTAATAGGACATATGCATCATACACGACTATATTAAAATTATCACTATATTCTAAATTTATAACTACATTATTTACTTAAACTAAACTTATCACTATAATAAACAACTAATAAAACATTTTTGTACCATTATACATTTAAGTTACCTAAATCATTTAATATTATATCATTATACCTAATTAAATCAATAATCCACAACATATATAAAACAGAAATAAAAAAAATTATAAAACAGAAATATATATATATATATATATATATATATATATATATATATATATATATATATATATATATATATATATATAAATTATAAAACAGAAATTAAAAAAAATTACTAATAATTTAACATTCCGGAAGAAGGTCTTCCGGAAGTTACGAATGCAAATTCCGGAAGAAGGTCTTCCGGAAGTAGTTTCCGGAAGAACTTCTTCCGGAATTGGCCTTCACCACTTCCGGAAGAAGGTCTTCCGGAAGTTACGAAGGCCAATTCCGGAAGAAGGTCTTCCGGAAGTAGTTTCCGGAAGCACTTCTTCCGGAATTGGCCTTCGTAACTTCCGGAAGACCTTCTTCCGGAAGTGGTCATTCCGGACCTTCCTCCTTCTGTGCCTAAAATTTCTTCCGGATACACTTTTTACTGTTTTTCTTCTCTAAAAACTAACCGGAAAACGAAATAAACGCGTACCTCCGACAAAATAGGAACAACAGCCACTAATAAAACTTCAAATACGGAACACGGGACCACCAAATCTTCAAATACTTCACTTCACGGGACCACCAACAGACTGCTGAAGGGACCACCACCGAAACAACAGCAAACGGAAGAAACAAACAAAGCAAACGGAAGAAGAAACAAAGCAAACGGAAGAAGAAACAAAGAAAGCGCAGTAAAACACAGCCTGAAGACGTTAATTTAAAGAAATTTACACAAGGGCAAAATCGTCATTACATACGCATTAAATATTATTTTATTTTTACTTATTATTATAAAATGAAAATTCTTTTTTCTTCATTTTGTTATAAAACAATAATCACGTTTAGGAATTAATTAATTTTTATGGTTTAAATTAATATTTGACATGCGCGTAAAAAACAAATTATAAATATTAGTCATAATTACGTTCACTAATTATTTAATTATTTATGCATAATAATATTAATTATTTTATTATTTAATTATTTATGCATAATAGTATTAATTATTTTATAAATTAGTTTATGCAATTAAAAGTAAATTATTACAAAATAAAATATTTGTTAAAAAAAAAAACTAACTTCCGGAAGAAGCTTCTTCCGGAAGACAATGGAATTCTTCCGGAAGAAGCTTCTTCCGGAAACATTCCGGATGACGTTCTTCCGAAAGTTGTCTGTGAGTACTTCCGGAAGACACAAATTATTCTTCCGGAAGAAGATTCTTCCGGAAACTTTCCGGAAAAATTATTTCCGGAACTTTTCCGGAAGAACCTTCTTCCGGAAGAATAATTGCTGAAGAGCAGTTTCGCCACTTCACTGTTTGCTGGGTGCCCCAGCAATAATGCTGGGTGCATGTAGCAACTCCCTGTGTTTTGTGCTTCTGTGCCAACGTATAGCGCTTTGACTTTTGTTGTCTCACTGACTTGCCAAAGTCAAATTTTCCTACAGAGTTTGCACATCTTATTCATAGTCTTCTAATCACATAAAATTTATAAGTCTTGTTACGAGTGCAATACAAAAAAATTGGGGTATATTTTAATCTTAATTAATAGGGGGACTACCTTAATTATTCAAACTATCTAGCAGTTTTTGTTGGTGCAATGGGAAGTTACAGGAAGAATGAAAAAGTGGATTTTTGTTACCAGATGAAATTCAGGCATTAGCAATATATTCGTGAAGATAATTTTCATACTATTCAATCATTAATTCTTAAAATAAATATAGTTGTTTAATTTTTTTTATTATTCTCTAATTAGAATGAAAGTTTCATCTCAGAGACTTAATTATTCTACTAATCTTTATTCATACAGAAAAATTTAGGGTGAGGTGACCTAGTCCAAGTCACCTATATTAATTTGTAATACAATTTTTTTTATGTACAAATTACTATTTTTTTCACCCCAAAATAAAGTGTTGCATTTCATTTTGAAATGTAACATTAATATTGTTCTTTTTCATTAATATCCTTAATAAATATTATTTTAGTTTTTGAATATAATATTTATATTGATCTCTTTCTTTTATTTAATAAGATTTGTCTTGTACTATTCTTTTTTATTTATTTATTGGTTTTTCTTAATTTATATAAAATAACGATAACACTTATTTTGAGAGGAAGGAAGTAAAGTAAAACACTAATTTTGATTGCAAAAAAACAAAAAAAACATCTACTGTATTTTATCTTTCTCAAAAACTCATTCTCATTTTCTTTTCCAGTGCTTACTACATCTCTAATGACCAAAACTTGAATACCCACTTTGAGGATTTTAGAACATATTAAATTATTTTTTATTTTTAAGAAACTTTGAAGATGAATTACTTATATAAGATACTCAAGCCAAAACTTAACGAACTCATAATGTTAACTAGACTTACTCCAACAACAAAAGAAAATAAAAAATAATTTTTTATTTTAAAAAACTCATCAAGCATTTTCCATTGGTGATGGCCTCAGAGCCCATTAATGTGCCATGACACAAGTGACACAACTTTATGATGAGAAAATAACAAACTCCATGAAAAAAAAATGAAGAATCACTATTTAAATAATAAAAATAGAGTGCAGTTTTTTCATAACTTAAAAGTAAACTTCCATTTTAATTCTTAAAGTTGTAAGCATTTATCACTTTAACATTGACTTTATAAAATATTCACCTTAATCCTGACTATGTAATTTAAAAGCATTTACTTTCTTCTTTTTTATATACAGAAAATAGCATTTACTTTAATATAAATGAAAAAGAATTAAAATAAATTAATGATTTTTTACAAAATCAACTATTAAAGTGAAGATTTTGAAAACTTAGCAATTAACAACTAATCGATGCTTGTATGTAATTTTGGAGATTAGAGGGAGAGACTCATAATTTATTGTCATTCAGTGTCTTTATCCTTTGTTTGCCTAATTCTGTCTCATTCTCATCAGGGTCTTTTCACCAACTGGTTCTTACCTGGCCATTGTCCTTTTTGTATGAACAAAGAAAACTGTAGAATTGAAGTTTACTTTGCTATTATACCAAATTTAATCAAATTCTTTACGAGCACGTTGTTTATACTACTAGTTTTGTATGCCCAGCTTCTGATAGTTTAATGGAAACCAAGTCATGAGTTAATTGATTCCTAACTCATTTAAAGAGGCATTCTAGAATTGCATAATTAATTAATTTATAATTTTGTGTTTTTTAGAGATTAATTAATATAATTGAATTGGCATACTTTAATTTGTTTGAAGACTTGGAGATAAATTAGATAGATTAGTGAGTTGATGTCAAACATAAAATTGTGGATTACATACCCGGACGGATCTACTAAGGGCACAGAGGGGCCTTGGCACCCCCTGACTTTTTTTTTTCCATTTTGAAATCCTTCCAATGTTTCACACATATATACACATATGAACTAATTATCCATGCAACCTAGTGAGAATTTAAAGAAATTGATTAAGTGAGCTAATGTTTTATGTAACTTTAATCGAAAATTCTGATTTTAAAATCCTAGACCGTGCAATTAAATCAAGTCCTTATACTTTTAAAATTATGGCAGTTAATTTTTAAGTGATATTTATTTGTTTTATATTTTTTGACAAAATATTCTATCCCTTTTATGGTTTTTATTGAGAATACAATTTCATTTTTTTCATTTTAGATAAGATATTTAAGTATCATTTGTTTTTCTTTTTATAATCCATTTCGTTATTTTAAAATCTATAAATGATTGCATTTGCTTTCAAATGATTGGATTAGTCTTTCCTTTATATTGATTTGAGAATTATATATTAAAAACAATTTATTAGCATTTGTGAATGAGACAAACTTACAAAATTATGTAAGAAATTGATAGCTTAAATTTTGAGATACATATATAAAAAAAATATCATCTTCGTATTACTATTTTTTATATTCTTTTTATTTGCTGTCTTTGTTGTTTTTGTCATTGTTTTTTTACTAACAATTTATTTTAATTTAGTAAATTTTTATAACATAATTAATAAGATTTTTTTTAAAAAAAAATATGGTTAAAGTATATACAAATTTTTATTATAAATTCATAAAGATTCTTTGTAACATGTGAAACATTGATAATATTGAGTTTTTTATAAGAAAAATATTTTGTTTGTTTCTATTTAAATATATTTTATATTATATTTTCTTCTTCTTCGTTTTTTCACAAATCACATATGTCCTTCTCCAAAGTAATGTCCAAAGTATTTAACATAATTGTTTACTCATGATTTAAATTTGAGATCATTGGTTAAGTTAAAATAATCGTGTGTCAATTAATTAATGTACTCTATGATTTTATATTATATTTTCTTTTATCATTTTGGTAAAATATAATTATCAAATTTTTTAATGAAATTTTATGTTCATATATATATTTGTTAGATAAATTTTAATTTTTATAACTTTAGTCCCCTATTATTCAAGTCTAGCTCGTCCTTGATTACATACCTAGGAATAATAATTCTTGGATTATAAGAGCTGGTGGATGAAAAATTTGAGGAATAAATTAATACGGCTGATTAAAATTTAGCTTTATCAACATTTAAATTCAAAAAAATAAATATCAACATTTCATTGCATTGTTTATTTTCTTTGAAACTGTTATACCTCTTTCCGGTGAACATAAGCATAAATTTGTTATATATGTTTTTTTATTTCAACCAACCCAATTACAACACAATATCAATATTTTTACAGCATAATACAGTGACACATGTAAATTTCTAAGATTGGCGTTAGACACATTCATTAC
This sequence comes from Glycine soja, assembly GCF_004193775.1. Classification (NCBI taxonomy): domain Eukaryota; kingdom Viridiplantae; phylum Streptophyta; class Magnoliopsida; order Fabales; family Fabaceae; genus Glycine; species Glycine soja. The sequence goes on from NC_041002.1 coordinate 40,961,437, forward strand.
CTTCATTCCACGTCCATTTCAAACATTTTGATGGATTCGCTGAAAAAGATAATCCCTACATCCTATTAGATAGTCAAGTTCAAGACCTATATTGCATCAAACTGATGTAATTTTTTGTCACAATATAATTATCATCTTAAAAAATTAATAGATAAAAAAATAACAATTTTATAAAACTAATGTTATTATCATTAATTCATTTTTGTTTTTATAATCCATATGATTAATATTATATGAAATATAAGTGGAAAAAATAATTAATCTTACATTAAAAAGCTAAGGTATTGTTTAGTGTGGATTTTAGTTTTGAGTTTTGAAATTTTTAAAAAATAACAATCAATTTTTAGTTTTAGTTTCAAAATAATTTTAAACCAATTTTTAAAATATGATTAGTTTCAATTAAACTCATTTTGAAAGTTTTATATTGTATTAAAATTAGGTTAAGAGTATTTTGTGTGGTAATAACAATAATAGTTATGGTGGTGATGTCTGCAGCGACGATGGCGATAGAGATACGAGTGGCAGTCTAGTGGTCGTAGTGACAATGACGATAATGACAATGATGGTCATAGAGGTGGCATTGGTGATTGCGGCAATGTTGATGGTGTTGGCAGTGATAACATGGTGGTGGTAGTCGGTGGCAACGTTGGTGGTGGGTATGATGACAGTGGTGGTGATGGTATCAATGTTGATGGTGGCACCTAGTGGTGGTGATGGTGACAATGGCACTGAAAATGGCATTGATGGTGGTAGTGATGGTGATAGCAATATCGGTGATGATGGTGATGGTGGTGGTGGTAGTGATGTCAGTGGTGGTGGTGATGATGGTATTAGTGGTGTGGTGGTGGCGATGATAGGATTTGCCTTCTCTGTTGTCCCTTTCCCAGCTGTCCATGTGCTGTCCCTTTGAGAACCGTGTTCATGAATTTTAAAATTAAATCACAACCCTCCAATTTGACTTAATGTTTTCTTTACATCTTAGCCGTTAAATGTATAACTTCACGCTGCCCCTATGCAGCACCACTTCTCTCTTCACAGATAAATGAGGTATTCCCGCCTGGATCTGGCTTCCCGCCTAAATCAGAGCATCAAAGCAAGTGTCTTCTTCCACAAGCTGAATGAAGTGTTTATGCAAGAGTGGATTCAATTGAAATCAAAGGAAAACTTATTAAAACTTTTTATCTTTGTCCACATAAGGTAATTCTCTGAAACAATGGCTTTGTAGGTTCTTTCCAAAACCTTGTTTTTTCAGTGTCATTCTAATTCTAGAAATGTAGATTTTGGGATTATTGTTTTACATTGGACACTGATCACAGATCACCCTTTTTTCCAAGAGGTCATATGTACAACAGTTAGAGTTGCACTTATTCTGAACAACCCGACCAGAGCTAAACAAATGAAGAGCAGCAGAAATCCAGAACATGTAGAACACTGCAAGAATACCATATGGTATGATTGGAAAAATAATAAGTGCTCAAACTTCTCCTATCACTTTTGCAGCAACCTGTGAACTTCTCCTAACTTGTTTTTATGATACTTTGCTTCTCAGATTCTATATACATTGGTTTTATCCCCTGGATTTTTAAATGACATTCATATTCTGGAAAAAGGTTAAATCTGTTTTAAACTTAGCTTATCTTGAAGCAATTCATGTTGAATTCTTAAACTTCACTGTTTTTTTATTGCCTTTTCTTACTAGTAATAAGTTGGTTTTTAAGGAGGCTCCAAAATTACTAGTCACTATTCACTACCATTCAACTACATTTTCCTATCTTCTAGAATTGAGCTTGTATTTCAGAGAGAGTAAATATAATGATTATTGAATTAAGGCTTTCTTGTTTCTGTTTTTCCCTTTTAGTAGCTAATAATCTTAAATGTTTAATGTAATGGAATAATGCAAGGATATATGAAGCAACTTCATTGGAGCGCAATAGAAAAGATTCTATCCGAAATTCAGATTTATCCAATGGAGAGTTTGATAATCAAATCCTGATGTCACCACTACCTACTTGAAGTATGTGCATTTTATTCCTTCAACTTATGAAATGTAAATTTATTGCCAATTGTTTATTTGGTACATTTGTGTGAGTGGGTATCTATGCATTCTGTTCTGTTCAATTGACACCTAACAACATTTTTTTAGGATGATAATTGAGTAACCGCAGTGGTTCCCATAGATTATATATATGTTTTCTAGTTATATGATACTTAATTATTTTTTTACAGGAGTTAATTGATGGATCCAAAGGAATTGACTATCAAACTTGGTCTTGAGTTCAATAGTTTGGAAGAGGCATATTTGTTTTGGACAGATTATGGAGGCATGAAAGGCTTTGGAGTTAGAAAAAAGAATTCAAGCAAGAGTAAGAAAGATGGTTCCATTACTCATTATAAATATGTTTTTTGTAAGGAGGGTGTACGTCAATATGATAAAAGAGATCCTAAAACAACCAATCCAAAAGTTGAGACAAGAACAGGGTGTATGACAAGTATGAAAGTTAAACAATTCAATGAGAAATATAAAGTGATTGAATTTTTTGATGATCATAATCACCCATTCCATCCACTAGAAACTGTGCATATGTTAGCTTGTCAATGAAGAATAACTGAAAATCAAGCATATGAACTTGAAGTGGCAGAAGATGCAGGGATTCAACAAAAAGCCTCATTTGATTTGATGAGTAAATATGTAGGAGGTAGAGAGAATCTAGGGTATACCAGACAAGATGCAAAGAATTATTTGAATTCTAAGAGGCGGCGAGTATGGCTTATGGTGAAGCTGGGTGTTTGCTACAATATTTCCAACAACAACTCATAGATAATCCCTCGTTTTTTCATGCATACCAAATTGATTCAGAAGAGCAAATAACAAATATCTTTTGGGCCGATGCAAGAATGTTATTTGACTATCAATGCTTTGGTGATGTAATTTCTTTGGATATCATTTATTGTACAAATGGAGATCATCGACCCCTTGCAATTTTCTCGAGCTTTAACCATTATAGAGGATGGGTGATATTTGGGGCTGCATTATTGTATGATGAGACAATTGAATCCTTTAAATGGCTTCTTGAAACATTTTTGCAGGCACATAGCAAAAAAAGACCACAAACTGTTTTCACTGATCAAGACCAAGCCATGGCAAGAGTATTGTAGGAGGTTATACCATAGACAAAGCATGGTTTGTGCACGTGGCATATAATGAAAAATGGAATCAAACATCTTGGAAATTTAATGAAAGATGAATCAAATTTCTTATCTGATTTCAATAAGTGTATGTATGATAATGAGGAAGAAACTAATTTTGAAGCCTCATGGAGAACCTTATTATTGAAATACAATGTAGAAGAAAACACGTGGTTGAACTCCACCTACCAAATCAAAGAGAAATGGGCAGCGTGTTATATGAAGTATGCTTTTACACTTGGTATGCGTAGTACACAACTAAGTGAAAGCATTAATTCAGATATAAAGAGTTGCACAAGGCCTAATTTGAACATCAACCAATTCTTCAAGCAATTTGAAAGGATTGTCAAAGAAAAACGGTATAGTGAGTTAAAGCAAGATTATGAGATGCGTCAGAAGTTGCCAAGAATGATCATACAAAGTTCACCTATAATTCGGCAACTTTCTCAAGAGTACACTCCTCCCATGTTCAATTTGTTTCAAAGGGAGTGGGATCTAATAGCTGCCACAAATATCTACAAAAAAAAAAAAAAAAGAAACGGAAGCTCATGGTGAATATGTGATAACAATGGTGGATGAAAATGGAGAGTGGAGAGTTAGTTATGCATCCCAAATTGAGAATGGAGAATTGACAATCACTTGTAGTTGTAGGAAGTTTGAACAATGGGGAATATTGTGTTGTCACTTATTGAGAATATTATTCCACAAGGATGTCAAGACTCTTCCAAACAAATATATATTGAAACGGTGGACATGACAAGCAAGATGTGATACATACAATGATAATAGTGGGAGGCAAATTGATGTTGATCCTAGGTTGGAGAGTTCAAATCGATATAAACAATTATGTCCAATGCTTATGAGATTGGCCGATGAGGCATCTGACTATCCGGAAGCATGTTCTTTAGTTTATCAAAGGGTGTTAGAGCTTAGCAAGAAAGTGGTTGAAATTCGATTGAACCAACCACCACATGGTCCTCATGATTCCACGTGTGAAGCCACAAGGTATGCTATGGAGCCTTCGACATCCAAAGGAATTGGATTTAAGAAGAGAGATGGTAAAAGGATGAAAAAAAATAACCCTCTGAGAAGTTGGACTGATAATCTAAGGCGAAAAAGAAGAAAAGTGAAATTCATGCAACCATCAATTCGTAAGGTTTATTTTAAGCATTTCTTTATTTTATTCAATTTAGGCTCAAGATGAAGACAACATTCCATCACCAAATTGGCTTCTCTGCTGTCCTACAACAGAGAAGCCAGATCCCATTCCATCACTTGAAGCATTGGACTTTAGCCAAATAATCTCTAATGATAGAATTTGTCGAAGCCAGATCTGAATTTGTCATGGTCAATGAAGCTTTACCATATATTACCTTAGTCAATGCATTTCTCATTTTGTATGTTAGAAGTATGCGAGTAAGTATTTTGGAGATGTACATGATGAAAAATATTTTTTGTGTGTTAGAAGTAAGCAAGTTAGTATATTGGAGATGTATAGGTCCTTTTTTTGTCTATGGCTGCGAAGCCAAGTCAGGCTGCGAGGCTGGGTGCTGCACAAATACACTTTTGCACAAATATATATTTTTGCGTGTTGTTCATAATTGTGCTAAATCAAATTATAATATTAAAATTTACAAAAAAAAATACACATTATTATATTTTTATTAAATAGTGGTAAATCAAATTATAATATTAAAATTGTACAAAAAATAATATAACAACTTCATAAATTATATATTACACAAATTATTAAATAGTGTATGATGAATAATAAAATAATAAATATAACAAATTTAATATTTCTTAATCTCAGCCGTTGAATTTTTAACTTGCTTACTTATGGATTCTTTCACTTGTAGCAGACAAAAATATTTTTGCAGCCAAGTTAGGATTTACTTATTAAGATAAGTAGATTTTTTTTAAAACAGAAATATTTTTAGTCAAGTACATTATATTTAAAATTCATATTAAAACTTTAAATTTTAATTTTATTAATTATTATTTTCACAAAAAAACTATTAAAGTTTTTTATTCATAAATTCAGAGATAGAGTTAAAAAAAAGGTCATAAATTATAAGGGACAAACAATTACAAAAAAAAAAAAGAGTAGTTTAATATGATTGAGATGGAATTTTTTGGCTAATGGTGGAGATAATGTATGTATAACTTCTACAAAGTAAGAAATTACGATGTAAAACTTTTATTATTCATAAAAAAAATTCATTTTTTATTCAATTGTGGTTTGCTCTCAAATTCTATGAAGAGAGAAGTCGTGTAGCACATGGGCAGTGTGCAAGTTATACATCCAACGGCTGAGATGTAAAGAAAACATTAAGTCAAGTTGAAAGGTTACGATTTAATTATAAAATTCATGAATACGATTTTCAAAGGGACAGCGGGAAAAGGGACAACAAAGAAGTCAAATTTGACGATGATAGAGGTGATATTGAAGTGGAAGTAGTGACAATGATAACAATGATGGTGGTGGTGACAATGGTGGTGGTACCAGTAATGACAAATTATAATGTCATTATCAAATGTGGGAAATGCGTGTATTTTTTTTAAACTAAAAATCAAAATTACGAAATCTTTTTTTTTTTTGGTTTTGAAAATAAATGTAAAAGTATTTCAAAAATCATTTAGAAAACAGTTTTGCTAGACATGTTTTGTTTTAAAAATTGCATTTGCAAACCAAAAGTCAAAAACTCACAATCACCTCAAACGGGCTCTAAAATAACAATTATTATTTTAGAATAAATTTTTTCTTCTTACACAATAATTATTATGGGACGCATGAAGTATTACAATCTCAAATTTGGAAACCTCATTACCAAAAATAATAATATTCCTATGTAGTCATTGAGTACAAACAACAACAAACCAAACCACCAATCATGATGTCTCCTAGTTATCTATCCCTTGTTCACATGTGTTGAAATAAATATTCCCTCCAATCTTAAATATAAGTAAGTCCAAGTTACCTATGACTTATTTAGTGAGACTCTTTTAAAATTGTCCTTCATTTAATAAGGCCAAAGAATTTTTTTTTTATCTTGATATCAAGTTCAAATGAAAGATAGTTTAGGAAAAATGATTATTTTTTAATAAAAAGTGACACAATTTAATGAAGTTAACTAATTTTCTTGAATAACATGAAATATGTCTTTTTTTGCTTATAATCAATACAGGAGGGAGCAGCTCTCAGTGTCATAGGAAACACCACTTATAAAAGATAGTTCAACACTTAAATCAATTATTATTGGTCAAATGATCTATTTGCTCCTTTATCTTATTTTTTTTATTCTTGTTGATCCTTTATCCATTAAAAAGTTCAATTTGATTTTTTATCTTATTCTTTTGATTCACTTTAGTCCTTTATCTTTTTTAAAAAATTATTTGGTCTTTTATCTTATCTTTTTGTTCAATTTGATCATTTATATTTTTTTATTCAATTTGGTCATTCAGTCTATTTAAAGTGGCATAGTTAATCATTTAAAAATGATATTTTTGTTTCAATTTTTTCCCCTTCTCCTCCACTTCATTTTTAACAAAAATAGTTTATTCTTAAATGATTAATGGCATCAATTATAAATGGATTGGAGGCCTAAACTAAACTGAACCAAAAGAATAAAATAAAAGATCGAATTAAATTTTTTAAAAGATAAAAGACTAAACTAAACCAAAAGAATAAAATGAAAAATCAAATTAATTTTTTTAAAAGATAAAAGTTTAATTAAAAAATAAAAATAAATGACTAAATGGTCATTTAGTCATTATTATTTTGTCGGAATGACGGTATGTAATAAGTTATTATCATCAAATATAGTAACATTAATGGTATTTGGAAGAGTTTAAGATGAGTTGAATTTCTTAGCATAATGCCCAATAATTCTGAAAGAAAATATCATGTGCATAATGACAAAATAATTTTACTCTAAACCGATACAGGATTTACTGTTTATTACATCCAAATAATATTGACTCCAGTGAATACTTTTTTTATTATTTGAACTAATTTAGAGCTTTTAGAATTGGAGCGTAAGTCCAATCTAGAGCAACTCCCTGGTTTTATTGTTTTATTATTAGCGTAAATTTGTACTGCTGCTGAGCTTGCCATTAATGTTCTGAATTCCGATCCCTTACACTGCAATTTGGTTTATTTTCTAGCATCATTCCTTTTCATTTCCTTCCAACGAGGTTACCTTCCAAAAGATAGTTTTATTCTGCTGCCACATCCTTTTCTAGAATGTTTAATCTGAAATATTTTTAGCAAATAATCATTTTTATTAAACATTCTTTTTAAAAGTTAGTAAAAAATATATATTATTCCTTTAGGATAATTGAGCTGAACTAAACAAGCACTTAAATGGATTCCTTTAAATGGATTTAGCTTTTTAATTTAAGATTAATGATTTGACCATTACACAAATATATTCTTTTTAGATTTCACCGAATTTAGAAATTCCTGACATATTTTTCTCTCATGATTCTAAAATTTAAAATCAGGATTACGTTAGTATATAAGTGTTTTTTTTTTTGACGTAGATTATGTTAGTAAGTTATTTTGGCCCTTTAAGAAAAAGCAAGTTATATATTTTGGCTAGTTTATACCTTATTTAATTAGTTTATAATATTTTTCTGATACTACTTGAAGTGGCATATAAATTTGTAACTTTTTATCTCTCCATTTTGTCCTCAAATTTTGATACAACTCCTCCTTTACTCTTTCTTACAGCTGTATTTTGTTTATTTCTTGAAAATGATATGATGATATATAATTAAAAGGATCCTACATGTTTATTTTAATTATTAGATTATTTTTCTCATTTAAATTTTTTAGTTATGTTTTGAATTTACACTATTTTTTCCAATAAAATATTTAATCTTTAAACATAAATAATAAAAACTCAAAATTAACTAAAAAATTATAAATAAAATTAAAAAATATCTATAAAGTAAAAATAAAATTTCTATAAATGAAATCATATGAATATATCTTTTTATATTATTTTATATTTATAAACTATTTTAATAATATTGTACGCTTCCGATTAAATTTACCGGAAAAAACACGTTTACTTGAATAATATTTTATTTGAAAAGCCAATGTTATTAATTTGATAGTTTTATTAGTGTAAGGGATTTAAACCCACTAAGTTTTCCTCTTCCTTTTTCCCTTCAACCATCCAGCAGTGATGGATCTAAGGGGGGCAAGGTCCCTCTCCCCCTCAAAGTCATTTGGGTATACGAGAGAAAAAAAATTAAAAATTAAAAATATTAATGGAGAAAAATAAATAAAAAAAATAGTTTTGGAGTTAATATTTGTTAAATTTTCTTTCTATTAATGGATCTTATCTTTATTTTTACACATAAAATTTATAGTAAATATTTTGTTAAATTTATTATTTATTAAATAATTATTTGTGAGAATTTAATATTTAAATAATAGTGTAAAAAAAATTCAATCCCCTTTAATAAACTTCAGGATCCTGTTATCAAGTCAATCTTATAATAACCGAATAATTTTTTTTATTTTTAACTAACATATTTATCTAATTATTTTTGTTAAATAGAAAATAAAAATCCGCAAATGGATGTATTTCTGCCTCAAGATACTCATAGTACGTAATCATGTCAAGCATATATTGATATATATAGCGGTTGTCCCCGCAAATGAAGAATAATGCTCCAATGTTCTGTAAAAATACTCTGACCCAGTAATTCTTTTTACTTTTTTTCTTAAATTATGCCAATTTTTGCATGCTATCCTAGCTAGAAGAGAGAATGTGATTCCTCACTCCACTAGCAACAATGTTGCCCTATTCTTTCTTTTCCCTACCTTTAAGGCCAGTGCACACAAAATTAATTAGCACGTCCATGAGAACTTTCCCCATGCTCTTAGTAATTTGGAAGAACTAATGGTCACTGAAATTGGTAAAAAGGAACACCCACTCAACTAGAACATATTCGGCAATAAGCCCCCTTTCAGAGGAATAATTGAAGTTTTAATTCTTTGCTACGAAAAATAATTTGAAGATCTTGGGGCTATGCCATGTTTTATCACGTATGCTATTTAATTAGTACCATTTTTTTTTAGATATGCAAATTCCATCACAACAAAGACATGAGCGAATTAAAACATCAAATCACAAGAATTTTTGGGATGCTTACCCTTTGGTTTTCTATGCCTACTAAATCATTATTTCTCCCCCACATGAACAAATATAATTTAATTTTGGCACCTTTTCATGGTCCCTTTTGGGTTAATTAATTAATGAACTACAGGAACTACGTACAATAATTCAATTAAAGCCTACAAGATTTAGTTAGAAAACAAAGCTACACCGATCCAGTGGCGAAGAGTTCTATGAAAAGAATGCATGAATATAATAATGAAGATGAACCTTTAATCCATTTTAGCAAAGCTACTTGTTTATATTTAGTTGTAGTTGGTAACCTGTCTGTTATATACAAAATAATGTCTTTATCACTACCAAAACTCACATGTAAAGCGGAATTCCGTAATGGTCCATCACTATACAGATAAGGAATGTATTAATTGAGAATTTCGTGTTTTTTTATACCGTATCATCTTTTTTTTTTGTACGGAGAATTCGTTGTTATTAATTACCAGGAAATCAAGAATGAAAATATCTAATTATAATTATTAGATTAAATTTGATAAACTATATTGCATATTTAATTCTAAGTTATATGTAATTTTATTTTAAATTAAAAATTACCTAAAAAATTATAATTTTTTTCCCTCTTATAATTATTAATCTACGATTTTGATCTCTATTTTTATTTTTGTGATTTTAGTGTACCTAATTTTAAAAAAATGAAATTTTAGTTCAAATTTTCAATCTTATATTTTTTTTTCTTTTATTTTAATTCAATTAAATCCTAAATCCTACTTACTTACTTTTTCCCATACATATTCACTTAAGATAACATATAAGAATTAATCAATTAAAATATAAAAAATATATTATACAAAATTGAAAATTAAATCAAAATTATAAAAAAAATTAAAACATCATAATCAAAATCTCGGATTAAGAATGGAAAAATTATAATTTACCCAAAATTTTAAAACATTTCGTAAGATTTATGATTAAATGTTAGTTTTAAATGTTTTTATTTCTTATAATAATTTAATACTGTAATACGCACACATTTAATATATGTCAATTACTTGCTTGCGTGGAACTCCATCCTTGGACAGTTGAGTATGGCATAGACCCCTATCTGTGTTTCACAAAAGCACAAAACAAGGTCAGCATATCTTGTTCTTGTTGCTCGCCGTGTTAGACAGGACAAAAGATTTAGATATCTGTGCACCCCTCGTGCTCATCCTGACTTCTAAAATTGGCAATTAATTAAACTTGTGATGTGAGTTTTATGATGGTGTAGGCTATCTGGGAGTACGTCAATCACTCTGTATAAGAGGTAATAATTTGAGAGTTAAGCCTAATAGCAAAAGAGTTCATTTTCATGTAACATAGATCGTACATCGCATAATTATTTCAACTTATAAAAAAGTGATTTTAAATTTCAATCTTAGATAAATATTTGCATTAAATATTAAAAAAATTATATTTAATAATCATCTTACAAGACTTGAACAGCATTATTTGTTTCCATAAAGAATATTTAGGCCTAAGAGAGTTTATGGGTGTAAAAAATTTTACATTTTTATTTAATTAGAAATCATGTTATGTAAAAATTTTAAAATAATTATTATAAAATTAATAATTTATTATATATGATAATATGTTCTCACAATATAAATTTTATATTATGGGTATATATAAATTAAATTCTTAGCAAAATCGTAGGATTTTATTAAATTTATAAAGTAAGGAGATCTAACTTGGTTAATTGAAGATATCATATAAGTTATTGTAAATTTTTTAATAGTTATCTTTAATTTCTATTCTTACAAATGGAAAAAAAAAACTAAACTTTCAACAAAATATTATCCAAGAATTAATTATTTAATTTACTTTTTTATCAGTATGTTATTTATTCATTTACTTCATCTATCAAAATTACACCCACGTTTATTAAAGATATCGTGGAATGAGATAGGAACAATGATCAAATTGTTGATATCGTGGCGGGACCAAGTAATATATGAATATTACGAGTATCTCTAATATGTGTCAAGTTTAATTGTTATGTAGCAACATTTTAAAATAATTTTATATTATTATTCAAATAATTTTATATTATTATTCAATTATAAATCATAATTGATATAATTTTTAAGATAATTTTATTAAAGTCAATAAACTTATCATGTGATTTTTATTAGATGATAATATAAAATTATTTTAGACTTACATATTTTTTAGTTTTCCTAAGCTAACATTTTTTCATTTTTGGTTACTATTAGTTTAATTTTATAATTTTAGTTCCTGTAACTTGTTATTTTTTTCAATTTTATATTTGTAAGATATTTTGTTATTTTTAATTTTTATAAGTTTGTATTTTTTTAAAAAAATTTGGTCCTTATAAGATTATAAATTTTTCATTTATATTTCTTATAAGTTTACACTTACAAAGATTAAAATTAAAAAAAAAAATATAAACTTGTAGAGACTAAAAATTAATAAAATATCTTACTAGAATAAAAAAATTGAAAAAAGGTAAACTAAAAGCACTAAAATTAAAAAAAATAAAAGTACAGAAACTAAATAAAAAAACACTAACTTATGAGAAAAATATATTTAAGTCATTATTTAAGTTATTAGTACATAATCATTTTTCTAATAAGTATCACCTTTTCACATTTTTTACAATAACTCGTGTAACTGATTATGTTAATTTTTTTTAATTATAATAATGAATTAATATTAATCCGCATTGTTTAAAATCATTAATTAACGATTATGAATTCTACTAATTACTAAGTGTCAGTTAAGAAATATCAGAAAACAGGTTTTTTATTTTATTTTTTATTGGGTCATTGTCATGGGTTGGGTAATTTATAACTCCTTATCTACTTTTTTCTTTTTAGGAAAATACTTATTACATTTCATTCATGATAAATTCAAAGATATATTTGGATATAGGCTCAAACTCACTTGTGGATGCACGTGAGAGGGTGTGAGGGCCATTGGTCCCACAAGAATTTTTTTTATATGTAATAAAAAAATTGCCTCACTAAAAAATAGATATTGTTCCATAAGATATTTTTTTTAATAATGAATGTATAAAATAAAAATATAAAATAAAGAGAATAAATTGATACTAAATTTATTACTTTATCCTTTTAATTTTCAGGTTTAATTATTATTTTTGTTTTGTAATTTATTTTTAGGTTTAATTTCATCATTTAATTTATTTATTTGGTTTAGGTTGGTTCTATGATTTATTTATTTGGTTTAGGTTGGTTTACTTTATCCTTTTAATTTATTTATTTGGTCAAAACCTAACCCAATGTTGTATAACACATTTCAACATCAAAATTGATGTGGTATAACAAATTTCAACATCAGTTTTAACAAAATTGATGTTTTTGCAACAAAAAAAAATATTTTGTCTGATTGTTAAATGAAACCAAACCTGTAAAATAAAATCAGAAACAATGATGCAGTCTCGACCAGTTGGAGAGAGCCAATCATAGGTAGACCTATGTTCGTGGTCTGGGAAAAATTAAAGCGTCTACAACCAGTTTTGAGAAATTTAAGTAAACCACTGATGCATCTCAAACAGAATATTCTCCAAGACAGGGGGAACCTGCAGCAGGCTCAACTTGATCTCTCCATCGACCTGATGAACAGTACCAATATTGCTAAGGTAAAAAGTACACTGATGAACTTATTTACTTTCAGGAACTTGAGGAAAATGTTCTTAGGCAGAAGGCGAAGATTGATTGGCTAAAATTAGGTGATGGCAACAATTCATTTTTCTACACAACCGTTAAATCGAGGGCTAATGCTAAAGGGATGAACATGCTAAGGAAGATTGATGGTACAATTTGTGCAACTCAGGAAGATATTGAGAATCTGGTCCTGGAGTTTTATGGTGAGCTGATGGGGAAAAATCTACCAATCTGAAGCATATAGATGCAGATGCTATGCGAAGAGGTGGGCAACTTTCAATGGAGCAACGACAATTTCTTGTTGCCCCAGTCAGTGATCAGGAAATCCTAAAAGCGCTGAATGGTATAGGCGATTTGAAGTCTCCCGGTATCGATGGATACGGGGCAAATTCTTTAAATCCAGTTGGGATATTATCAAAGATGATATCAATAATGCAGTATATGACTTTTTCAATAATGATAGATTGCTTAAGGCATTTAACTGCATTATTGTAACTCTTATTCCCAAGCATGAGAAGGCTGTCTCTGTGAAAGACTATAGACCGATTGCAGGATGCACTATCTTATATAAGATTATCTCAAAAATACTTACAGCTAGGCTTGGAAAAGTTTTGAATAGTATTGTAAGTCTGTGTCAAGCGGCCTTTGTTCCTGGACAGCAAATCCATAATCACATTCTGTTGGCCTATGAGCTTATAAGAGGGTATGCTAGGAAGAATGGAACCCCCCGATGCATGATTCAATTAGACCTTCAGAAAGCGTATGACATGGTGGACTGGTTTGCTTTGGAAACTATTCTGCTGGAAACAGGTATTCCTAAAGAGTTTGTTAAGTGGATTGTGCTTATTGTCACTTTCGTCACCTACAGGTTTAATATCAATGGTAATTACACCAAATGTATGAAAGCTAATAGGGGCATACGACAAGGGGACCCCTTATCCCCGGTGCTGTTCGTTATTATCATGGAATATCTCAATAGACTCCTCCACAAGATGCAAAGGAATCCTGATTTCAATCATCATTCCAAATGCGAAAAGCTAAATATTACTAATTTGGCCTTTGCTGACGATGTCTTGCTTTTTGCTATAGGAGATTACAGATCAGTAGAGATGTTGATGCAGACCTTGAATACCTTCTCTGAAACAACTGGTTTAGTGGTAAACCCGAGTAAATGCAATATTTACTTTGGGGGGTTGATGCTCCTACGAAGACTGATATTATGCAGCTGACAGGTTTTAAAGAGGGGCCCCTCCCTTTCAAATACTTAGGTGTACCCTTGACTAGTAAGAAGTTGTCTATTTCTCATTATCTCAGTCTAATTGATAGAATAACTAGAAAGATTAATCACTGGAGTAATAAGTTGTTGAGTTATGCTGGCCGGCTACAACTCATTAAGAGTGTTACCTTTTCCATAGCAAACTACTGGATGCAATGTTTTCCGTTGCCTAAGTTTGTTATCCATAAAATTAATACTGTTTGTAGGAATTTCCTTTGGACAGGTGGTGTTGACAAAAGTCGTAAAAGTCCTGTAGCCTGGACTAATGTTTGCAGGCCTAGGAAATACGGGGGTTTGAATGTTATTCCCCTCCAAACGTGGAATCATGTCACTATGATGAAACTACTTTGGAGTCTTAGTGAGAAGGCAGATAATTTGTGGGTAAAGTGGGTACATACCTACTATTTAAAAAATCAAAGTATAATGGAGATTCCGCAAAAGACAACTCAATCTTGGATTATGAGATCCATTCTCAATCAAAGAGTTCATATTAATAATATGCAGAGTGATTTGGGCCAGAAGGATAGGGGAAAATTCAATATGAAGACACTGTATCTGAAGATGCGATGTAAAGGCTCGAATGAGGTTGTGTGGAATAGACTTTTTTGTGGTAACCCTGCTAAACCTCGCGCTTTGATTACTCTATGGCAAGCCTGCCACGATAGGCTACCCACAAAAGATCATTTGCAAAGATTTGGAATGCTAGGTGATAAGATTTGTTGCTTCTGTGAGGGACCAGAATCCCATGATCACCTTTTCTTTGGATGTAGTGTCCTTGGTGATGTGTGGAAACAAGTCCTTGAGTGGATTCAGGTAAAGCATCATCCTCAGGAATGAAATGAAGAGCTAAAATGGATTATTAGGCACGGTAAAGGAAAGGGGCATAAGGCCTCTATTCTGAAGCTGGCGGTGACTGAAACTGTCTATGGCATCTGGAAATACCGCAATGCTAAGATTTTTGAAGAAACTGTAGATAATACGAACATAGTTGATTATATTATAGATAATATAGTTTATAGAGGGTGGTATAACAATAAACTAAAATCTCACATAGCTCATTTCATGATGTTTTGAGTTTTTTCCTCTTTTTGTCCTTGTTGATGGCAGGATCATTTGATCGCCTTGTAATATTGGTTTTTTGAATTAATATAAGTCCCTTGATTCAAAAAAAAAAAATCAGAACCAGTCTAGATAGTATTAATGGTGTATATATATATATTCAAATTATTATCAAATAAAGAAAAATTGAAAGTGCAAACATAAAATATACTAAACATAAGTTTAAAAAGTACATGAAACAAGTATACCAAACTACATCAAACAATGATCTCAATACATAAATATCATCTATAAATTATGCTAAACATAAGTCTAACAATTCTAAAATTTCTTATACACTCAATGCTTCATTTCTAATTAGTAAAATTTTTTTTCACTCAATGTAAATTGTCTTTATTATGTCTAGTTCCAATGCTCTTTTATTAGTAAAATTTTGTATCATATAATAAAACATAACTTAATCAGTCTAAATAATAACAACTACTGTTGGACAAGTGACCTCAGTAACTTAAGAGGGGGTGAATTAAGTTTTAAAATTTTTCCACTAACAAACTTTAACTTCCTTTTAAATGATAGACTCGGAATGCAGAAGAACATGCAATAATCAATTTAATCGATATTCTTTAAACGTGCAAAACAAAATTGATTGCAATAAAATAAATGAGATAAGGGAAGACAGAAATGCAAACTCAATTTATACTGTTTTGACCACTTCTCGTGCTTACATCCAGTCCTCAAGCAACCCACTTGAGATTTTCCACTATCTCTATAAACCCTTTACAAACTTTGAACGCACCTTGGGATCCCTCACCCTTGTGCTCAAGATTCTCACAATCTAAGAGACAACCAGTCTCTTGATTACAACTGAGTTTAAGAGATGAACAGAAATATTCCTCTCCTTTAGAGTAGATGATACAAATTGAAGATCCTAAAATAATTCTTATTAGATTTGCAAGTGTTTGACCAATAGTTGTTGAGAGAGCATTTGACAATTAAGTTCTCTTTTTAAATTTTCTTTTTTTTAAGTCAGACACGTATATATAGGCCCATCGTGCCTTTTCAAAATGGTTTGAAGAGATGTGTCTTTTCAAAAATATTTTCTGTAAATTTCAAATTTCAAATTTCAAAATTTTCTGAAAAAGCTTTTTAAAATAATTTTACTTCTGGTAATTGATTACAATGCTTGGTAATCGATTACCAGTGAAAAAATGTCTTCTTCAGAAAATGTTAAAAATATTCTAAAACATTTTTATAATCAATTTAAAAACTATGTTGTAAGGCCAAACCTTTGCAATCACTAAAAGTTTTAACAAAGATAGACTAAGACTTAGCTTTCTTCTTGATCTTTGTTTTCTTGGTCTTGATTTAATCTTGAAGCAATATATGTTTGCTTAACCTTGAATATTTCTTGAAGCAATCTTGTTTGATTATACTTTGGCATCATCAAAAACTTGTATTCATGCATTCACATTCTTCCCCTTTTTGATGATGACAATCATTATCAAGTAAATTCTTTTTGGCATCATCAAAACCTGCACGATTCACATTCTCCCCCTTTTTGATGATGACAACCATTATCAAGTAAATTCTTTTGGCATCATCAAAACCTGCATGATTCATATTCTCCCCTTTTTTGATGATGACAACCATTGTCTCAATAAAATAGACAATTCCCCTTACTATCTTATATTTTATCTATCTCTCCCCCTTTATCAATATCAAAAACAAATTATGAGCAAAGAGAAGAAAAACATTCACAAGTTATAATGAATTAAGAGAGTAGAGCATGTCATATCATTCAAAGTATCATTTCTTGGCCTAATAGATTTAGTCTCATCAAAAGCAAATATGAGAATCACATGATACCAAACGGCCTTTATCACATAATTGATAAATACTTAATAAACTATGCTTAAGACCATCAATAAGTAAAACATTTTTTATGGAGGTAGAGGGATTCGTACCTATTTTTTCAACTTCATCAATTTTACCTTTGCTATTGTCTCTATAGGTCACATGTTCACTATTTTTGGGAGAAATATGAATAAACTTTGATGCATCTCCCGCCATGTGTTTGGAGCAACTTCTATGAATGTATCAACTTTGCTTCAAGGAGTCCATCATTCATATAATCATATTTTGATTTTGGTACCCAAATTTTCTTGGGTCCTTGAATGTTGGTTTTGACTAAAGATCCTTTTGGAACCCATACCATTTTTCCTATGCTACTATCATTCTTTCTAATATAACATGTTGATGCACTATGACCTTTCTTACCACAGTAAAAGCATGTTGAGAAGGGAGAACTAGTCTTGTTGAGGGGAGGCAAAGAAATTTTTATACATCTTTTGTTAATTTTCAAGATTATATCCTAATCCATCCTTATCAAAAACACATCTTTGTTTGCTTAATATAACATCTAAATTATTTTTACCAAGATTAAATTTGGTAAGATCAATTTTTAAATCTACAATTTCTTCTTTGAATTTATCACAACATTCACATGAATGAGATGCTTTATTGTTTTCTTGTATTAAGCATTTTGTAGAAGATTGGTTTTTATCTACTGATTTTAAAATTTTAACTTCAGATTTAAGATTTTCTAACTCTACATTTAATTTCAAAATTTTATTTTCTAAACTTGAAATAGTTTTCTTAGAATATGAAACTAATTTGGCAAGTTTGACATATTTTTTATGCAAGTCATTGAATGCATCTTGGAGTTCATCAAAAGAAATAGATAAGTCATAGTTAGAAGACATTACCTCTTCTCCGCTTTCATAGTCTTTGGCCATGAGGCCCAGATTTATGATTTCATTTTTTGAATCACTTGATGAATCCATGTCATTATCTTCCCAAGTGATGTATGCTTTCTTTTCTTTCTTATCTTTGAAATTTTTCTTGTCGAATTTTTCCATTCTTCTTTTAAAGATAGGACAATCAAATCTCAAGTGCCCAGGTTGATCGCATTTATAGCATTTTGGAACTAAGAAGGAATCTTCTCCTGTATTCTTTGAATTGAAGTTTGATCTCCTTTTATTTCCTTTGTTTCTAAGAAATTTATTGAATCTCTTCACAAAAAGTCTGAAATCATCATCCTCTTCTATTTCATTCAAGTCCTCTTTGTCACTTTCTTCTTGAATAGAAGATGAGGCTTTAAGTGCAATTCCTTTCTTTTTCTTGTCATTTTATTCATGTTGGTTCAGTCTCGTAAGTTCCATTTTGTGTTCCCGAAGTTTCCAAAAAGAGTTGCAAGAGTCATGTTAGCAAGATCTCTCGATTCTGCAATTGCAGTTACCTTTGGTTGTCATTGCCTGCTTAAACATCTCAACACTTTGTTAATGAGATCTTCATTAGGAAATATTTTTCCTAATGATGCAAGATGATTAACTATATGTGTAAATCTCTTTTGCATGTCTTGTACGATTTCATTTTGATTCATTCTAAATAGTTCATATTCATGTGCGAGAGTGTTTATTCTATATCTCTTGACATCAGTTGTGCCTTCATGGGTTACTTGTAGTGTATCCCACATTTCTTTTGCATTTTTACAATTTGAAACTCTAAAATATTCATCCATGCCTAATGCATAAGTAATTATATTTTTGGCCTTTAAATTATATTGAACCCTTCTTCTTTCATCTTCATCCTAGTGTTCTCTAGGTTTTTCTATAGTTGCATTTCCCAATACCATTGTAGGAGTGAAGGGACCAATTTCAATGGCTTCCTATATATTTAAATCTATGACTTCTATAAAGATCTTCATTCGGATTTTCCAATAGTGATAACCCTCACTATAGAACATAAGAGACCTATTAATAGAATTTCCCTCAAGAAATGGAAAGTTAGATGATGTCATAATTATTCTTGAAATTTTTAAACTTTAAACAAGAATCCTGCTCTGATACCACTTGGATAAGTGGCCTCAATAACTTAAGAGGGGGGTGAATTAAGTTTTTAAATTTTCCCACTAACAAACTTTAACCTCCTTTTAAATGATAGGCTCGGAATGCATAAGAACAAGCAATAATCAATTTAATCGATGTTCTTTAAACGTGCAAGACAAAATTGATTGCATTAAAATAAATGAGATAATAGAAGAGAGAAATGCAAACTCAATTTATACCGGTTCGACCACTTCCCGTGCCTACGTCCAGTCCTCAAGCAACCCACTTGAGATTTTCCTCTATCTCTGTAAATCCTTTACAGACTTTGAACACACCTTAGGATCCCTAACCCTTGTACTCAAGATTCTCACAATCCAAGAGACAATTAGTCTCTTAATTACAACTGAGTTTAAGAGATGAACAGAAAGATTCCTCTCCTTTAGAGTAGATGATACAAATTGAAGATCCTAGAAGAATTCTCAATAGATTTTCAAGTGTTTGGCCAATAGTTGTTGAGAGAGCATTTGACAATTAAGTTCTCTTTTTAAAATCTCTCTCTCTTTTTTTGAAGTCAGACATATATATATAGGCCCATCGTGCCTTTTTAAAATGGTTTGAAGAGATGTGTCTTTTCAAAAAGCTTTTATGAAATTTTCAAATTTCAAGCTTTCTGAAAAAGCTTTTTAAAATAATTTTACTTATGGTAATCGATTACAATGCTTGATAATGGATTACTAATGAAAAAAAAATGTCTTTTTTTATAAAATGTTAAAAATATTCTAAAACCTTTTTATAATCAATGTAAAAACTATGTTGTGCGGCCAAACCTTTGCAATCGCTAAGAGTTTTAACAAAGATAGACTAAGACTTAGCTTTCTTCTTAATCTTTGTTTTCTTGGTCTTGATTTAATCATGAAACAATCTTTGTTTGCTTAACCTTGGATATTTCTTGAAGCAATCTTGTTTGATTATACTTTGGCATCATCAAAAACTTGTATTCATACATTCACAACTATAATAAATGAAATCTGTTATGATGTAAACAATTACCATTTCTCAATTATCCTTGAAACCTCTTAGGACTATGGTTGACATTCAATGCATGACGTAATAGTCACACTCAGTGCTTCCTCTTTGCTTATTACACTAAATTCAATAAGAAATTCAATCCCATAATTAGTGTAAAAACTAATAAAATTTTATTTTGAAGAGATCAAACATTGTTTAAATTACTTACTTTAACTAAAATACATTTAGCATTTACCTTGGATTTACTTTTGTGTTTATCATTGAATCCCTTCAAAGCACGGGTTAAGAAAAATATACATATTGTACGACTAAAATATTTATGTATAATACCAAGGATAAAGTAAGTATGTTACAAATTATAACGGATTTGTTAATTATTCCTTTGAAGTAGCTGTCGGATTTATTGTGCAAAGAACAAAAACAGGTGAAAACATTGTCCTTAGGTCATATAACCATTAGTTACCAATGTCCGTTGCATTGGAGAATTTTAAGTTATTATAATGCATACATTATTTAAATGTATTTGTTAAGTTTTACTTACTCATTCAAGAAGGCGCCTAGGTAGACATCTCTCTGTAAATTCTGCATCCATCTTTTAATATAATCCTCACATTCAAATTGCGATTTCCCTTATTTTTGTATAGATTGTGGCTCAAAGAATCCACACACAAAATCATTCCCCGATCACATGCTTAACTCATTCATACACCTATTTTTGTTTAAATAATGTAAATTATTAATCAATTTAATACAATCAATTAGGTAATAGACTATAATTAAAATGTACTTGCATAATCCACAATTGTATAACAATGATGTTCAAACATTGATCACCATCTGCTATTTCCCCAAGATCTTCATGTTTTATGTAAAATGAAAATTATCATTGTACACCCCAAACATATTTGCATCCCACGACACCTGCATAGGCTTGAGGAAAAGTTGTGGGATCATCAAAGTCATTTAGTATATGGGATTATCATCAGGTTCTAGCTTATCAACAGGCTTCTTCAGTTTCTTTGGTACCTCTTTATCCTACTCAATTAATAAACATAAGTTAATGATAGTCAATACTTTATTTTGGTCAAATCATTTTTATATAATAATAAACACATAAAAAAGGAAATACTTTTTTCTGAAAAAGGCTTTACAAGATGTTTCGCCCATGCAAAGAAGGTGTTCAAAGCCTGTCTCACTAATTGAACCACTTTAGTGGGTATAGGGACACAAGAATTAGCATCTCGAAGTTCTTCAACACCCACCTTCACCATACCATTGGCCAAACACACGTGGTGTACAATTGACGATCCCTCATAAACTCTCCCAAGGGAAACTAGGCAAAGAGGAATGTCATCAACATACAACACATGCCTATTTGAGATATCAGTGTCAAGGTCTTGTCCCAAGAGATCAACATTAATATTAACACAACTTCCCTTTGTGCTCACATGGAAACTGGAAAGAGCTACATATGGCTCAAGTAAATGTGGTTGTTGGGATTGCATTTGGTTGAATGACAACATTAGTTGTTTCGTCACTTTTTTGGTGATCGATTATTCCAACTCGCCTCTAATATTTTTTGTCAACTCCTATTTACGATTTTGTTTTAGTCGATTCAGCTCTTCTAGGCCTATCGATATAGATGTGTGGGAGCAATGTGAAAGTGGTCCAAATTATTGTCTAATGGTGACACTGACTCCAGCAGCATGGACACAGGCAGGGTGCTTTGGTCGCCTAATGCCAGTAGTCAATACATCCTAATGTCCATGGGCTAAAAAGTTACCCTATGCGGACTGCTCTTTCAGGGAATCCTGCAACCAACAAAAGAGATTATATTTACACACTATTGTTGTTATTATATATAGTTACATTTAAAACTCAAAATTAACTTACAATCTTATCATCAATTTGGCGTGCCGCCTCAGATGTCATCTAGCTCGATTTTTTGTGCAAGTTAGCTTCCACTTCACATGTCGTCTAATGCGAGATGGGAGGATCAACAAATTCTTCACTACTCCTAGATTGGGCTACTTGCTCCAATCATTTCTTTCATTTTTCCTTCATTAACTTCTCTTCAAGAAATTCATAACCCCCACAAGACAATACATGAGGGGCAATGGTTTGTTTTTGGATGGTTTATGCCTTCTTTCTAATATCCTGTAACAATTAGACACAATGTCAACAAAATGATTAAATAAATTACAAATGTCAATTTCAAAAACAACAACCGCAACTAACCTCCCATGAAGTGTCTTTACAGGTTTGACAAAATTGGTTTCACTTGTCTTTGTTAATATCGTACTTGTCACACACAGTCTCATCTTCATTGTCTTTGCCTTCTACAAGAGCCCATTTGGAGGTCAAATTTGACCTAAATTGCCTCCATTGGTCTCCTACAAACTGAAAGATTTTCTTCTTTGTCTTTTTGTTGGACGCTTCTGAAATATCAAATTTGTGTTTCATTACACAATAACATGTAATAGTTAGTGATTAACAACAACTTGAAGGTCAACAGATAGGGCATGCATAATTCCCCTTAACACTATATCCACTCAAATTCTCATATGCTGGAAAGTCATTAATGGTACAAAATATCATTGCAAGTAACTTGAAGGTCTTATTTTGATTCCCATGAAACACATCAACCCTTTTCTCCCACAACTTTCTCAAGTTTTTCAATCAAGGGACTTAGATAAACATCAATGTCATTTTCTGGCTATCTTGGCCCCAAAATCATCATAGATAACATCATGTATTTTCGCTTCAAGCACAACCAAGGAGACAAATTGTAAATTACTAGCAAAATAGCCCATAAACTATGGTCAGTGCATGAATTTCCAAAGGGATTCATTCCACCAGTGGTAAGTCCAAGCCTAAGATTTCTTCCCTTTTTTCTGAAATCTAGATACAAACAGTTAATTTTCTTCCATTGGGAAGAATCAACTGGATGGCAGAGCATTTCATCACAGTTTCTCCCATTTACATTCCATGTAAGGTCTTTTGCGTCATATCCATTAACAAACATTTGCTTAAACCTTAGAATAATAGTAAGATACCATAACACCTTTGTTGGGGGCCTTTCTTTGTGTTTTCATCACTTCTACACTCGTCATCCTTCACTTTGTACTGTGATACCCCACACTTGGGGTATTTATACATTTCTTCAAACTCATTTCTGTACAGTATTCCATCATTAGGGGATGCATAAATTTTTTGATACTCCATACCCATCGGACATAGTATCTTCTTCGTCTCATAGTAACTTTTTTCTTCTAAAAGCATACCCTACACTACCTTAAGCGATGATGTGAAACTTTGATCGCTCCACCCATATTTGGCCTTCACATTAACTAAACTTAACACCACTCATAACAGTATCAATGACTGCTTGCACCACGGATATAAAGAATTCTTCAAATCACTTTCCAATGTATCATACAAAGGGACATGTGCTTGCTAAAAAAACTCTTGTCCAAGATCACTAATCATGTCCTCTAATCAATCTCTCATTTCTACATCAACCTGCTCAGTTTGGGACCCCTTTTGCATGTATGTGAATTCACCATGTCATATCTATGTTGTATAATTCTTCTTAATCTCGAATATTCATGTATCTCGTCTACTACTTGTCATCTCCCATTCAAACATTTAATACAAGGACACAAATATTTTCCATCCTCATCAAGTTCTTTCCAAGGAAAATTTCAAGAATTGTTCAACCTCATTCTCATACACAGGGTTCATGCGACTTGCATTCATCCAACTTCAATCCATTTTTCCTCTTCTGTAGTTATTCCATGCATGAAGATCTCACTTTTTTCGTTAAAGACATGACCTTATCCCATTTAGGAAGACATTTTTTTATACTTGATTTATATGCATAGGTTAAGTATCTTTTCTTAGATTTGATGAAATTTCGGCAGCATTTTACATTGATCTCCAAGTACATGACATGAAAGCAGTGACATCAATTCCACCACAATCAAGTATGCACCCGAAGAACAAAGGGAAATGCACTATACTGAAATTTTATTAAATTTAAGAAAAGAGACTTAACCTATACATATGAATCTAGTATAAAAAAATTACTTTTCTCAAACTATCCAAACAAAAAATTCAAGATTTAATACCGTGACACCCTCTACCCCACACATATATGTACTAATAATAAAAGAAATAATTAAAAAAAATTAAACTTAATTCAAGTTTTTAAAACATATTTAAATACAAGCCTTTCAAGAGGGTAGCAGGCTCACATTCACCTTTCAAACATCATCATAAAACTTTTCTAAATAAATAATAAATTCACTTCGGCTTAAACAAGGTCGTCTATAAAACACTATACCCCAATGTCACATCCTATCAGAGCGTTGTGTCCCGACGTCCTTCAGCACATGGTTCCTTAAAGCAATTCACCCAGTCATCTGCTCCCCCGAACACAAAGTTCAAGATCATCACAGGATCCAAACACAAACAACACACGGGGAGTAAGTTATCACATTCCTAACTAATAGAGAAACAAGACAACTAGATATACATATCATATAAACCAAATAAAACTTAGTTACACGTAATTCACGTAATTCCACCACTTTGTCATTCAAAGTTCACTTTTCAATCATCAATCACATTACACAAGAATTACAAGCTCTGATCAAGACATAATAATACATCAATTTCATAATAAACAATTAGCAAGCGCATGAGACAGTTATGCTAAGACTCAAGCCTATATGCAATGTGGTACCATGTCAGTGAAAAACCACCCTGGGGCGCTTAGGAGTACATAACAAGACACACCACATAATGGGTTTGTCAGGTCACTCTCACTAAGTAAGATCATAGGGAGACCAGTCAGGGTCACGATGTTTTGCAAGAATGCTCCAACCATATGGGATCAACATAAGCTTAAAGGAGCACTCAAACCCGGTGACCCCCAAGGCCTACACTCCGAAGAGTCTGTCAGGGCCTCTCCCTCCTGATTCAGGTCCAACCCCTAAAATCATTTTAGCACACAGACATTGCTCGTGAATTATACAATACCCATGACCTCACACTCGTGTGTTAAACACGTACAACATATTGCGCTATAATTTAACACTGGTTCCTAAATAGGAAACCTACACTTTCTCTTTAACACTGGTTCCTAAATAGGAAACCTACACTTTCTCTTTAACACTGTGCATTTACACTTTTCTCAAGATAACACTGGTCGGGTTATTGTACAATTCACAGCTTACAATACAAATAATGTCACATCAAGAGTTAATCACACACTTATTTACAACCAAAACTCATTCACAATTTCACATCTCATAATGTTACAATCCACCATCACATATTTTCACGTATCTCACAATTCAACACATGTTCTACTTTACACTTTTACTCAATCTCAATAACAATATTATAATCTCAAGGCAACATATTATTCCATAATTCATCACATATTTCATTTATAAACACTGCTCATGAATTATACAATATCACGACCTCACACTCATGTTTCAAACATGTTCAACACAATTGCGCTACAATTTAACATTGGTTCCTAACTAGGAACCTACACTTTCTCTTTAACACTGCGCATAAACACTGGTCGGGTTATTGTATAATCCATAGCTCACAATATAATTAATGTAACATCAAGTATTAAACACATCCACTTATTCACAATCGAATATCATGTCCACACTTTAACATCACATCAACCATCTCATAGCATTCCTAATGATATTCATAAGGTACAACACACACATGTTCATCAAATTTAACCATAATATTCTCAAACTCCAACACTTAATAATTTTTGGAATCATACTATAACACTCTACAATATTATTTACATAAATTATTAATATAAATAACTACCTCTATATATATAAGCTAGCATACATCATATTGAATCACAAATATCAAAGTAAGCTTTTAATGCACAAATTCTAAATAATTATATGAACACTTTGGTCAATTTCAATTATGATATTAATTTTTTAAATTATATATAAAAACCTAGAAAAAAGCATGATAAAGAGAAAATACAAAATCAATATCTTTCTCTAAATTTTTCCTTACTTTATTTCATCAATTCATATTAATTAGAAAAATGCTCGATTTATAGGGTTCACGCTCAACACAATAGCATATCAATTTCACAACAATTGGTCTGTCAAACATATATAATTCACTGTAATAATTATAAGGATAAAATGAAAATTGCAAAAACACCTCAAAACTCATTCCAATTGATATCTCTAAGGATCTCTACACATGTTCTCACTAATCCCCAATTGTGAATAACTCATCCCTTACCTCTGAGCGGACTCACGTGTCTTCAGCCAGCGATAGCAGTATCTCTAGCGGTCCCCTGAGATTCCTTTAGTTATTCCTCCGACTGCTCCGATAGAATTCTCAAACGTCAGAGAGACGGAGAAGAGATTGAATCCTCCACTTGTACTCTCTTCATGTGATTCCTTTTTCTTCCTCGACAAATATTATATCGTAAATCCCAACGGTGGAAGTGTGTGCAATTGAATTTCGAACAACATATCAAAATTTCATAAAACTCCAACGGTTAATGAAACCGGGATCATAGTTTTACCGAGACAGTTTTGGGTTTCTGCGGGAAATTAAAAGGCTAAAATGTGAAGGGTTTTCCTATAAGCTCAGACATGATTTTGTAATTCCCAACGATGAGAATGCTTGGAATTGGGTGATGAACCTGGTGTTCAAATTGCACGACGATCTAACGGTGAATGAGTCCGAGATCGTCGTTTTTCTGAAATAGGTTTAGTGAGTTGCGGGAAAAAGAAAGGGTTTTGAGAGAAGTGGTAAAACGAAAATGAGAGGCAGAGGAGGCTAAGGAGTCAGTCTGAAAAACCTAGCATGTTGCTATTTATAGCTAGGGGCATTTACGACCCATTATTTACTCTATTTATTTATTTTTATTATTTTTACTAAAAAACTTTTTAAATTTATTTATGAAAAAAAAATGGGATGTTACAAATACAATGATTGATCCATACTGTCTATATTAATCATTGTATTGAATCTTAAATGGGAAACTAAAGTTTACTCATAATGACCATAACTTGTATATAAAACAACAGTCATCAATCAAATAAACAAGTTATAAAAACAATCATAAAAAAAGCCCGAAAAGTGTATGAAAGACATTCATACCTGAAAAGATTGTCACTAACAATATCAATGAATGTGGTGATGACGATGCAAACAAGAAAATAAAAAGAGCCTACAAATTAAATCATATCAAACAATCTAGTTAAGCTAGAGGTACACCAATGAAGTACAACCAGTACTACATTTAACAATCCATGAAGCTGGTCAACACCCAACCTAGAAAAGAGTAATAGATATTTTACTTTTACTCTCACACATATAGGGTCAAGAAGAGAGTCCTCATGGAATAGCTATAAAGCAAACCAAAAGTTATAGCCTTCCAAGTAAAACTTGCAACAAATTAGAATCACCTACACCTATAACAGATAGTAAATGCAACATATTGGAATAAGAAGAATAAAAAATATACCTTGTGTGAAGTCATGAAACATTCAACAATTTATAATATATAGAGCAATCAACCAATTCTTTACATTCAACTTTAAAGAGTAGATTTTCTTGAACGCGTAAAGCTCATAGTTAGAAGCGACAAATAATGTAATTCGATAATAACTCTAAAGCATATATATACACATGAAGAGTTATGAGTGTTCCATACACTAATCATAAACCTTTGAATATGCATTGTATTTTCGCTTATTTGATGGTGTAATTCAAAAAATATTTGTATTTCTCTATTTTTTAATTTTTTATTTTAGGGTCTAGTTATTTAGAGATATTTTTTTGAAGAAGTTATTCGGAGATATATAAAACTCCTTCCTTTGAGTTAATAAAAAATCAACATATTAAAATCCAAGAAAACCAAATTAAGTTATACATAACAAGAACAATTAGGAAAAAATAGAAATAAACCTCATGCTCAAGAAATGTATATACTTTATGTGGGTCGTTCCACCAAGTGAAATGGGAAATTTTCTTTAGATTTTCTAACCTTAACGAGGCTATGGAACTATCCATTTGTTCGTATTGGAAGAATTGTTGCATTATTTAATCTCATGATCATTTTAAAAGTAAACTAAATGGTTAATTACTATGCAATGAAATTAAGCATATAACCATGGCAATACAAAAGAGAGGAGGTTTTCTATTATATATTGAATCTTAGCTTGGTGACGGTTGACCTATTTCCATTAAACAAATACATGCATGTCTCATGCCTAAACATATAAAAATCTGAATGCTGGACAAAAATGGCTCAACCACCCCAATGTTGTTCCAATGTGGCAGGCAGAACATGATGCAAATAATAATATGGTGATGTTGAATGTGGCACTTTAAACACTTGAATTATTTTCTTTCTCCTTGTACCTTTAAGATTTTTAGGAAAAGTTCCCACATGTCTCACTTCTTTGGCTAGTGCTAGAACAAATGTGTCCTTATTATACAAATATGCAGAACTATTGAATTGAGTGTTGTGTAAATAATTATATAAAGATATAGTTTAAATATATGGTACTATGACTACCATATCTACAATATATGATTCCAACGTATGTATATTTTTAAAACTAAGAACCAATCTAAACTTTCACATAAAAGATTGTCTAGAGAGCCACTTGCTCTAAACAAAAGACCAAATTAGTTGTTTTTAATATAACCAAACAAAGGAGTTTAATATAGCTCATTGTCCCATTTACCAGGGCAAAGAGATTAAATTGATCATATTATTACGATTGTTTTCAAACTTATGTATGTTTTCGGACTTCACGAACTCCAAACCACCCCTATCACTTGCTCTAAATTGATCATAATGTCCCATTGCCTCCACATTCCCATAAGAAGCAAAACACCAATAAACATCAAAAGGTCATCATATTAATACAATTGTTTTCAGCCTACTCGTCATTGTGCTTAAGTCTAATTGATCACACTGTAATTGGTGATTTATAGTGCATTACCCTAAACTAAAAGAAGCAAAAGAAAAACTATAGTCATAGTTTGATAATAGAAAATTTAAGACAAATCTCAGAGGGAACAAAACCAGAAAAACTAGTTATTAGAAAGGTCAATAACAGTATGAGCAAAACATCCTCCCAAAGTAAAGAGAGGTTCCTGGCCAAGGAAATAGTTTTGAGAGACCCACAAAACATGCTCCCAAAGAACATGGCACATCAAACATAAATCAAAATTACTACATTTGTCACAAAATCAGTAGTGTGATGTTAGAAACCCTATTAGTGTAATTGGAACCATGCAATTTCTTAGTAGAGCGAACAATGGAAGTCGTGAGTAGAAATATGGCAACAAGGAAGTACCTAAAAGTCGTCGGGAAGTGAGCAACGAACTCTTAGGCAATGGTTGTGACTCAGCCTCACTGATGCAACGACGACGACAATGTTGTGACGACAACCACTGGTGGATCGCTAGGCCAATGGAAGGCAATGGAGGGTAAGGCAAACATCGTGACGATGAGCAACGTGAGAAAGGGACAATGACGAAGGCAAGCAATGTGAGAAGGGCAACAATGACAACCAGGTTTCAAATGAGAGTGGTGAAAGTGAGCCCGAGATCAAGATAGTGAAACAAATTGGATTTTTTAATTTGGGAAAAAACACAATGTCGGTTTCTATAAAAAGCGATGTAAACAAGCATCAAACAACATTGGTTTTAATAAAAATTAATATTAACATTGACACACAACATCAATTTTTGAAAAACTGGTGTTAACGAACTCAATTTATTTACAAATATGTCACTGCACTTTTTTTAATATCCGTTTTGATAAAACCGATGGCAATGCATATTTTCTAGTAATGTATATATAAATAATTTATCATAATAGAGTTTTGAAATTAATTATTAGTAAAGGATTATTTAGAAATATTAACGGTTATTTTTTCCAATCTCCAAAAATTGTCAAAAAAAGGATTGGTGATTAAAATAAGACTATATTGGCAATTCGTTCCAAAATAACCCCACTTAGTCAATAGTTTGTAATTATCTCTATTTGATCAATCATCCCTTGAGTATTACAACAAGGCTATATGTAATTAGTAAAGAATATCTACTACAATATGTTTGAAGCAATTGGAATGGAAAAGTTTATATTCAAATACAAATGAAAGTCATGGAAAGTAAGAACATTTCCCTTACGAAGTGGGAGCTTGATAATTGGGGTTCGATTAATTTAGGATGTGTTTGGTTTAGAAAGGGAGGAAAGAAATAGGAGAGAAATTTTGTAGCTCCCATGTGGGATCCACACCTTTTACATTCTACTTTAATTAAAAAAGAATTCTATTTTCATCCTCACTATTTCCATCTTCTAAACCAAACACAACCTTAAGATGCCTTTAGGAATTATTAGTTGCAACTTTTAATGGTGGCTTGGTCTCCTCAAATGGTAATGACCTCATCATTGCTAGCATAGAACTTCATAGGTGTTTGGTGAAAGTGATTGGCCTTAAATAATTGATTGTCATCATTTCAATAATGGCATTGTAGGAAATGATGTAGTCTCCCTCCAAGAAGCAAACTTTGACAATAATCTTGGTGAGCGAACCCTCACCTTTAAGGGCTATCAAAGCTCAAAATGGCTGCAAGGTAAATTTAGTCCTTGATAAAGACAACGAGTTCTTCTATATATGGGATCAAGTTTTCCTTTTTGACTTCTAACTTCTGGAATAGGTTCTTTGGCACAATGTCAGCTAAGCTCCCTGGTTAACTAGGATTTGATATGTGTTAGTTTTCCATGAAGGCTATGATAATTGGAGGATTGTTATGGTCTAAGAATAGAATAAATCTTCATCAAAGAAAACCAAATGTTGTGGGACATTTATCATTATACTTGTGTTCTTGCAAACAGTAAAAGGCCTCCTTTTGACATCTTTTCCCTAAATCATTATTCCATCTCCTATGAAAAACATCCTCGGAGCATTTTGAGGGTTCACATGCATGAGCCAAAGGTACTAGGTGGTTTAGCGCAATGACGATGTTGCTTTACTCTTAGGTTGCAATCTGTGAATGGTGTTACTTAGGTATCATTCCTCAAGGTCAACCATGTTCCATATGTCAACTTGGGAAATGGGCTAAAGATACTAGGTGAGCCTTTTTTTCTTAATCAAGTCCTCGATTTATTTCTTTAATTGGACACATTTATTTGTATCTTGCCTATTGGGCTTATAGAACTGATAGTACTGAGTGCAATTGGTGTTAAGGCATTAATGAATCATATTTTGATAATTATTTTGACAAGGTTTTTCTCACCATTTGACTATTATTTGCATGTTTAATAACTAGTTTTTAGTCTAAATAAGTGCTAATTCGATACAAGATTAGTAGAGCCTCGAGAAAAAAGAAAATGACCCAAAAGAGTTAAAATATGGCTCTAGCACAAAAAGCATGACCATGTTTCACTAGGCATGGTTGTGCATGCCTTACAAGCCATGCATCCCCAAGCATGGATTGTGCATAAAAGGCCTTCTCTTTGGAAATGAAGCATGATCATGCTTCATTTTGAACAATCGTGCCTAACTGAAGAAATTAACATTGGAGTTTTCTAAAGCATAGAAGCACGACCATGCATTCCTTCGCATTACAGAAGGCCCAACAAGCCTATAAATAGGAGCATGCATTTTTTTTTTTTATCTTTGTCTTTTGTTTACTTTGAATTTTAGTTTTCTCTAAGTGAGTAAGGAGTTATCAGGGAGTAATTAAATTGGGGATAAGAGTGAAGAACCACGAGGATCAAAACTTGTAAATATTTTCTTCCCTTATGTTCTTTAAGCTTTCTTGTATTGTTTTAAACTTTGCAATGCCTATGGGTAGTTAGACCCCTTAAGCAAGGGTTGTGACGTAAGACATATCTGTGAACCATGATCCCTCTATTGGAACAAAATCCATGTTCATTTACTCAAGTTTAATTATTGTGTTGCTTTAGATTCTATCTGGGACTAATCAATCCATAAGTTAATTGATTAATTGTTGGTGATCAATTGATTTAAATTAATTTACCTACATAATAATTGAATTATGAGTACATATATGAATAAACATGCAACATAAATTTCTAATTAGATTAACACATGCTAATTAGATTTTCCACACTTAATCCTTCTTTTAATTTAGACCCTAAATGAACAACTAGAGAATAAAATAGAAGAAAGATGATTTTCAAAACATGACCTAATTTTGTATGTCATTTTAAGAAGGAAGATTAGCAATTAAAGAACATTTGGGGGTTTAACTAAAATAGGAATAAAGGGAACACCAATATATGTCTTAAATCATGACCCTAGGTCTCTTAGTCTATTAAAACTCACCAATTCTTGCATGTTCTTACTTTTCTACTATTTTACAATTACTATTCAAAACCAAACTCAAATTTGATACTTTCGCTTATGTTAAATTTATTTATTTGGGAACTATCACTAATTTTTAGGGTACCATATCCAAACTTTAGGTCCAATGCTACTATTGTATAGGATATGCTTGTCCTTAAGTGATATTTTGCACTTCAGGCATTGCTTGATGGGCTTTATGTGTTTGACATCAACTTAAAAAATTCGATGTTCAAGACTTCAACTTAAATTTAAGATAAGGTAGTATTTAGAGGATGTATATTCCTTATATTGCCCCATAGGAATCAATTTCCACCTAAACTCGAGTTTTTTTCTAGCTTATGGCCTTCACGTTTGTTGTTAGGATCCACATGCCCCTTAATATGATGACCTTCATTTTTTTCTTTGGGCTAATATATTCCTATGAGCACTTTATGAAATCTACCATTATTTTTTCCTTTCTTTTATCCAAAGATGTATGGAAAAGGTTTCTTGGTAGTAAGCTATTCTTAATCAAAGGCTTAGTGTCACTTATGATCCATTATGTTTTGCACTTGTTTCGTTTTTGTACATTAAGTTTTAAAAGTCTCGTTTTAGTCTTTTTATGTTTTCGAAATGTATCATTTTGGTCCTTTTTCCAATTTTTCATTTAAAACGTTAGTCCTCTTTTAACATTTAAATTTAAAAATAATTAGTTTAATATAGTGGTGGCTAAAAACCGCTACTATGCGTTCCACTACAAGCTTCCCTCATCTCCAAAATGTTCATCTTCTAGGTCTTCATCTTCACCAATGTTTGTTAGGGCTGGATGGTTCAATGATATAACTGTACGATCCACCCTTGCCCACAATTTTGATGATCACAAAGGTATGAATTGCTGTTGATATACTAATGAACTATTTCTAAGTGGACATGACCTACAATATAAGAGCACACATGATATTAATTCCTACCTTACAACAATTTTAAGTACACGTTCAATTGTTAAGTAAAAAATTGTTTTATTAATAAGTAAAATCCAACATCTAATGCGTTGCTATATATACAACTATCATCCATTCTTTATGAAAATCAGTGTCTATACATTGAGTTTCTTTTACTCACATCCAATAGACATTAATCACTTAAACTTTGATCTTATATACATAATTGATAAGTGACATCCATAGAAAGTGACAAGTTTAGTGTTGGCAACAAAGGGAAGTGCACAAACCTAACCATTTGTCTATTTCATTTTTGCTTCTTTTATGTTTGAAATGATAGTATTTGAATTTAAGGTAAGGACAAAAACAAAGGAATGAACAAAGGTATATTCCACAAAGGTCATTTTTGACAAGGGACGATCATATCAAGAAAGAAGGCATGGATCCCACAATGAATACTACACTGATGTCAA
The DNA here is from genome assembly GCF_004193775.1 of Glycine soja. Lineage (NCBI taxonomy): Eukaryota > Viridiplantae > Streptophyta > Magnoliopsida > Fabales > Fabaceae > Glycine > Glycine soja. The sequence continues at coordinate 40,995,518 of NC_041002.1, forward strand.
CAAATAGCAACTCAAATCATGAAATGAAGAAGTGAAGTGACATACAAGAAATAAGTAAAAAAGTGAAAGCGATATTCTGTAGTAGTCATTGGACGATACATTTTGCACTAGAAATAGTTCTATCCTTTGCTTAGCAAAGTTATCTTGTATATTCGACCTTATTTTTTATTCACTCTTTGTGTGTGCAAACCTTTGTATTCCATCAACCAATCTATTTGTGAAGCCAACAATAACTTAGTGACAAAATAATACTTGAGTGTTCTTAGATTTAGGGCGAGTTTAAGAACTACGCCAGAAGTGGCCTTGAGAATACTTATGTTATCGAGAGTAACAGGTTAAAATACTTGTTTTATAATTAATCTTATTAGTGGAACCCTTTACAATTTATGAGGGAGAACTGGACATAGTTCAGTTTGATTAAACCACTATAAACCAAGTATTTATACTTGTCTCTAAAGCTTTAACTTGTATTTCTTTAAGTCCTTTTTGACACACTTTATCACACGAGTGTTTTTCAAAAATCTTTTAAGAAAACTTTGTTTTATCACTCACTGGACAATAATCCACTATTTTAACAAAAAATGTATTTTTAATCATTGGACGACACACTATTTTTAATCATTTTAACAGAAAACTTTGTTTTATCATACCGCTTGTTATCTTGTGAAAAACTTCTATTTGTGAAAAACTTTATATCTTTGGTTAACACACCACTCAATCTCCCTTCTAGTGTGATTTGACACCACCACCACTATTCATCATCAAATCGTTCTCCCAACACCATCAACCATCCTCCGCACACGATAGTGCAGATCTGGCTAGTGACGACACACAGTGACGAGGTTGGTGGTTGTTGTCATGAGTGCAAACCTAGTGTGGTAGAGGGTTGTGGTGGGGCCACGATTACGCGTAGAGGAGGAGGTAGGGGCACAAAGGCTGATGGTGGTTGTGGATTTGTGCGAAGGCACATTGGGGATGCTATTGGTGTGTGTTGGCAATAGGGTTTGTGGAAGAGGTGGTTACGCGTGCGGATCTAGCAATTACTAGATCTGAGAAAGGGACAATGATTTGTGATTTCTAAATCTCGTCATTATTGTTGTGGTTGTTGTTGCGACGGTTGCGGATGTATTGCAATCGTTGGTTTCCTCTGATGACGTGGTGGTGGTGGTAGCAGTGGTAGTGATGGTGGTTTGCAGTGGTGAAGAACAGGGAAGAAGAAAGAGAGAGGAAAGAGAAAAAATTTGGGTGGGAGTTCTGGATCTTGGTTAGGGAGATGAATTTTTTTTACTGATTTTTAATTTTTAAAATAAAATAAAGATAGTAATGCACTATAAAAGAAAGATTTTTACCCGTTATTATGTTAATTAATTATTTTAAAATTAAAATGTTAATAAGATACTAATGTTTGCTAATGGAAATTAAAAGAAAGGACCACAATGAGGCACATTAAAAACTTAAAGTACCATAATGAAACTTTAATAATGTAATGTACCAAAATGAAATAACTACGAAACATAATAGACTAAAATTGACATTAAACCTTAATCAAATGTATCTTGACCCCAAGAAGGATATCCTTCACTTGTTGGACCAAGGAGTTATGGATTAAAACGTTGATGAAAAGTAGTCTTCTCAAGTGTTAGTAAGAAGGATTGGTAGAGGAAAATGTTGTTTCCTCCCTTATACGACACTATGGGCTCAAAGACATTCTAGTGCTTGTAGGGATCTCGTCTTCCATCATATTATTCCAAAAAAAGGATTTGCTCTAGCTTTAGGGGATGTCTATGAAGGGTACACCTAGTTTTTGAATCAAACCGTTATTCAATCTCTAGTAGACATTTCTTTCATGTGAATTTGGAAATTTTGATTTTATTATCCCTTTGTTTGGCGAAGGAGAAATATAGTGGAGACAAAAGGAATATATGGGAAATAAAAATGTGAATGTGTTTAGTAGACGAAAAATGAGAAAGGAGAGAAAGAAAAATGTGTGGGGTTAACTAGTTATTTTCATTCTATTTATCACCATTTTATATTCACCTATTTATCTTTTTCTTATTTCTCTTAAGCTGAATTGTTTTTATTTTATTTTATTTCTTACTTATTTTTATTCATCTTTTCTATTCATCCACCTTATTTTTTACTTATTTATTTTCTTATTATCAATTGGAGTATTTGATTTTCTATATGTAAAATTTCTTTGGATCAACAACAATCACACACCGCGAGCGGAATTAGTCTTTGACCCAATAAGTTGAGAGATACCGAAGTCTTTGTCCCAGGAAAAAAATAGAAATTGAAGTTATGCTAGTCCTTGTAACATAAGAAACCATTCGAACACAATATACAAGTAAAAGTGAGACTATTATACAATTTTAATTTTCCTACTCATTTTAAGGCCTAAATAATTTTTTGTCATCTTCCCTCTCCTAATTTATAGGTTAAAAGTGTAGTATTTTAGTTCCTGCATATTTCAAGGTGTAATTTTCTATTTCCCGCTTAAATTAAATCAATATTTATTACTAATCTCCAAAATAAGTTTTGCTTTAAATTATTTATAGAAAGATTAACCCCATTTATTTATAGAAGATTTTTTTTTACCAATGAATAAAATAATTTATTTTTCCTATAATTTGGAGTAAACATCTATTCAAAAAAAGTTATAATTTAAAACTAATTATAATATTTTAATGTATTCAACTTTTACATGAATGATGTTTATGTTTTTTTATATCAAAACTTCCTTCAATTTTTATTTGAAAGTATAAAAAATTATATTTATAAACAGTTATATATTCTATTTATATTGTGTAAATCTATTTGAATATTTTTTTATAATCATTGACTTTTTGGTGTCAAGATATCCTCATATATTTATATTTCAATTTAATATATATACAAATTTTATATGAATGATATTTAGGTTTCCTTTTATCTCAAAAACATCCATCATTTTTTTTAAATTTGAAAGTATAAAAATTATATTTTTTAAACTATTATATTTGAGTAATATTGCATACAACTTTTATATGAATGATGTTTAAATTTATTTTATATCAAAATATCCATCATTTTTAAATTTAAAATATAAAAAATTATATTTCTTTAAACTATTATATATTGTATTTATGTTACATTAATCCATATTTAAATTCATTTGGATTTTTTTTATAATCATTAATTTTTTTATATCAAGTGTCTCTAAAATATTTATTATTAATTTTAATGTATATAATTTTTATGTGAGGGATGTTTAAATTTCATTTTATATCAAAACTTTCATCATTTTTTAAATTTGAAATTGTAGAAAATTGTATTTATAAAAAAATATATATTATATTTATATTTTGGTAATCCATATTTATATCTATTCATCACACGAGTAATTATATTAGAAAAAATTCATTTTGGTGATTTAAAAAAAATATAATCATTGATTTTTTTTTTGTCAAGAGATTCTTAGATATTTATATTTAAATTTAATATATATGATTTTTATATGAACTATGTTTACATTTCTTTTTATATCAAAATATTCTTCATTTTTTGTCAAGAGATTCTTAGATATGTATGTATAACAATCTTATATTTTATTTATGTTGCATCAATCCATATTTATATTTATCTCTCATATTCCCAAATCCCAAGTAATTATATTAGAGCAAATTCATTTGGGTGATTATTATTTTTATAATCATTGATTTTTTTTATGTCAAAAAACTCTTAAATATTTATATTTCAACTTAATGTGTTAAACTTTTATAAAAATAATGTTTATATGTATTTTTATATCAACACATTTTTCATTTTTTTTAATTTCAAATTGTTTTATAAAAATAATTATATATTCTATTTATATTATACTAATTCATATTTACATCCATCTATCAGACAGTTAATCCTACTAAGGCAAATTCGTTAGGATGACTTTTTTTTTTTATAATCATTGGTTTTTTATATATTAAGAGACTTAGACTTTTATATCTAATTTAATGTATATAACTTGTTCATTTTTTAATTCAAATGTTTAAAATTATATTTTATAAACTATTATATATTTTATTTATGTTGTGTTAATCCATATTTATATCCATTTGGTGTATGAGTATCCATAGGCAAATCCATTTAGTTTTTTTGTTGTTGTTTTAGAATCAATATTTTTTTATGTTAAGAGTCTCTTAGATATTTATATTTAACGAAAATGTATATAACTTTTATATGAATGACATTTATATTTCTTTTTGTATCAAAACATCAATCATTTTTTAATTTGAAAGTATAATAAAAATATTTTTCAAACTATTATATATTATAGACTTAAATCTATTTTTCATACCTATGAAATAGTCCAACTTTATTTTACTACCTAAACTATCTTTTTTCATTTTACTACTTGACTTTTTATATGTTCTTTTTTGGTACTCATCATAAGTCTCAATCCTTTAAGTCATGACATGATATGGAAAATATTTTTAAGTTAATATTTTATTTATTTTTCCATAATCTATATTTATATTCATTTGTCACACGGGTAAACAACTAGGGCAAATCGTTTGAGATATTTTTTTATAATAATCAATTTTTTATGTTAAAATACTATTATGTATTTATATTTAAATTTACTGTATATAGTTTTTATATGAATAATGCTTAAATTTTTTTATATAAGAATATCCTTTGTTTTTTTTAATTGAAACTATAACATTTATATTTTTAAAACTATTATATATTTTATTTATGTTGCACTAGATAAAAAATTAAATAAAATTTATCATATTCTTTTGCAAACATTTGTGTCCATTTTTATAGTTAAATAAAAAATAATTTAAAAGTAAAAAATATATATTTTTAAACTATTATATATTTTATTTATGTTAGACAAGATAAAAAATAAAAAAAAAATTATTATATTCTTTGACAGACTTTTATATTTTTTGTACAGTTAAATAAAAAAATAAAAATAAAATTTAATAAAAAAAATCAAACTTTCAATTTATCTAGTACATCACACGGATAAAAAAAATTAGTTGTAACATCATAAAATAAAAGTCTACGGTACAAACAGAATAATTTATTACATCCTTGTCCCATATCCCCTCCTTTTTTCTCCTTTATTTATTCTCAAAAAATAATGACTAAAAAGTGATTCTCAGGAATATTGTGGCAATATTACGAGATGCATATATGTATCCATCTTTGTACCTATGCGATACACAATTTTATTTTATAAATATATGAAAGTGCATACAATGTTAAAGTGAATCTATGAATGACTTGGCTCACGTTAAAACTAAAATGCAACTATTTGGTTTAATAAGTTATCGCCACATGTTGCCATGCATTGATTACGTATTATATTTCCCATCTCAAATGTTTTTTCAGGGTGTTTAAAATCAAATTAAGGTAATGCTTGATGGATATTCTTTGATTACAAGCTGCTTTTTAAGAATAAAATATGGCACGAAACTATATACCACACACATTCCACAGCATTTCCCACTAATACCCGAGTGAGACTCCAATATGCGCATATTCCAAATCTTCCCAGCCTATGGCTTTGCACATAAGTCGTTTTACTTTCAGTTTTTGAAAACGCGCGACCCGAATTTGAACCTGGACTCGGCTTTTTGTGTTCGTATCATGAGTCCTGATCAATTGAATGTCTTAAGGTATTGCCCTTATCAATTGAGTTCTCTCATTAATTTTTTTAAAAATTATGTATTTTTTTATCAAAAATAATCATTTTTAAGTGAAATAGGATTATTATGAAAATAAAGTTTTCTTTTTTAAATATTTAATATAATTACATACTCAACATCAAACTCAAACCTAAAATTAAGCTTAAATAATGTTACATTTAGTTGATTCACGTTAAGTTTGATTTTATATATGTTTTGCAAATCATTCCTAAGCAAATGCATTATATTAAAAAATTACAAACAAGATGAATTGACAATACTAAATGAGAAAATAAGCTAAATATGTTTTTATATATTTATTATCTTTTTATTAAAAAATGTTTTGATTTTTTTCTTTTAAAAGATATATTCCGGTTCTTTATTTTTTAAATTTGAGCCAATGTTATTTTTTGTAACAGTGATTCATATTCAATTTTAGGACACTGTTTTAAACATTTTCTTGGTGAATTCAAGATGTAAAACATGTCATATACTTACATAAAACCTTAATAACTTAGTTAAAGTTTGAAAAAAAAAGACCATAAACAAGTAAAGAGTGAGTCTCTCAGACGCCAAAAACCTGAAAATTCAATATCGGATTGTCACTCTTTATTTCATAAGTCTCATGTAAATTTTATTAAGAGAAAAAATATTATATATAATGTAAAATATTTTATATGTTCATCTAATTACAATTTATTATGTATAAAAAATTAACTGATTTTTAAAATAATTATTTAAAGTAATTCAAACAATAATTTATAATTAAATGATAATATAAAATTATTTTATACTATCACCCACATTAAATTCTTTTATTAATAATTGATAAATATATGTAAAATAATTATGTCAAGAGAATATGTATAGTTGTATACTGCTAACTTGCTAACACATTACTTATTTTCGGCAACATAGCTTTTCCGTGTAAGAGTCCAAGAGAATGTTTTTTTTTGGTGAAAGTGCAAGAGAATGTTTTTTTTTTTTGTGAAAGTGCAAGAGAATGTAAAATACGTAAACTTGTATTTTATAATATGAGGTCAAAATAAAAAATTATTTACACAAGTGATATTTAAGTCTCATCAAGATATTATTTTAGTTTGGACATGAAATCACAATAAGGGATATTGTTTTATCTCAAACATAGGTTGATCCGGTGAGTAAAAATTAATTGAACATTAAATAAAAAATTTCATATACCTCTAGTTAAAAAAATATATATGACGTCAAATTATTTCTGAAAATTCAAATGAAACGCCTTCACTAATTTTCACACAAAGTTATATAGTGCTTCTTTAATTCTCATTTTTTATATCCTTTGACACGTGTATATGGTTTAAAAAAATTTTATCACTTAGTCAAATATCTATGATAAACTTGTAAACCCCACCACCATGAAATGGAATCCAACGAAAACATGCCCGGTTGGTTTCGATACTTCAAATCAACTTGCTGGCCATATCTTGATGGAGTTGAATTATGAAACAAAGATATTTATATGTGCCATGGTTAATTATTAATTGGGTACGTTAATTAAAACAAATGAAAGTATTATAAAATAAACTTAAAACATTGCAGATGTTATTATCAAATTTTGTGTCAGTTTTAATATATAAAAGCTAAAATATGTTTTAGGTTTATGATAAATGCTGAAGTTTGTTTTAAGATTCTTAATAAATTTTTTCTTCCAATTGAGTATTTAATAAAATAAAAAAATTGTTTTTTATCATTATTATTTTGTTATTAGTAAAATATTATAAGGACTACACTAAAAAAAATAGATACATTAAAAAGACTAAAAAATAATAAGGACTAAAAATAAAATTTTTATTTTATTAAAAATTCAATGGAAACAATTATTAAATATTCACAAACAAAATTTGCTAAGTAATTTATCAAAGACATTAAATATATTTAAGCCTTATTAAATATATTTATAAGTTTTTTTCTGGAGAATATATTCATAAGTTGTTTCATAACCATTTGGTTGATGACGAAAAATGTTTTTTTTTAACTGAGAATGTTCTCTAGTCAAGTACTAATTAAGAATTAATCTATCGAGAGTTTAATGATTTATAATGTGTTTAGTTTAAATAATGTTTAAACTTTGTTTTTATAAGTTTCATGGGTTAAGCTCAAATTGACCTATAATTGGATAGGAAAAAAAAACATCAAATTTTATCTAGTTGGTTTACGAATATATATACGCACACACACTCACTGTCCATCAACCTCTGATAAGTTGCTTTGCCATTCTTAAGATCAAGTGATATAACCGAATAATAATAATTAGTCGTATCAGTCATAAACATAGTTTTCTCCTCATCTTGCTTAAAGATCGGGATCTGATTATACCCGAAATATGCATCTAAGAAATTAAGGATGGGGAATTCAAATGCTCCATCAACTAAGTGGTTTATACTCAGAAGGGTATGAGTCTTTAGTGCAAGCTTTGTTTAAGTCTATGTAGTCAGTGCATATCGTTTACTTCCCATTACACTTCTTTACAATTACCATCTTAGCTAACCACATGGTGTATTCCACTTCTTTGATGAATCCTACACTTAGGAGTTTCTTTGCTTATTTATCCATAGTTTTTCCCTTCTCAGGGTCGAGTTTCCTCTTTCTTTGTGCAACTGGTCTAGCCTGTAGACAAATGGCTAGCCTATAATAGTGGAACTCGGGGTTAATTCTCGACATTTCTAATGTTAACCGTACAAAGAGATCGACATTCTTTGCCAATACTTTGGCTATGGATTCTTCTATTTCCCTACTCATCTAGCATCTGAGTTTGATGCACTGAGATGACACTTTGCCAAGTTGGAAGGGTTTCACTTCTTCAGTGGGCTTTGCCACATGAGTGTTGTGACCAACGACTTGGTGATATCAACAGTACTTGGACTTGTTTGCTCTAGGTGGAATTTGATTCTTAGTCGGCAACTAGATCAACTTAGTACTACTAGGTTTCTCTAGTACTTGGCTTCAACTCTCCGTCAGTAGAGTGTAGTAGCTTAATTTGGACAGAGGTGATCTGTCGACTCTAGATTTTCCTCAATTACGGCCGCTCTTAATCTTCACCTCCTGATTTGCTAGCTTCCTTGAGGATTATCCACGCACTTTCTCTTTGAACTTGGTCATTTCTTCCATTTGAGTGAATCTAACAGTCCTTGCTCTCAACTCGTCCAATGTTGCAGAAGGTTTCTTGCATAAGCTGTCAAAGAAGGGACCAGATTTCAGTGCCATATTTATTGAAGTGAGTGTGACTTCTGAGCTTAAGTTCTGAATCCAAACTGAGACTAATGAAATCATGAAGTGATTCATCTTCTTCTTGCCTAATGTTGGCGAGTGCCACAACTGTCAAATGGTGTGGTCTACTTGTCACGTACTAAGCTCCAAAACACGCTATAAGCATTGTGAATGAGTCAATGGAGTTTCTCGGCAATCGAGTATACCAGTGAAGCATTACACCTTTCAATGTTGTTGAAAACACTCGATACATGATTGCATCGCCATTCATGAACAAGTTCATCTGTGTGACGAAGTCACCCACGTGTTTGTTTGGATCCGAGAATCCATTGTTACAATTGATGTTCAACAACTTCCATCCTTGTGGGAGTTGTGCCTCCACAATCCCGTCAACAAAGGTATGTAACTGAGTGTCAGTGTTTACTGCTCTCTAGACTGGTTACTTGTCAGAGGGAGTCCCTTCATGCCACATAGTATCAGACACGTTTGTCCTAGCTGAGTGGGTTGTTATCAGACACGTTTCATATACTGCTCTTTGAGAGTGTCATTCTCCTTTCAAAGGCTTTTCATCTCTTAGGTGTCATTTTGCTTCAAGGAATGCATCTCTCTCTGTAGGGCGATGGTCGATGAGTGATCATCAAGCTCCTAACACGAGGGACTTGCCATGTTTGTTGGGTTCCCCTTTTTAGGGGCACCCACAATAGGTATCCCCTTCACGATGTATTCATGCTCATGTGGTCGCTTTCCTTGAATGATTGTGTTGGTGCTGTCATCATTTGTTGTCATTAATGATGTAGTGGTTGAAGGGAAAGTTTTCCTTCGATCTCACGATGGACACCAAATGTTCTTATTGAATTTGATAGAACCTCTTCTCAACGGTGCTCCTCCATAAGCTTCTCCATGAACAGTGGTGGAGTGTACATGCAAAGACACTTTGATGCTCAAGTTAGTAGTATAAAAGTAAAAAGGTATCAAAATATAGGTTGGATTAAGAGTTGGTTTACCTGAACCTTGATGATCCCCTTTTATAGAAGTGAAATATGATGATAAGACTTCAATTTTCCTTATAAGATAACGTAAATAGGAAAAAATATTATTTTATATTTTCTTTCCTCTAATAAAAAATAATATCCGATTTTACGGGATATCTTTATCTTTCTGGTAGAAGATAGAATTTCCTTCTCACCTTAATTAAATCTACCAAATTCTCTGTAGTCTGTAGTTGAATAGTCTACTCGACCAATCACGAATACGGAAGCTTATTAAGTCTAACAACTATGGATGGGAAAAAACAATCAAATTTTAAACTCAAAAGTTAAAGTCTAAATCTTACACTTGAATTGAATTTTTTTTTTACTCTTAATACTTTATACTTTAGTAGTTAATTCAGAAATCTCTCACATTTTTGTGTGTTTTTTTTTTACATATTCTATTTTTTACTGTTAATTCTTCAAAGGCACCAAAATGCAATTGGCAAAAGAATTGGTGGAATTTGCTACTAAAACTTTGCCTGTTAAAACCTAGGAAAAGGTGAATTCATCATTTTCTCATATGGAAATTGATCTTTAGTGAATAATAAAATATAAAAGTTCAAATAAAATAAAAGAATATCATTATCAATAGTATGTAATAATTTCTGGTCCTAACATTTTGAAAACGCTTGTCAGTTTTGGAAGCCAGATTGAATGGTTGTTAATGGGTGATAATGATCACTAATGAATTGTAACAGCAAATAATGAGTGGTAATGGCTACTAAATGCATTCTTGATGGTAGAATGCCTATATATAGCACATGAATTTGGTCCCTGAGCTCATCCCTTTTCGAATTCAGTCTGATACACCATCTAGAGAAAGAAAGAGAGAGAGCTTGGAAGAACCAAAAATAAGAAATTCTTCATGACAATGGCTGGAGGTATGATTTGATTTTATTTTCCGCATTTTGTTAATAACCTGTGTTTCTTTTGTAGTTTGTAACATCACATGTTAAAAGACTTAGTCTAACACAATATATTTTTCAATTGCTGTCAAACTCCAAAAAACAACAAGAAATGTTATTATAGTGACCGAGTGCAACTCTTGTCATACCGGAAATACATATCGCTATTTGTCTAAGGTATGATGAGAGACATGCATGCATCATTACATAAAAATTCAAACAAATCACAGTTAGAAAGTGTAAAAGGATTGAGTTTAATGGTAAAATATGTTATTTTAATATAATTTTTAAAATAATTATTATAATAATTATTTTAAAAATTATATTAATAATCATTTACAATTGAATAATAATATAAAATTATTTATTTATAGTACTTTTTCTCAAAAAGATTTATATTATTAATTAATAAAAAATTATTATTAATAAATTTTAAGATAACTATGATAAAAATTAATAAATTTAACATATAGATATTTGTAATGAAATGATAATATAAAAAATCCTTTACATATTGTCAAAACATAAATTGTTTACTATTTCTTGAGGTTTAATAAAAAATTATATGATATTTATTTTTTTATCCTACATAAAATTATTTAAATTACTATATAACAACATAATGTTACATAACTTTTCATTAATATAATTTTCTCCTAATTTATTATTTAGTTATATGGATTGATACATGTTTAAATAATGTAAAAAATTAAAATTTATTGAGTATAATTTTTATTAAATTTTATGCAAGGCTTAAATGCACTTTTCATTCGTATAATTTGCTGTCTCTTTTTATTTTAGTCCCTATAAGTTTTTTAAAAAGGTACTTAATTTTTTTTTTTCATTTTACTGTTAAAAATTACTGTTTGAAGGTTTAGCTAGCTCGAAAGTCTATTTACGTGACTTGTCCTATGTCAGGGTCTGACCCTCAACAATCTGTCTAATAAACTAAATTAGACTTTGAAAATGACTAAGTCAAGTCCTAGAAAGTGGTCTATGACAACTAGACAATTTTGGCATTAAATTTTTTTAAACTAGTCAAACTTATTTAAATCAAGTGTAGTTCGATAAAGGACAATATGGTCTTGGTGCTATATTTTTTTGTGATAGTCATGGGTAATGGCGTGATGAAAGTTTAAGGATTATGCCACAAATAACTCTAAAGTGGAAATTTAGTGAATCAATAAATTCTCGTGTTACAATTATAGAGTCTATAAATCGGACATGTCATGTAAGCAGACTTTTAGGTCACACCAAACTTTCAAAGTAATTTCTCCCAACGATGCAACTGTGACTTAGTATTGTGGTTTCGTAAAATATGTCTTTAATTCATGTTCATATAAAACTTTTTAGATGTTAAACCTTTAAATAGGGTCGACTAAACCTTAAAAATTAACCTATAACAAAAAAATAGACAAAAGTATTCTATTACATATTTAAATATTTATTTTATATTCATATTTAATTTAAAATTTATATTTTTTATCTCACAAATATGTCATTATTTCACTTTCAATCCTTGTAATTTTTTTAGTCCTTGTTTTATGTTTTTATTTTTAATTCCTGTAAATTTCTCTTTTTTCTTAATCCTTGTTGACTTCATACCCATTACATGACTTTTTTTTGTCATAGTAACACTAGCTAACATTAACAATCGTTGGTCATGTTAGTTGTTGTTAATAAATTTTAATGGCAAGGGCCAATTGCAAAAAAGTAAAAAAAAAAAAAAAGAAACAGATTCTATTAGGAATTTTTAGAAAAATATATACAGAAATTAAAATAAAAAATTAATAAATTATACGAACGTAAAATACATTTTAGCCTTTATAACAATATTGCAATTGTTTGATAATTAAAAATTGATTTTGTCCATAAATAAAGGTCAGTTTGATTTAAATTAAAAAAATATTCTAAAAAAGTGTGCTTTGAAAAAGTGATTTTTAAGAATTATATAAAATTTACTTCTTAAAAAATTGTTTTTTAAGCAAAGACATTAAGAAAACTATTTTTTTTTATCAAATATGTTTAGACAAACGGATCCCATTACAATTCATTTTTCAACTTCAATAAATATTAATTGATTGTAGCAGATATTAATAGATTCATTTAAATATTTGTTGATCAATTTATAATAATATCAAAATTACTGTAACACCTTATAAATAAAATATTTTTTATATCATCACCTGACATGATTTAGATTGATTAAATCTTTCAATACATCACAAAAACAATTTTAATTGAAAAATCATATTAAAACTATTTTGATTGAGGCAAATGAAACCCTATCTTCTTTCTTAAATCAAACCCTGTCTATCTAATAACACCTATTTATGAGAATTACTCCTTAACCCAAATTCCTCTCGTGAATCACGATGACATAAAAAAATATGCGGTACGCAAGAACGATGTTGAGTTGTTGTCCTATATTTTATGTTATATTGAGTATTAAATTAGATGTAAAGTGACACTCCAAAATATGCACGAATATATCTAACATTAGCAGGTCATCTTATCGACGTGGTTGATGTGTCTCATATTCGATCAGCGTTCGTACTAACTATACAATGGTCCCATACTTTTTTTGGTTTTTCATTAAAGACAATTCTATCAAAGACACAGTTGGATATTAAATATAAATATTTTTTAACAAAAATTTAAATCATGATTTATGATATTATGACAGATTAAATCCTTCCATTAGACCTAACCTCATTGGTTCAATGGTCCCATATTGGTATTGTTATTTTTATTAGATTAATGAAAATGAAAAAAAATCCGCCTTTGAACATGTGGTGTGCACTGTGGAGTCATTTTGGCATGTTTTGCAAATGTATGGATAATGAAAACGACACACAATAATCCACCCTTTTGTGTTTGTCTTACACTAGTACCCCACCACCATTCCCTATGTAGCACTCACTTCCTTGGCTTTTTTTTCTTCCAAGAAATATTAAAAAAATATTTTTTTTATTGTTAAATAAAGTTTCAGATGCTATAGTAATTCATTGAAGAATTTAAATTATTTAGTAAAGCTTATATTGCCTAATAAAGAAATTAAGTATTTTAAAAATGTAATATATATATATATATATATATATATATATATATATCTTAATTTTATATTAGTTTAATTTATATACACTTGATATTTTATATGTGTTAGACATTTTTTATGCTAAATTATAAGTTTATAACTTATACCAAAAAAGTTATAAGTTTATAACATTTTTTTACTGCAAAAAAAAAAAAATTAAGTTTATAATATTGATAGTGTATGATAAATTAACTATGAATTATTCATAATGTAATTTTTTTATATAAGATTTGTAATTTATTTGTTATCATTTTGTGATTTTTTGTTGTTGTTCTAATCCTTGTAATTATGTAAATATCATTTTAAAGGGTTGATCATGATTTAAGGGTGTTCATGATCTGTTTCCACATGAAGTTAATTTTGATGGGTTTAGGTTTAAAAATTAGACTTGGTATATTTTTAAGAACAAGTTTAGGTTATGTTTCGGATTATTCTTTACCCAGTTCTAAGTCTAATATTTTCTTTTTTTGACTGAACCATAGTCATGGCATTTCATTCATAATCAAGTGATCAACACAAGGCAATAGAAAAGTGTAGAGGCTAGGTAAAGATAAAGCCACCCTAGCTAGTGTATAAGCAACTCCATTCACTTCCCTCTTTACAAAACATACATCAAATGTAGGATTAAGGGACAACACTCTATTGCAATTCTGAACTAATAACATTCCCACCTCAGATAGGTCCACTGCGGGTTTTAGGATTTTATCAACCTCACACTTACTGTCGGAGTCAAAAACAACGTGTTGAAGACCAATAGAAGCTACAAATTCAAGCGCTTGTAGAATTCCCCATGCTTCTCCTTCGGGCTTGCATACATGGCTCTCTCCACATGGTTCGTGCAACGACTAAAGCACCATCAGCATAATTCCAGCATCCTATGTTAGTTTGGCACGCAAAGAAAGTGCGGAATGCAGTTTCCACAACAATCTCGCATAGAGGGCGCAATAAAGAGCAAGCTACACCTTTTGCTTTAATATTAGCTCTAGTAGGGAGACACTCACGAGCAAGTCTCCAAATCAGGGTCTGCATCCTCGGTGGCACACTCAGCTTCCACACACAATTCCAATCCCTAGGGATCTTAAAATCACTAAGGTAAAAAACTTGAGTCATTATAATTTTGTATGCACTTTTGACCGAGTATAACCCTTCACCATTGGCTGCCCATATCCTCAAATCTCCCATCGTAAGATCAATAATAGGGACTTTTTTTTTTTTTTTTTTATTTCTTGCACATTTTGTTGGTCGAACAAATGCTCAATAAGCCCATTATTCCAGCACTTATTCTCATGGTGAATAATATCACTCACCTTCAGGTTCTCCATGCCAACATAAACCCAAGTTTAGACAAACCTTTTTCTTCATTGTTGGAAATTTTTAATAAACCTTATAAAATACCAAATGAGCACCAAAACATATTATGTCAGATTATCAAAAGGTTTTAAGGAATACCTGAATCCATAGAGAGCTTGATCAACACGCAGCGGAATCTAACATTGGTCACGAACAATTAGTTTAATGACCTTCCTCAACCAAATCATATTTTTCCTTATGAGACCTTCGTTTTTTCTTCAGATGGGAAGAGCAGAAACTGTTTATTGATTTGGTGTATTGGGGACCATAACCATGTCTTATATTTTAAACCTATTAGGTTTCTCATTATCTTCTAATGGTTCAAACTGATTTCCGCTAATTAAGTCCATATCAATTTTTTGGTAGTCTAATGAGCTCACTTAAATATATCACTTTATATTGAACCCATTTAAATATAAATAACTAATAAAAATGTTATAATATAATATGTAGCCCATATTAATTAATTAGGAATTTTAAAATTCTTAACAATCTCTCACTTGGGTTTCATATTAACCTTAGACATTTATATCACAAAATTCTTTAGGCACGCAACCGTATGTTATTTATTACTTTTAGACTCCTTTTATACAATTTGGTCTATCTCATATAGCAACAGAAAACCACTTCAGTTTTCATCACAATTTAGCTTGACTAAGCCACAATGATCATCACTGTTACTCATACTCGAAGACATAGATCAAATATGGATACACGGCATGAAAGTTACATACAATATGATCTTAATTATGTTTATTTCCAACTAGTCCAAACTTTATTCTTTATAGAGATCAATCCAAAATGCAATACAAACATTGCACACAAAACGAACTCAAAATAAAATGATAAACATCAACTTTATTTCTGCAGAAAATCCAAATAACAAAATGTTTGTAAACCGTAAGATATAGAACATGAATAAGACTCCCACTAAACTAAGGTACTGTCAGGAATTATACCCATATGAGCAGTGTGCTCGTGAAAAAACTTTAGTGTCATACCTTTAGTAAGTGGATCAGCTAGCATGGAATGAGTTCCTATATGTTCTATACAAATCTATCGTTTTTGGATTCTTTATTTAACAACCGAATATTTTATGTCAATAAACTTTTATTTGGTTCAATCCTTAATAAGACTGCTAAGATATTGTCTCAATAAACACCTGATGGCTACTTAATGTTGGCGACAACAGGTAAGCCGATTACAATAATATAACAATCATAAATTCTAGTATGATGTCTCATAACAAAATATTAACTCCACCAACATGGTTAAATGTGGATCCTTATGTGAAGTGATTGCTATTAAGACATTCTGAAAAAATCGAAGTCAGAATACCCAATGATCTCTAAACTTCTAGACTTTCGATATGAAAACACACATTTTCTTGTTCTCTTTAATTAACGCATAATGCGTTTTACTACTTCTAGTGTTGCATACCAAGATTACTTATATATCACCTTAGGACTCCCTTTTCAAACTCTAAATTTTATACATGCAGATTTGGGATTCATATAATATGAGTAATTTAAACCATAGTAGTAACAACAACAATAATTAAATAAGAGAACAATAAACATGTAATGCACAAATAATCTTTATGGTAAATTTCAAGACCCAAACAAGATACCTAGTGCACCATTAATCCTCAATCTTTGGATTGAAAAAGACTAACTGCTAGTGGTACTCTCAACGCATTGATCAAACATTGGTGATAAGTCCTGTCAAACAAAGGTTGTCTTTGGACACTCCATTGCTCACATGGAAAACTTATATGATGATTATTCTGGTCAAATAATGATTGTCTTTGAACATTTCATTATTCACATGGAAAATCACACTATTTATAATCGTCACATGTTTACCATCACAAGCATGTAATTATTCTACCAAATTATGTCTTCCTTTGTGCCGAACACAATTTGCATGAATAATTTCATGCAACATCCATGTAAATTCAATCAAATCAACCTACACAACAGAGGTTACTTTGGCAACATGTTGTTTCAATTAATTTAACCAAAAATACAAGACAAATTAATATAACAAATGGGAGGTCTTAAAATTACACAAATTTTCTTAAAATTACACAATTTAACCAAAAGAATCCTTTGAAGATACTAGAGAAAAGGTTTCTTTATAGTCAATGACTTCCTTCTGAGTAAAGTCTTTAGCAATTCGACTAGATCCCAAACTTCATTGTCATTCATAGACTTCATCTCATCCTTTATGGCGTCAATCCATTTTGAGAGTTAGAACTACGCATAGCTTGACAAAAGTTGATTGGATCATCCTCTGTTAAACCACCGCCATCCTCATGTTCTTGGAGAAATATAATATAATCATTTGAGATTGCACTTCTCCTCTCACTAATGGATCTCCCTAATGGCACTTCTTGAGGTTGTTGAGGTTGCTCTAAAGGTATTTGAGGGAGAACCTCATGTTGTCTTGTTCTGAAACAGTGTCAATAGTTTAAACATTGTTTTTTATTACTGGAGTTGTGTCTTGAATAGTAATAGGTACGAGGACTTGATTACTGTAAATAATAGGTTCTTCCTCAAAGACAACATTTCTTATGTTCTCTTTCTTCCCAAACTCAACTTCCTCAAGAAATCTCACATTTCCCGTCTCGAGAAGGGTCTTAAGGTGGGATTGTAAAATTTATAACCCCGAGAGCGTTTAGCATAGCCAACAAAATAGCAGTTAATTGTTCTTAAGTCCAGCTTTCTTTTGTGTGGCCTGTAAGGTTGTGCCTCAGCTGGACAACCCCAAATGTGCAAATGTTTAATGCTTGGCCTTTTACCAGTCCAAAGTTCATAAGGGGTTTTGTTAACTGCTTTACTTGACACCCTATTAAGGATGTAAACTGTGGTCTTTAACGCTTCTCCCCAAAGTGACTCTGGCAAAGAGGAATGACCAATCATACTTCTTACCATATCCTTAAGAGTTCGGTTTCTTCGTTCTGCTACACCATTCATGCTAGGTTTTCCCGGCATAGTGTATTGCGGAACAATTTCACACTTTTTGCGGAAAAGCAAAAAAGGTCCTGGACGTTGTTCTCCTGATCCATCATATCTGTCATAGTACTCATGATCGAGGCCGTACCTGAATCAAATAAACATTAAAAATGCAGTATCTAGGAAGTGATCCTAGGTCGTCTGCCAACGAGCAATGGTCAACCAAACGTTCATAACAGATAGTAATAAAACAACAACGAATTGAGGGGGGGGGGGGGGTTGTTTGTTTTTGTAAATTAAACAGCGAGCAAATTTTAATTAGAAAATATCAGAATTAAAACACGTTGTTTCCCCTTGATTCACAAGCAAGTCTCTTATCCTAGGTTACGAGAATTTATCTTTTATCTGTTCAACCACTTAATGCAACCCTAAATTAAATTACTAAGCGAAATTTAACATAAGGCTATCATTATGTGATTAAGCAACACATACACCAATTAATCATGAACGAAACTTATCATTAAGCATGAACGTAAATGAAGCACAGAGACAATTAATCAAGCACTAAGCATGCATGGATTAATAGCAACAAATATAGAGTAATTGGTGAAGAGGAAAAACTGATCAGAATTCAATAGAAATAATAAAACCTCAAAGAGAGTTGTGCTTGATCCTCAAGAGAAAACAACGCTGGAGACTTAGCCTTCCATTAATCAGTAGAAACGAAATTGTAGATTGAAGCAGAAAACGAAATTTTATTGCTACGTGAATAGTAAAACCTGGAATTGCAAAACCTAAAATTATTCTTTCTCCCTAAAACAAAAAGTGACTAAAACGAAAAGAAGAGAGAGCTCAAACTAGAACCTTGGTGCTGTTATATAGGTTCTCAGCCCCAAAGCTTACAAATCTATTTTAAGTCCAAGTCCATAAATAAAATAAAATCTAGATAAGATAAGATAAGACAAAATCTATATGAAATAATATCTAGATGAAATAAAATCTAGATAAGATAAGATCTAGATGAAATGATATCTAGATGAGATAAAACCTAGATATGATAAGATAAAATCTAGATGAAATAATATCTAGATGAGATAAAATCTAGATAAGATAAAATTTGATAGAATAAAATAGTTTACTCTCTTCAAGTCCAAGCCCAATTCTGGATTCAAGCCTAATTGCTTATAATTCTCCTGAAATTAAATTAAAAACACAAAATTAATCCAGTAGGCCCAAATGATAAAACTGCATAATTAATTTGACAATTAAGGCTAATCAGTAATTAAAATGGTGACAAAAAGGGTTAAGAAATAGGAGAAAATGATGACACATCAAATCCTCTCACACTTAGCCTTTTGCACTCCTGGGCAAAATAATAAAAAAAAACAAAGCAAGTGACAAATCCAGAGACATTAAAGAGAAACAAATAGACACAACAACAATTACATATTTCTCAATGAATCTCAAGGAATGAAAAGAATGGGTAACATCCAACACGTAAAGTGTTAAAGAGTCAAGGCCGTCATGAAAATCATCCAAGCATCTCAAACATGGCAAGATAGTCAATCAGCTCAAGAATGAAAAGTGATAGAGCCTCACAAGATATGCACTTTATCTCTCAAGTGTCTAGGCTATTGTTTACTCTCAGAGCACCCATGAAAACAAACACCACATAGACTTGACAAGACTCTAAAATTGACAACTACATCACAAGCACATGCACATGAGGATCAAAAGGTCTTTTAAGGTTGTAATGAGGCCAAGGACAAGGTAGATGAAAGTATGGGATAGTAGCTAAAACCCTAAGGAATAGAGGAGCAATGGGGAATAAGTGGGAAGTAAGAAAAAGTAATAAACCCCAAAACCAAAATTACAAATTAAGCCTTAGAAAATAAACTCAAAACAAAATCAACCAAGTCTTCAACCAATCCAAGTCTTCAAATCAAGATCTCATTTATTCAACTTCATTATTATTTTTTTTTTGAACGTGGACAGTAGCATTTGAAAGCAATTGAAAAATAAAGCAACAATTAGGCAATATATGTATACATCATCAAGCATGGCCAATAAAAACATATCATCCAATGAAACATACCCCCCTCCCCTCACACTTATTCCCAAAACAATTCCAAAGCTCCAAAATTCCTTAAGGGTAGGGTGAAATCATGGTTTTTCACTTAAGGCTTGTAATGAGCTTCAAAACAAAGAAAGGGAAACATAGGCTCAAAGGGGCTATCAAAGGAATTAATTCAGGGTAGGCTCATTTGGCTAGAGGCTTATAAGAATAAAATGCCTAAATCATCTGCCGACATGCATGTGAAGCAAGAAGTATCAACAAAAGTCAAGCCAAGGCTATTGTGCAAGCAATCAATGGGGCAAAACACACCGAATAAAATAGATGATGATGGCTCAAATTCTCACTAAGGGTAAATCTATCACCTTCAATTTGAACTTTCAAAACTAACTTGACATGTAGAGAAAAAATAAGGATTTCAATTCAGAAAATGCCAAGAAACTCATATTTCAAAAACAATTACCCATTACTTGTACATAACCTATAATTCAAAGAGAACATGCAATGTTGTACACAAAACATAAAACCAAAATAACAAAATTAACCTAGAAAACCTAACAAAATTAAACTAGAAAACCTAATAAAATTAAACTAGAATACCCAACAAAATTAAAAAACAATCTTCTCCCCTTACACTTAAACAACACATTATCCTCAATGTGGCACAATCATAAGATCAAGAACAATCAAAGCAATCAATAAATTTGGACAAGTGCAATAAAAGTAAAGAAGGAGACAAAAACAGAAAACTCCCTAAGTCATGGCAGAAGAGAATTAGGGTGAAGTAAGGAGGTCTCCTCCACCACTACATCCACTAAGGAGGGATTTGTGAGGAATGGTTTCAGCCGGTGTCCATTGACCTTGAAGCCCTTATCTGTGGATTCACTTTTGATCTCAACTGTACCATAAGGAAAAACATTAGTCACCACAAAAAGGACCAATCCACTTTGACCTCAACTTACCACTCATGAGTCCGAGCCTAGAGTTATACAATAAAACTTTTTGTCCAACCACAAAGTCTTTCTTAGCTATCAAGTTGTCATGGAACTTCTTGGTCTTCTCCTTGTAGAATTTGGAATTCTCATAGGCTTCTAAACGGATCTCATCTAGCTCACTTAGTTGCAACTTACTTTCCTCTCCAGCTTGATCAATAGAGAAGTTGCAGGTCTTTACAGCCCAGTAGGCTTTGTGCTCTATCTCTACAGGAAGATGACGTGCCTTGCCAAAGACAACCCGATAAGGAGACATTCCTATGGGTGCTTTGTAGGCAGTCCTATGCGCCCAAAGAGCATCATTCAGCCTGGTGCTCCAATCCTTTCTATTAGGTTGCACAATCTTCTCCAAGATCCTTTTTATCTCCCTGCTTTAAATCTCAGCTTGCCCATTAGTTTGGGGGTGGTAAGGTATGGAAATTTTGTGCACGACCCCATACTGTTTGAGCAAGGCATACATGGATATGTTACAAAAATGGGTGCCTTGATCACTAACGATGGCTCTAGGGACTCCAAACCTGCAAAACATATTAGATCTAACAAAATCCACAACAACCTTAGCATCGTTAGTTCTGGTGGGTTTGGCTTTGTTGGATCAAGTGGCCTCAGAATAATTAAGAAGGGGGGGGTTGAATTAATTATTACTAGACCTTTACTAATTAAAAAAATCACCCTTCTTAGGCTTTTACTATGTTGTTAAGAAAATAAAGAATAGAAAAGAAACTTAACCAAAAGTAAAAGCGGGAATTAATGTGCACAACGGAAATTAAAAGAGTAGGGAAGAAGAAGACAAACACACAAGAGTTTTATACTGGTTCGGCAATAACCCGTGCCTACATCCAGTTCCCAAGCGACCTGCGATCCTTGAGATTGTTTTTCAACCTTGTAAAATTCCTTTACAAACAAAGATCCACAATGGATGTACCCTCCCTTGTTCTCTTTGAACAACCTAGTGGATGTATCCTCCACTAGAACTGATCCACAAGAGATGTACTCTCTCTTGTTCTCAGTCAACAACCCAAGTAGATGTACCCTCTACTTGTACCACAAAGGATGTACCGTCCAATGTGTTAAGACAAAGTTCTCAGGCAGTTAGTCCTTTGAAACTTTGTGAATGGGGAAACAAAAGAATTCTCAGGAGGTTAGTCCTTTGAAATCTTTTGTTTATGGGAAAGGGAAGAATCAAAAGAATTCTCAGACTATGTCTTATTGAATTCTTCGACAAGGGAGAAGGGAGACACAAAAGAATTCGGGCGTTTAGTCCTTTGTTCTTTTGGAAAAGGGAGAAGAGAGACACAAAAAGAATTTAGGCGGTTAGTCCTTGGTGAATTCTTTTTGGCAAAGGGAGAAGAGAATGAAAAAGATGAATAGCACAATTTTGTTTTCAAGGTTTGGAAAACCAGAAAACTTTGGAAAGCTTTTGGCAAAGGAAGAAGAAGAAGAAGTTCAAAGAGATTCAAAGGTTGTAAAGGATTGTAAGTTTGTTGTCAAAAGATTGATTTTTTAATGCAAATCAAAGTCTTGCTTTTATAGACTCTTCAAGTCTAGTCAATAAAACCATTGGAAGAGTTATAACCTTTAGAAAATCTGAAAACCGTTGGAAAAGTTATAACTTTTAGAAAAACTTGAAAACCATTGGAAGAGTTACATCTTTTGATTTTTTTTCAAAACTTATCACTGGTAATCGATTACCAAATCATTGTAATCGATTACACAAAGCATTTTTGTGAAAGGATGTGACTCTTCACAATTGAATTTGAATTTCAACGTTCAAACGCACTGGTAATCGATTACACCATTTTCAAATCAATTGGAACGTTGTAAATTCAGTTGAAAGCTTTTTGAAAACAAATTTGCTACTGGTAATCGATTACAATAAACAGGTAATTGATTACCAGAGAGTAAAAACACTTTGGTAAAAGGTTTTGTGAAAAATTCATGTGCTACTCAATGTTTTGAAAAACTTTTTATTACTTATCTTGATTGAGTCTTTTCTTGAGTCTTGAATCTTCTACTTGATTATTCTTGATTCTTGATTCTTGAATCTTGAAATCAAATTTCTCTTGATTCTTGAAGTGTTCTTGACTCAATCTTGAACTCATCCTTGTGAACTTTTTGTTATCATCTTTGTTATCATGAAGTGATCTTGACTCTTGAGCTTTTTGTCATCATCTTTGTTATCATCAAAACTCCTTGAATTAATCTTGATTAATCATCATGAAGCTTGCTTCTACAATCTCCCCCTTTTTGATGATGACAACTCTGAAATCAAGAAACACATACACACACTTTTTCCTAGTCGATCACTCACATAAGTTTCCATTCTCCCCCTTTGTTTTTGAGTTTATGCTTCACTTGAAATTAAGTTAATTACTTATGTGAGTTCT
The DNA here is from genome assembly GCF_004193775.1 of Glycine soja. NCBI lineage: Eukaryota > Viridiplantae > Streptophyta > Magnoliopsida > Fabales > Fabaceae > Glycine > Glycine soja. The sequence goes on from NC_041002.1 coordinate 41,019,232, forward strand.
TGATTTAATCCCTATTTCTCTCCCCCTTTGGCATCAACAAAAAGCCAAAGTGCATAACAATTATGAAACATACATACACTACTATTCATTCACAAGACAATCATGAAAGAATATAAACCAATCATGAAGCAAGAAACATGAATAGATCAAATATATATAAAAACCACATAGTCATATAACATAATTCATAATTGTTCAATCATACCATGCAAATAAAGAAATACTAAATTGTTCAAATGTCATAATATAGCCAAATACACGGCTAGAAAACAAAGTACTAGTAATATTAAAAATAATAGAAGAACTAAGATGATGGTGGCGGCGGTGGTGGTAGATCAAAGCTTGTACGAATGTAAGAAACATCTTCTTCGACCTTGGTGATTCTTGACTCCATCTCATTGAAGCGCATGTCCACTTGTAACTCCAAAGTATCAAACCTTTCCCCAACAAAGGTTTGAAGACCATCGAACCTATCCAAAATCTTTTGAAGAAGAGAGGAATCTTCTTGCACCATGTCCTTCTTCATCAACATGTCGAGCACCCTTTTTCACCCAGGAGCCATTATGCTCTTTTTGATAACCAAAGGATGCAATGACAGCAGTGCCTATTAGAAAGGATCTCTTGATTGGAACATAGGGTTCAGAATCAAGAGGGATGTTAAAGTGTTGAAGGAAGAAGGTGACTAGGTGTGGATATGGCAATGGAGCATTTAATCGCAATGACTTATGCATGCGATATCGAATTAGGTGTGCCCAATCAATTTTTAGGCCTTTATGAAAAGCCCACATAACAATAAGATCTTCTTCAGAAACCTGTGCAAGGTTTGAAGATTTTGGAAGTAAGATACGACCTATGAGATAATGAAGGATGCGTCTCTCAAAAGCCAATGAACCGGCAAGAAGCCTTCCGGTCATATCCGCTTGGTTGGTGCAAACCAACCGGCGGGCATCATGCACAAAGAATTCAAACTTCCAATCATCAATCAGTGTACCTTCAAATGGTACACCTTCACTAGATAATTGGGTTAAATCATAGAATAGGGATTGGTCAATGACCATTTTAATCCCATAAATTTCAGAAATTAAAGTGCCTTCTTGGATTTCTAGGTTCGAATAGAAGGCTTTGACTAAATCAGAATAAACATGCAATTTTAAAGACATGAAAGGAATAAGATTGGAGTTTTCAAATGCCTGAATGCATTCAAAACTCTCATTTGAAAAGAAATCCATATCAATGAATTTTGGATCAATAATGGAACGAGAAGAAAAAATATTTGTGTACCGTATCCGTTATTCTTCGGATGAAAACAATGAGGCAGAGAGAATAGAGGAAGGAATCAGCGCTTTCTGAGTCTCGGAATGTCGTTGACTTCGACTCGAAGTACCTTTTCACTTCTTTGATGGTTTCGCCATTTGAAGAGATTATTTGAAATTTCAATCGGTTAAAATGAAAGAGAATGAAAAAAGATGAAGTTTGGGCTTTGTGGGGAGTGCTTTGGACAAGAAATGAGTGAGATATGGCTGAAGAAAGATTTGGGGACGAGGGTTTTCGAGAAGAAGAGGGGTTGAAGATTTCTAAATTTGAAATTTGAATATATAGGAGCAAGGACGCGTTGTAATCAATTACACAAATATGGTAATCGATTATCAAAGAGCAACATAGCCAAAAATAACTGTCTGTAATCGATTACACTAATATGATAATCGATTACCAGAGGTTATTTTAGCCAAAAAATAAAAGTTGAATGACTTTTTAGGGAAGAAGGAATTTGAATGAGTATCAAAATACTTTTTAAAGAAAAAATATATTAAAAATACTTTATGAATGAATCTTAATCAAGTAATTCACATATCATATGCAAAAATATTAAAGAAACATGTAGATATTCAATTATATCAAAGTAATCAAACACAAGTATTCAAGAATAATGATTATAGATATTATCAAAATATTTGAATGAAGATTTCATGCAAAGAAGATAAACTTAATCAAGCACACATACTCATAATTGTTGGATCGAGTGGCCTCAGAATAATTAAGAAGGGGGGTTGAATTAATTATTTCTAAACCTTTACTAATTAAAAATTACTCTTCTAAGGCTTTTACTATGTTGTTAAGTGAATAAAGAGTAGAAGAGAAACTTAACCAAAAGTAAAAGCGGAAATTAAATGAACAGTGGAAATTAAAAGGGTAGGGAACAAGGAGACAAACACACAAGAGTTTTTATATTGGTTCGGCAACAACCCGTGCCTACATCCAGTACCCAAGCGACCTGCGGTCCTTGAGATTTCTTTTCAACCTTGTAAAAATCCTTTTACAAGCAAAGATCCACAAGGGATGTACCCTCCCTTGTTCTCTTTGAACAACCTAGTGGATGTACCCTCCACTAGAACTGATCCACAAGAGATGTACCCTCTCTTGTTCTCAGTCAAAGCCAAGTAGATGTACCCTCTACTTGTACCACAAAGGATGTACCCTCCAATGTGTTAAGACAAAGATCTCAGGCGGTTAAACCTTTGAAACTTTGTGAATGGGGATACAAAAGAATTCTTAGGCAGTTAGCCCTTTGAAATCTTTTGTATATGGGAAAGGGAAGAATCAAAAGAATTCTCAGACTGTGTCGTTTTGAATTCTTTGACAAGAGAGAAGGGAGACACAAAAGAATTCAGGCGATTAGTCCTTTGTTCTTTTGGAAAGGGAGAAGAGAGACACAAAAAGAATTCAGGTGGTTAGTCCATGGCGAATTCTTTTTGGCAATGAGAGAAGAGATGAAAAGGATGAATAACACAAGTTTTCAAGGTTTGGAAAACCAGAAAACTTTGGAAAGCTTTTGGCAAAAGGAAGAAGAAGAAGTTCAAAGAGATTCAAAAGTTGTAAAGGATTGTATTGTAAAGGTTGTTCAAGATTATTGAAATGCAAAACAAAGCCTTGCTTTTATAGACTCTTCATGTCTGGTCAAGAGAACCATTAAAAGAGTTATGACTTTTAGAAAAACTTAAAACCAATTTGAAAAAGTCAAAAACTATTTGAAGAGTTACATCTTTTGATTTGTTCAGAAACTATCACTGGTAATTGATTACCAAATCAGTGTAATCGATTACACAATGCTTTTTAGTGAAAGAATGTGACTCTTCACATTTGAATTTGAATTTCAACGTTCAAGTACACTGGTAATCGATTACCAAAACATTGTAATTGATTACAACATTTTGAAATCAATTGGAACATTGTAAATTCAGTTGAAAGCTTTTTGAAAACCATTTTGCTTACTGGTAATCGATTACAACAATCTGGTAATTGATTACAACAATTTGGTAATCGATTACCAGAGAGTAAAAACTCTTTGGTAAACATGTTTTGAGAAAAATCCATGTGCTACTCAGTTTTTGAAAAAAAATTTTCATAATTATCTTGATTAATTCTTCTCTTGATTCTTGAATCTTGAGTCTTGAATCTTGATCTTGATTCTTGGAAGCTTGAACCTTGAATCTTGATTCTTGAAATCAAATTTTCTCTTGAACCTTGAATTGTTCTTGATTCAATCTTGAACATCTTGAACTCATTCTTTGATTCTTGAGATCATCATCTTTGTTATCATGAAGTGTTCTTGACCTTTGAGCTTTTTGTCATCACCTTTGTTATCATCAAAACTTCTTTGAATCAATCTTGATTCATCATGAAGCTTGCTTCTACAATAATTTCAATCAATCAAAACAAACAAATAATGAAAAATTGTTAGTCATCATAATCAAATTAATTGAAGGGAGATTTCAACTAAAAATATATTTTAACAAGAGAATGGTTTTGATATTACCTTTTTCATGATTAAGGTGTCTAGATCTTCAAAGATGAAGGTCATACTTTTGTTCTTTGTTTATCCTTCTTGAGAAATGTTCTCATCACTCTCATAATCCTTGGTTAGAAGATTAATCTCCTTTTCTGAACCATCGGATGAATCATTGTCATCCCATGCAATGTAGGCCTTCTTGGTCCTTCTTTCATCATACCTTTTCTTATCACTTTTCTCAGATCATTCTTCATTTGAAGGACAATTAGCTTTGATGTGACCAAGTTGGTTGCATTTGTAACATCTAAGAACTTGAGAGTCTTCTTGTGATTTTCTTCCATTGTTGAAGTTCTGACGCCTTTCGATTCTTCTTTTCTTGAACAATTTCTGAAACTTCTTCACAAAGAATGAGAAGTCTTCTTCATCATCTAAATCTTCTTCTTCATTTTCTTCTTGCATTGATGATGAGGCTTTAAGGGCTATACTTCTCTTCTTTTTGTCGGTTTCTTCATTTTGATTTAGATGTGGAGTTCCATCTCATGTTCCTGCAATTTTCCAAATAAAGTAGCAAGAGACATAGAAGAAAGATCTTTACTTTCAGAAATAACAATTACCTTGGGCTGCCATTCCCTACTTAAACATCTTAAAACTTTATTAATTAAATCTTCATTAGGAAAGATTTTTCCTAAAGAGGCAAGGTGTTTTACTATATTTTTAAATCTTTTCTGCATGTTATGGATGTTTTCATTAGGATTCATCCTAAACAATTCATATTCATGGGTAAGGGTATTGACTCTAGATCTTTTTACATCAGTGGTTCCTTCATGTGTTAGTTGGAGAGTGTCCCACATCTCCTTGGCATTTGTGCAATTTGACACTCTAAAATACTCATCTATTCCTAGGGCTGAAGTAATAATATTCTTGGCTTTAAGATCATACTGGATTCTTCTCCTATCTTCCTCTGTCCATTGGTCTCTAGGTTTTTGTGTTGTGGTGCTAGTATTTGCATCTACTATTGTGGGTATGTGATGTCCTATTTCTATTGCTTCCCAAATGTTTAAATCTATGGCTTCAATGAAAATCTGCATACGGGTTTTCCAATAATGTTAACCCTCACCATTGAAAATGGGTGGTCTATGAATGAAATTTCCTTCAGGAAACAAAGGATTTGAAGAGGCCATGAATCTTGAAGTGGTTAGACTTTCTACAAGATGCCTGCTCTAATACCACTTGTTGGATCAAGTGGCCTCAGAATAATTAAGAAGGGGGGGGGGGGTTGAATTAATTATTACTAGACCTTTACTAATTAAAAAATTTACCCTTCTTAGGATTTTACTATGTTGTCAAGAAAATAAAGAATAGAAAAGAAACTAAACCAAAAGTAAAAGCGGGAATTAAAGTGCACAGCGGAAATTAAAAGAGTAGGGAAGAAGAAGACAAACACATAAGAGTTTTATACTGGTTCGGCAACAACCTGTGCCTACATCCAATCCCTAAGCGACCTGCGGTCCTTGAGATTTCTTTTCAACCTTGTAAAATTCCTTTACAAGCAAAGATCCACAAGGGATGTACCCTCCCTTGTTCTCTTTGAACAACCTAGTGGATGTACCCTCCATTAGAACTGATCCACAAGAGATGTACCCTCTCTTGTTCTCAGTCAACAACCCAAGTAGATGTACCCTCTACTTGTACCACAAAGGATGTACCCTCCAATGTGTTAAGAATAAGTTCTCAGGCGGTTAGTCCTTTGAAATCTTTTGTTTATGGGAAAGGGAAGAATCAAAAGAATTCTCAGACTGTGTCTTATTGAATTCTTTGACAAGGGAGAAGGGAGACACAAAAGAATTCAGGCGGTTAGTCCTTTGTTCTTTTGGAAAAGAGAGAAGAGAGACACAAAAAGAATTTAGGCGGTTAGTCCTTGGTGAATTCTTTTTGGCAAAGGGAGAAGAGAATGAAAAAGATGAATAGCACAATTTTGTTTTCAAGATTTGGAAAACCAGTAAACTTTGGAAAGCTTTTGGCAAAGGAAGAAGAAGAAGAAGTTCAAAGAGATTCAAAGGTTGTAAAGGATTGTAAGTTTGTTGTCAAAAGATTGATTTTTTAATGCAAATCAAAGTCTTGCTTTTATAGACTCTTCAAGTCTAGTCAATAAAACCATTGGAAGAGTTATAACCTTTAGAAAATCTGAAAACCGTTGGAAAAGTTATAAATTTTAGAAAAACTTGAAAACCATTGGAAGAGTTACATCTTTTGATTTTTTTTCAAAACTTATCACTGGTAATCGATTACCAAATCATTGTAATCGATTACACAAAGCATTTTTGTGAAAGGATGTGACTCTTCACAATTGAATTTGAATTTCAACGTTCAAACACACTGGTAATCGATTACCAAATCATTGTAATCGATTACACCATTTTGAAATCAATTGGAATGTTGTAAATTCAGTTGAAAGCTTTTTGAAAACAATTTTGCTACTGGTAATCGATTACAATAAACTGGTAATTGATTACCAGAGAGTAAAAACTCTTTGGTAAAAGGTTTTGTGAAAAATTCATGTGTTACTCAATGTTTTGAAAAACTTTTTAGTACTTATCTTGATTGAGTCTTTTCTTAATTCTTGAATCTTCTACTTGATTATTCTTGATTCTTGATTCTTGAATCTTGAAATCAAATTTCTCTTGATTCTTGCAGTGTTCTTGACTCAATCTTGAACTCATCCTTTTGAGCTTTTTGTTATCATCTTTGTTATCATGAAGTGATCTTGACTCTTGAGCTTTTTGTCATCATCTTTGTTATCATCAAAACTCCTTGAATCAATCTTGATTCATCATCATGAAGCTTGCTTCTACAGGCTTCCACCCATTTTGAAACATAATCAACAGCAAGGAGAATATAAATAAAACCAAAAGAGACTGGGAAAGGCCCCATAAAATCTATACCCAGACATCAAACACCTCACAGAATAACATGGGTAGTTGAGGCATTTGTTGTCTCCATGAAGGTGAGCCGCCTGCTCTCTGACAAGGCTCACAAGTGCTACATATTCTCCACGCATCCTTGAAGATGGTGGGCCAATAGAAACCGCAGTCAAGCACCTTGCGCGCTGTTCTCTGTATGCCAAGATGGCCACCTGGTGTGGAAGAATGAAAGAATTGTAGGACCGAGTCAATCTCATGGTCTGGAATGCATCTCTTAATAACCTGGTCACTGCACAACTTCCACAAATAGGGGTCATCCCAAATATAATGCTTAGCATCGCTCTTAATTTTATCATTTTGAGCTTTAGATGCTAAGGGAGGAAAAACAGAAGCAACCAAATAATTCACAATATTAACAAACCAAGGAGTGGGGAGGGAATCAGAAATACTATACAGAATGTACAAATGGTCATCCGGAAAATCATCCAAAATGGGTGAGTCCTTAGACGCACGCTCAATCCTACTCAGGTGGTCAGCCACGAGGTTTTGCGCACCACTCCAATCACGGATCTTCAAATCAAACTCTTGGTGCCAAAGCATCCACCTGATCAATCTAGGCTTTGATTCAGCCTTCTTCAACAGGTACTTTAAAGCTTCATGGTCAGTATAAACAAAAACACGAGTACCAAGCAAATATGAACGAAAATTTTCAAGGGCAAAAACTATCACTAATAGCTCCTTCTCTGTGGTAGTATAACTTGAGCAGCATCCAAAGTTCTGGAGGCGTAGTAGATCACCCGAGGCAGCTTATCAATCTTTTGAGCAAGGACAGCTCCCAATGCATAATTGGATTCATCGCACATTAACTCAAATGGGCTGTCCAATCAGGTGCCTGAATGATAGGGGTGGTAGTCACCGCACGCTTGAGGCAATCAAAGGCCTCTTTGCACCATTCATCAAAATCAAACTCCATATCCTTTTGCAACAGATTGGATAATGGAAGGGCCATTTTGCTAAAATCCTTGATAAAGCACCTATAAAACCCTGCATGACCAAGAAAAGAACGAACCTCTCACACGGAAAAGGGGTAAGGCAATTGTGAAATAACTTCTATTTTTGGAGGGTCTACCTTTATGCCCCTACTGGAAAGGATATGCCCTAAAAATATACCTTGTTCTACCATGAAGTGACATTTTTCAAAATTCAACACAAGGTTAGTTTCAATGCATCTATTAAGAACTCTATCCAGACTATCCAAACAGGTATCAAAAGAGGATCCATAAACAGTAAAATCATCCATAAACACCTCTATGCAACTCTCTAAAAAATCATTGAAAATGCTAAGCATACACCGCTGGAAGGTGTCAGGGGCGTTGCATAGGCCAAAGGGCATCCTCCTATAGGCAAAAGTGCCAAAGGGACAGGTGAATGTGGTCTTTTCTTGATCCTCAAGAGCAATATGAATTTGTAAATAGCCAGAAAAACCATCAAGAAAACAGTAATGAGACTTACCTGCCAAGCGCTCAAGTATTTGATCAATGAAAGGCAGGGGAAAATGATCTTTTCTGGTTACCTGATTCAGCCTCCTATAATCAATGCAGACTCGCCAACTGTTCTGCACTCTTGTGGGGATAAGCTCATCCTTTTCATTCTTGATCACTGTGAGGCATGTCTACTTAGGAACCACTTGAACTGGACTCACCCACTGGCTGTCAGAGATGGGGTAGATGATTCCAGCTTGTAAGAGCTTGGTCACTTTCTTTTTCACCACATCTAGAATAACGGGATTGAGTCTCCGCTGTGGCTGCCTCACTGGCTTAGCTCCATCCTCTAAAAGTATCCTATGCATGCAGGTAGATGGGCTAATGCCAGAAATATCTGCTAAAGTCCATCCAATGGCTTTCTTATGCTTCTTGAGCACTAGCAACAACTTCTCCTCTTGCTCAGCATCAAGGGAGGCTGATATGATCACTGGAAATTTTTCCTTATCCTCCAAGTAAGCATATTTGAGGTTTGCTGGTAAGGGCTTCAACTCTGGTGTTGGTGGTGGCTGAACAGTGGGAGGAACCATGGTAGGAGAAGAAGGTGCCTCAACATGTACCTCATAAAGAAAGTTAGAAGTATATGTATAAGGAGTGACAAGTATGAAGATGAACATCAAGAGGTACAACACCCAGAAAATCAGAACCATAATCAGATTCAAATTCACTCTCAGCATAAGAATCAGATACAAATACAGGATCAAATTCAAACTCAGATTCAGATTCAATGCATAAGGAGTGACAAGTATGAAGATCGGATAAAAATGGATGTTTCCTACCATGAAGAATATAATGAAAATCAAACATATAATCATCAACAATCTGATCAATTATCTCAGCACAAAAAACAGAATGATCCTCAGATGGATGTTTCATGGCATCAAGAATGTTAAAATGAACAACAATATCACCAAATTCCATAGACAATGTGCCAGCATAAACATCTATCTTGGATCGGGCTGTTTTCAAAAATGGCCTGCCTAAAATAATTGGAACTGAACCATGGGAGAATCCCTCTTCCATATTAAGAACATAAAAATCAACAGGAAAAATAAGTTCACCAACCCGAACCAGCACATCCTCTATGAAACTTGCGGGGTAAGCAACACTTCTATTTGCCAAATGAATCACCACATCTGTAGATTGCAAAGGTCCAAGAGATAAAGAATTAAAAATGGACAGAGGCATGACACTAACTGATGCTCCTAAATCTAGCATGGCATTCTCAAACTTATTGTTCCCAATAATGCAAGGTATACAGAAAGTACCTGGGTCCTTACATTTCTCAGGTATGTGAGGAACAACTTTACCTATCAATGCTGACACATTTCTGCCCATGTTAATTCGTTCATTGCCTTTGAGCTTCCTTTTGTGGGTGCATAACTCCTTTAGAAACTTGGCATATCTTGGAATCTGCTTGATGGCATCTAGCAGAGGTATGTTCACCTCTACTTTCCGGAAGGTCTCCAAGATCTCCTTTTCCATTTCTTCCATCTTTTTGTTTGGAATTGCTCTAGGTGGAAATGGAAGAGGGATAGGCGGCTACGGTAAGTCATAATTACAAGAAGAAGGTCCACCTACATGAAAATTGTTGTTAGGAAGCTTTCTTTTTTGTGCAACTATCTCATCCTCTTTTTCAGGTGTAGAATGAATCTTGACAGGTTCAGGTGTAGGTGCAGGTGCTGCTACTGGTGGAGGCACTTGAATTTGGTTGCCAGACCTCAAGGTGATGACACTCATATTTTTTGGATTCTGCATAGTTTGTGAAGGCAATTTGTCAGAATTTTGGGACTGAGCTTGATTCATCTAAGTAGCCATCTGCCCCATCTGATTTGTCAGACTCTAAATGGAAGCTCTTGTCTCTTGTTGAAATTGCATATTTTGGATGGTCATTTGCCTCACTAACTCTTCTAAGGAAGGTTGAGGAGGAGCCTCAATTGATGGTTGTCTTTGTTGTGACTGTTGCTACTGTTGCTGCATTGGAGGAGGAACATATGTCTTGCTTGGACCAGCAACATTCTAGAAAGGAGGGATAGACTATTGTTGTTGTGTAGGACTTGTCCATCTCAGTTTTGGATGATTCCTCTAACTTGGATTGTATCTATTGCTTGAAAGGTCATAATTATTCTGTTGTTGTTGGTTTTGTTGCTGAGGAGTTCTATTATAAATGTTTACAGCATAAGCTTCAGGTTGCTCATTGACTCTAGATTGCTGCAAAGAAGGACAGAGATCTGTATTGTGATTTGCAGAAGAACATAGACCACAGACTCTTGCAACAGGTGTAGATTTATGATTCACGGCAAGCTGGGTTACTAGGTTGACCAAGGCATCAAGTTTTCCTTCAAGCTTTTTATTTTTAGGAGATGAAGATGAATTTGTGGCCACCTCATGGACTCCTCTAAGAACAATAACATCATTTCTTGCACTGAATTGTTGGGAGTTGGAAGCCATCTTCTCAATCAAATTCCTCGCTTCAGCAAGGGTCATATCACCAAGAGCTCCACCACTGGCAGCGTCAATCATACTCCTCTCCATGTTGCTAAGTCCCTCATAGAAATATTGAAGAAGGAGTTGCTCAGAAATCTGGTGGTGAGGATAGCTTGCACACAATTTCTTGAATTTTTCCCAGTACTCATACAAGCTTTCTCCACTAAGTTGCCTGATGCCTGAAATGTCTTTTCTGATGGCAGTGGTCCTAGATGAAGGGAAGAATTTCTCCAAGAACACCCACTTAAGGTCGTCCCAGCTGAAAATAGACCTGGGAGCAAGGTAGTAGAGCCAATCATTTGCCACTCCCTCCAGAGAATGAGGAAAAGCCTTTAGAAAGATATGATCGTCTTGGACGTCAGGGGGCTTCATGGTGGAACAAACAATATGGAACTCCTTAAGATGTTTATGAGGATCTTCTCCTGCAAGACCATGAAACTTGGGCTGCAAATGTATTAGTCCAGTCTTGAGAACATATGGAACACCCTCATCAGGATATTGAATTCACAAGTTACCATAAGTGAAATCAGGATCAGCCATCTCCCTAAGAGTCCTCTCACGAGGTGGAGGTTGAGCCATGTTCTCAGTATAAAAATTAGTAGTGGAATGTTCAAAATCAGAATATTCAGAATCACCCTCAACAGAATGCTCAGAATGCTCAAAATGCATAGAATGACCAGGATGCACACTATGCCTAACTAATCTATGAAATGTTCTATCTATTTTAGGATTAAAGGGTTGTAAATCACCTGGATTGCCCCTAGTCATGCACTATATGTAGCAAATAATGTGTTTCTCAACAAGCACCTAACAAGGGGGTAAAACTACAGCTATACTTAAACGATATCAAAATGAGCTGAAATTTTGTGAGGAACACCCTAAAATCATGAAAAGATAGCACAAAAATTTTCAAACAAAAATTCAAAGTCTAACTATGAAAATTACCTAAGCAAAGTTTAGAAAAATAAGACAATAATACTTAAAAAATAAAAAAGAACTTAGTAAACGGCTGATTTTTGGAGTTTGGGAGTCCCCAACCCACTTTAGCTAGTTGCCACAATATGGGAAATTTTTTTCTACCCCAAATGCATATATAATAATAGTTATTCTGATACTCGGAGCAAAAGTTATGACTGTTTTAAGTTTTGCTGAAAACAAGTTCCAAAAATTTTTGTCTCTCTCAGATAATGCCACACCAAGTGCTCTCGATATTTTTCACACAAAATATGGATCAAAAGAAGCTACCACACCAAAATTCAGCCAAAAATAACAACTCTAACTATCAAAACAAAAATCGTTAATTAAATTGCAAAATCCGTCGCTAATCACTATTCAACATTGTTCACAGCAAAACAAAAAGCTGAATCAGTCGCTGAATCCATCACTAAAACAATCACTAAACAGGGAATGCAACTGAAATGGAAAACAGAACGCTACACAAAATAAGATAACTAAACATTATTATGAACCTTTGGCCCACCATTTCCCCCGGCAATGGTGCCAAATTTGATCGAGGTCGTACCCGAACCAAATAAACATTAAAAAGACAGTATCTAGGAAGTGATCTTAGGTCGTCTCTCAATGAGCAATGGTCAACCAAACGTTCATAAAAAATAGTAATAAAAGAACAATGAATTGGGGGGGGGGGGGGTTGTTTGTTTTTGTAAATTAAACAGCAAGCAAATTTTAATTAGAAAATATCAAAATTAAAACACATTGTTTCCCCTTGATTCACAAGCAAGTCTCTTATCCTAGGTTACGAGAATTTATCCTTTATCAGTTCAACCACTTAATCCAACCCTAAATTAAATTACTAAGCGAAATTTAACATAAGGCTATCATTATGTGATTAAGCAACACATACACCAATTACTCATGAACGAAACTGATCATTAAGCATGAACGTAAATGAAGCGTAGAGACAATTAATCAAGCACTAAGCATGCATGGATTAATAGCAACAAATATAGAGTAATTGGTGAAGAGGAAAAACTGATCAGAATTCAATAGAAATAATAAAACTTCAAAGAGAGTTATGCTTGATCCTCAAGAGAAAACAATGTTGGAGACTTAGGCTTCCATTAATCAGTAGAAACGAAATTGAAGATTGAAGCAGAAAATGAAATTTTATTGCTACGTGAATAGTAAAAACTGGAATTGCAAAACCTAAAATTATTCTTTCTCCCTAAAACGAAAAGAAGAGAGAGCTCAAACTAGAACCTTGGTGCTGTCATATAGGTTCTCAACCCCAAAGCTTACAAATCTGTTTTAAGTCCAAGCCCATAAATAAAATAAAATCTAGATAAGATAAGATAAGACAAAATCTAGATGAAATAAAATCTAGATAAGATAAGATCTAGATGAAATAATATCTAGATGAGATAAAATCTAGATAAGATAAGATTTGGTAGAATAAAATAGTCTGCTCTCTTCAAGTCTAAGCCCAATTGCTTATAATTCTCCTGAAATTAAATTAAAAACACAAAATTAATCCAGTAGGCCCAAATGATAAAACTGCATAATTAATTTGACAATTAAGGCTAATCAGTAATTAAAATGGTGATAAAAACGGTTAAGAAATAGGAGAAAATGATGGCACATCAACTCACCATCACGATTAGATTTGACAGCCTTAATTTTCTTTCCAAGTTGAAGTTCAACCTCAGCCTTGAAAGTCTTAAAAACATTCAGGGATTGGGATTTCTCATGTATCAAATATAGGTAACCGTATCTAGAGTAGTCATCTATGAACGTAATGAAATATTGTTGTCCATTCCAAGAAGTTGTAGGAAAAGGACCACAAATGTCTGTATGCACTAGTTCTAAGACGTCTTTAACTCTTTCGGCACCTAATTTCCTTATGTTTGTTTGTTTTCCCTTTATGCATTCAATACAGACCTCAATGCCTGATAAATCCAAAGGGTCAAGAATTTCATCCAACACAAGTCTCTGAATTCTTTGTTTAGAGATATGGCCTAAACACTTATGCCATAAGGTGGTTGAATTCTTATTCAATTTTCATTTTGTACCATGTGAACTTGTTTGCAGTATTTCATTATAGGAACTAACAACATCAAGCATGTAAAGATTATCAATTAAAGAACCAGAACCAACCATATTTGAATTTTGGTAGAGACTAACTTTATTATTTCCAAATGAACAAGAAAATCCAAATTTTCCCAAACTAGAAATAGAAATCAAATTTCGTCTAAAAGACAATACAACAAAAGTCTCAAATAAATCCAAATAAAATCCAGTTTTTAACTATAATTTCAAAGTTTCAATAGCTTCCATTGCAATCTTCTTGCCATCACCCACAAAGATGAATCTTTCATCATCACTTGGCAGTTGGCTCCACAGGCAACCATGCATAGTCATACTTATGTGAGTAGTAGCACCAAAATCTACCCACCAAGTATCTTTAGGTACAAAAGTCAAATTAACTTATGAACAAACCAGAGTAAGAAATTTACCTTTCTTCACACGCCATACGACATACTTGGGACACTTTTTCTTCATGTGTCCCGACTTCTTGCAGAAGTAACAGGTAAATTCCTCATCCTTATTTTGTTTCTTTTGCTGAGGAGTCCTTTCCACAGCACCCTTAGTCTTCTTCCTTTTCTTATTCTGAGAAGTCGAAGTCAAGTGAGCACTTTCAGTCCTATCTCTCTGCAGCCTCTCCTCCTCTTGCACACAGTGAGATATAAGCTCATTGAGTGACCATTTGTCCTTCTGAGTGTTATAGCTCACTTTGAATTGCCCAAAGTGTGCAGAAAGTGAGATCAAAACCAAGTGCACAAGCAGGTCTTCACCAAGCTCTAACTTAAGTGACTTGAGTTTTGATGCGAGATTAGACATCTCCATAATGTACTCCCTTATGTTCCCTTTGCCTTTATACTTCATGGAGATGAGTTTAGCCAAAAGGTTACCCATCTCCGCCTTTTCATTTTTGGCAAAGTATTGCTCAATTTCCTCAAGGAATTTCTTTGCACTTTAACCCTCAGAAATAGAGCCCTGAAACGCCTCTGGAATAGAGTGCTTCATGATCATAAGGCACATTCGGTTGGACCGATCCCACTTCTCAATTTTTACCTCATTAGAGGCTTCCGGAGTGGAAATGGGTCGTTCCTTCCTCAGTGCCAAGTCCAAATCCATACAGCCAAGAACAATTTCTACGGCTTCCTTCCAGACCTTAAAATTTGTCCCATTCAACATTGAGATAGAATTCACTTGGGCAGTAACATTTGCAGCACTGGTAATATTAACTAAACTGAGAGAACAAAAACTAATAACATGTTCATAAATAATCAAGCAAGTCATATAAAGCATATATATAACAAGACATGCAAATATTTCCCATAACAGATCCATCACAAGATACCCAGCACAACATTAATTCTAGTCTTTGGACAGAGAAATTAATTTGTAATTGGTACTCTCAACGCAATGATCAAATATTGACAATTAGTTCTATCAAATAATAGCATTTCTTTGGACCAACTATTATTCACATGAAAAAAATTATAATTGTCACATATTTATCATCGCAGGTATGTTATTATTTGGCCAAATTTTGTCTTCCTTTGGGCCGATCACAATTTGCATAAATAATTTCATACTAACATCCATGCAATTTAATAAAATCAATTTATACAATAGAGGTAACTTTGGCAACATAATGGTTCAATCAATTTAATTAAAATTATCGGACACGCAAATAAATGGAAAAGATCTATAATGGTTAAATTTGCACCCAATTGTGATAGCAATAAATGTTTGAAAACAAAATCATGGTAAACTAATTACGCATCCGAAATGAAGATACCACGATACTATCACAAATTTATTCTAACCACATGAATATCATCAACTATCAGCTTATTACCAATTCATGAAGAAAAAACAGTTGGAAAAAAATAATAAATTATTCTTATAAGACAAAAGACCATTGTCTTATTACTTATTCATATAAACAAAAAATATATATATATTTATGAAATTGTGTCACGTACTAAATGCCAACGCCGGATACGTAGAACCTTTATCCCAAATAGAATAATATTCTAGCAAATGCGACACAAACAAAAAAAAGTACAACCCCGTAAATCAAATGCAGAGGCCTTTTATTAATTCTTAAGAAGAGAAAAACTTTATGGTCATAACACATAAAGTTAGGGGTTTTACAATTTTATTGATCAAAATAGTTTCTCCCCAAAATAATATTAGGATTCATATAACCAAAAAAATATCTAGATATAATACATATCAAACAACAGCTTTAAATCTCAATAATCTAACAGTAATGGTGGCTTTGATACCACTTGTTGGGAATTTTCAATAAACCTTATAAAATACCAAATGAGCACCAAAACACATTACGTCAGATTATCAAGAGGTTTTACGGAATACCTGGATCCATAGAGAGCTTGATCAACACGCAGCGGAATCTGACAATGGTCACGAACAATTGGTTTGATAACCTTCCTCAACCAAATCACCTTCTTCCTTAAGGGACCTTCGTTTTCTCTTCAGATGGGGATAGGAGAAACTGATTATTGATTTGGTGTATTGGGGACCATAACCATGCCTTATGTTTTAAACCTATTAGGGTTCCTATTATCCCCTAATTGGCCAAACTGGTTTCCTCTCATTAAGCTCATATCAATTTTCTAGTAATCTAAGATACCTTTGACCTTTATAACCTCACTCTCCTGAGCTTTGAAGAAAAAGAAATTGACATCTACAAACAACAAATGGGAAACACCAAGAGCTCCATTATAGATATACCATGCAACTCCCCCTTTCTTTTTACATCTTTAATAAGCAAAAACAACCCTTCTGCACAAATAATAAAAAGATAAAGTGATAGAGGATTTGATAGGGAAGCTATTTTACTACTACAATTAAGATAAGTATCAATCCATCTCTGCCTTTATTCCTTGATTTGCTCTATATTTAAAGTTGAATACAAGATAATTTGTGGGAAATTGGAGACAACAAACTAACAGACTTTGATAATTTGAATGGTAGGTTGTTACAACTAATTACTGGAAGAGTAGTGGAATCAGTAGTGGAATGTCATGACGGCCTGCTGGTGCTCACACGTAGTCTCACAAGTGGATTGGTTTTCTACTTATCCTCTTGGGCTTGTGGTTCTTGGTAAGATTGTTATCAATACCCCCCCGTTGAAAAATGTCCTTGTCCTCAAGGACATAGGCGGCCTGCAAATCAACCCAATCTTCCCAAGTGGACTCCTCTGGAGATAGACCTTGCCCCTGCACGAGCACGAGTTTGGAGGGTGGTGTGGTAGCATTGTTCCATTTCCATTCGAGGATGGTGAAGGTTTCGACGATGGGACCATTTTCCTATGCTACAAATGGTAGGTACCCGGGAGTGGCCGGAGTGGGCCTGTGATGTGGTTTCAACAGCAAGACGTGAAACATTGGATGAATTCAGGACGACTCTGGTAATTGGAGACAATATGCTACTGGTCCAATGCATTCCAGAATCAGAAAGAGGCCAAAATAGCATCTGGACAATTTCCAGTACTTGGTAGCGAGGGAAGATTTCCGATACGGACGCAATCTGACATATACCTAGGCTCTCGTATAATAAGTGACATCCCGACGATGGGTGTCTACCACAAGCTTCATAGTTGCCTGAGCCTTACGGAGACGACGCTGTAAGACAGAGCGAATGGTGTTGTGAGTGGTAAGCAAGGTTTCTACGGCTTCCACCTGGGATGAGCCTTTTATCTATTGAGGGATGGAAGGAGGAGGTTTCCTGTAAGTCACTTCGAAAGGGGTAAGACTGGTACCGGAGTGGACCAAAGTATTGTAGGACCACTCTGCCAGGTCCAGGAAATGGACCCACTGTTGTGGGCAGTCGTGGATGAAAGCCCCGAGATATTGCTCCACGACGTGGTTGAGTACCTCAGTTTGATCGTTCGTTTTAGGGTGATATGTTGTGCTCATTCGTAATTGGGTACTGCTTAATCAAAATAATTTCTTCCAAAAACTGCTAACAAAAATCAAGTCTCTGTCCGACACTAAGCTCTATGGAAACCCATGGAGTTTGCATACTAGGTCGAAGAAAAGGATGGCCACAAAATGAGCCGTATATTGAGCTGGTAAGGCACCTAAGTGCACTCCCTTGGAGAAGCGATCAACTATGACTAGAATGGAACAATAACCCTAGGATTGAGGTAGGCCATTGGTGAAGTCCAAAGATAGCTCTTCCCACAGGGCGTTGGG
Source organism: Glycine soja (assembly GCF_004193775.1). Taxonomy (NCBI): domain Eukaryota; kingdom Viridiplantae; phylum Streptophyta; class Magnoliopsida; order Fabales; family Fabaceae; genus Glycine; species Glycine soja. The sequence continues at coordinate 41,037,221 of NC_041002.1, forward strand.
GACTGGAAGAGGATGAAGTAAACCCACGGGTTTCTTCGTCTCGTATTTGGTCTGGAGGCAGATAACTCATTGTGAGACAAAGGTGCAAATATCACGGTGCATGGATGACCAGTAGAAGTTATCTTGGACACGGTGAAGAGTTTTCGCAAAGCCCAAGTGGCCACCGATAGGTGTAGAGTGAAATTCCTCCATAATAATGGGAATAAATGTGTTATCCGAGGGAAGCCATATCTTCTTATGGAAGAAGACCAAGTCACGGCTGATGGTGAACCCTTCATGTTCTGGAAATTGGTAGATGTTATTTATCAGGGTGGAGTATGCATCCAATGAATGGGTGATTGCTTTAATTGGTCCACGAAGTCAAAGTTGGGAAGGGATAATGAGAGTAGAGTCCCTGAAGAAGGTGGGGGTATTTGAGATAGGGCATCTGCCACAACATTTGCTGCACTGGATTTATATTCAATGGAGTAGTCATACCCAAGAAGCTTTGTTAGGTAGGTTTGTTGTTCTGGGGTCTGAATGACTTGCCTCATGAGGTGCTTGAGACTCTTGTGGTTAGTGTGAATGATGAAGTGACTGTCGTGCAAGTAATGGCGCCATTTACGGACAATGACAGTGATGGCATGCAGTTCGCAGACATAGGTGGATGCTCGCTAAAGTCGAGCACAGAACACCTTACTGTGGAAAGCGATGGAATGGGAACGTTGGAGTAAGGCAACTCCCATAGCTAAGCCTGAGGTGTCCGTCTTGAGGATGAAGGTAATGGTAGAATCAGGAAGAGCGAGAATTAGAGCCTGTGTCATAACATGCTTCAACCTAGTGAATGCGGCTTGAGCTTCAGAGTTCCAATCGAAATTGTCTGTGTGCAATAATGCAGTGAGGGAACTGGCTATGGAGGCGTAACCTTTGATAAAGCGAAGGTAGAAACCCGTGAGGCCGAGGAAGCCATGTAGTTCAGAAACAGAAGAAGGTGATGTCCAGGTAATCATGGCCTGAATTTTCTTTGGGTTTGGAGCTACGCCTTGGGCCGAAACGATATGCCCCAGGTTATTGAAGTTGACTTTTTGCAAAGAGGCATTTGGACTGTTGTAAATAAAACTCCCCCTGGGAAAGCATTTTGAGAATGGTCTCGAGATAAGTCAAGTGTGCCAGGAAAGGCTTCAGTAGCTCATTCATGGTAGCTTGAAATGTGGCGGGGGCGTTGCAGAGCCCAAATGACATTACCCAGAATTCATAATGACCATGAGGTGTTTGAAATGTTGTCTTATGTATGTCTTCTTCCACCATGCAAATATGATGAAAGCCTTGGTGTAGGTCGAGCTTGGAGAACCATTTAGCTTGCCCCAATTCGTCTAAGAGTTTGTCAATGGTGGGCATGTGGAAACAGTCCTTCATCATGATGACATTAAGGGCTCGATAGTCAACACAACAACGTCACGTGCCATCCTTTTTCTTCATAGGCAGCACAGGGGATGAGAATGGACTTTGGCTTATCCGGATGAGACCATTGGCAAGCATGGAAGCAACTTGTTTTTCAAGTTTGGCTTTCTGGAAGTGTGGGTAGTGGTACGGGCGGACATTTACGAGGTGGATTGAGGAAGGAGGTGGATGTGGTGAGTAATTGGTTGGTAAGGGGGAAGGAATTCGGGTTCACTAAAGATGTGGGAGTACTGGTGGATAATGGTTTTGGGTGTATGAGGGGGTTCCTTGGAGGATTGAGATGTCACCGATAACAATGAGAGGTGAAACAGGGCCGATATACTATTTGTTTGGAATATGCGTCAAACCTGTTGAGCGAATACGGAGCTGGGCTGGGATGGGACATCTGTAGTGAGTGTTATGGGCTGGCCCAATGTTGCAAATGTCATAGTGAGTCGGGTATAATCAATGGTTACAAGTCCTAGTTCACGTAGCCATCGAACCCCTAACATAACGTCTGTGCCGCTAAAGGGTAGGGCAAAGAAATCCACCACGAATCTATGGCCCTGGATGACCACTGGTATCTGAAGACAAGAAGTATTGCAGTCCATAGTGGTGTCGTTCCCCACCAGTATTGCACTGATGACCACGAGTCCACTGTTCATCACAATGGTAGCATAGGCCGTGGTTGCGGTGGACCGCCAATTCTTCCGAGGAAAGTCGCTTGAAAGGGAGATGAGGGGTTGGTGTAGAAGGGAAGGCAGGGTTGATGGTGGGGCTAGCGGGAGGGTTGGAGACATAGGTACTAGGGGTAGTGATGAAGGCGGGCTGGGAATAGGAATAAGACCCCTTACGACGGTCATGGAGCTTGTCCTCTTGGAGCTTGGCGAGGGCCATGGCTTGGGGAAGGAACATAGGTTGTAGGCCTTAGACCTCCCGGCGTAACTCAAGGTTAAGGCCTGAAATGAAACATTTGAGGAGGAAGGGTAGGGCAAGGCTGACGATGCGATTAGCAAGGCATTTAAATTCCGTCAAGTACTTGTTGATGGTACCACGCTGATAGAGCTTAAAGAAGGCACTGTGCGGATCGTTGTAGAACGACGGAGCGAAGCGAGACTCCAAAGCCTGCAACATCGCAGGCCACATGGTGAAGAAACCGTTGCGTGTCATCCACTGATACCAGCTAAGCGTTGGTCTTTCCATGTAAAAGGAGACAACAGTGAGTCGTTCAGGCTCGAGCACACCTTGGTAGTCAAAGAATTGGGATATTTTGAATATCCATCCCAGTGGGTCCTGTCCATCAAAATGGGGGACCTCCAGTTTGAGGTACGGATGGTGTGTGACTGGCTGTGGGACAAGGGAGGGTGGCGATGGTGGTATGGACATCATGGAAAGGCACTCCAAAATCGACTCGAGCTTATCGTTCAAGGTGGAATGCGCCTGCGACATATTATGGACTTCCTCCTCGAGGTGCTCAGTGGCTGACTAGCGTGTATTGTGTTCCGGCATTGCCGTGGCTGTAGTTTGGACCAAAATGATAGGGAAGCTATTCTACTACTACAATTAAGATAAGTATTAATTCATCTCTGCCTTTATTCCTTCATTTGCTCTATATTTATAGTTGAATACAAGATAATTTGCAGGAAATTGGAGATAACAACCTAACAGACTTTGATAATTTGAATGGTAGGTTGCTACAACTAATTACTGGCAGAGTAGTGAAATCAGTAGTGGAATGTCATGACGGCCTGTTGGTGCTCACACGTAGTCTCTCAAGTGGATTGGTTTGCTGCTTATCCTCTTGGGCCTGTGGTTCTTGGTAAGATTGCTATTAGGATCTCCCTGTCCAAGGCCCATTTAAGGAATAATGGGTCCAACAAAATCATCGTTCACGTAAAGAATTTAAATGAGGAAACATGCATCATGATCCAACCAACAAAAATATCATGAAAAACAATTTTAAGCAACATAGCCCTAAGGTATCCCCAATTAATTTTGTAAATAGCCTTGCTAATATATATTTTCAGAGTCACATCATCCTTCCTCCCCGCTTTCTTACATTTCAGATAGTGCATAATCTTAGCAACCACCAAAGCATTATCAACTATCGATCTTCTAAGCACAAAAACTGATTGTTCTTCAGATACACATTTATCCAAAACTTCTTTTAGTATGCTAGCTAGCACTTTTGCTAAGATCTTACAGACCACATTACATAAGGAAATAGGTCTAAGATCTTTCATACCTTTAGGATTATCAACTTTGGGAATAATAAAAATGATAGTATCATTAATAGAAGGGGGAAAGCTCCAGCACGAATCCAAAAGCAACAAGCATGGAACACATCTTTTCCACAAATGTCCAAAAACCGATGATAGAATTCAACGTCAAACCCATCAAAACTAAGAGTCTTGTCTGGTAACATATGGAAAATAGCCTTTTGAACTCCTCATGAGTAAAATGTCTCATAAGATTGGTATTATCCTTCTTTGAAAGTTTCATATTTACTTTATTAATAATAGGCTCCTAAACTCATTCCTCTTGTGCAAAATAATTAACAGTTAGTTCACAAATGCCATTTTGTGTGTCTACTTTCCTTCCTTCATCATCTTTAAGGCTACTGATACTTTTAACTTTCTTCCTAGAAATATTAGAGGAATGAAAGTATCTAGTATTTATGTATCCTTTTTTCAACCAGTGCACTTTAGATCTTTGTTTCCCAAAACTATCCTCCTATAACAACAATCTAGTTAGTACCTCTTTTTCTCTATAATACTCCCTCACACTCTCTTCTCATCATCACTACATCTCAAATCCTCCAACTTACTTTTGCTTAAAGAAATATCCTCCCTAGATCTATTTCTAACAAACCTCCTCCAAGCCTTGATTTCCTCCTGACAACCAATAATTTTACTCATAAAGTCCCCTCTTAATCTCCTTCCCCAACTCCCCTTAACAACTTCCTCTAATCCTTCCTCATGCACAGTGTCGTCTCAAATATTTTTGGGGTCCAGAGCAAAAACTAAAAAAGAAACCCTTAAATAACAGAAACATATTTCATAAATAATTCATCGACAAAAAATTTCATGAATTTATAAATTCAACCATAAAAAAATAATACACAAAACTCTTATATATTAAAAAGTTCACCAAAATGAAGTTAATAATTTTTTCTAGATTTTTTAAAAGTTGTGGGGCCCTCATTTTGAGGGGCCTTGAGTCGTCGATCACCTTGCGCATGTGCTTGAGACGGAACTGCTCATGCAACAAAGAATTCTTAAATATAAATCTCCTCTTCACCGAATTTTGTCTCAAAATATTAATAGCTAGGAGAATGGTGTTATGGTTAGAAATAGGAGCTATAGAATTCATTAGCTCTACACCAGGGAACATACTTAACCATTCCTCATTCGACATGGCTCGATCAAGGTGTTACTCAATAGCATTAGGAGTACCCTTACTCTTGGACCATGTAATGGGTAGCCCACCATAGGAATATCCACCATATTACATTCCATCACAACTTCTCTAAGCCCATGAATCAACCAATCTGGGTGCTTAACCCTACCACATTTATCAAATGAGAAAAAATATCATTAGAGTCACCAATAACATGGTGAATCAAAGGTGATTCAAAGGTGTTTTGATGATAACAATGATGATAACAAAAGATGATGACAAAGGTGATGACAAAAAGCTCAAAGATCAATCAAAGAACAACTCAAGTGAATCAAAAATCAATCAAAGAACAACTCAAGTGAATCAAGAACAATTCAAGAGTTCAAGATAAGAATCAAGAAGAATTCAAGACTCAAGAAGAAAGTCTAGAGACAAGAATCAAGATTCAAGGTTCAAGATCTCAAGAATCAAGATCAAGATTCAAGACTCAAAATTCAAGAATGAAGAGAAGACTCAATCAAGATAAGTATTAAAAAGTTTTTCAAAACTTTGAATAGCACATGAGTTTTGACAAAACCTTTTACCAAAGAGTTTTTACTCTCTGGTAATCGATTACCAGATTGTTGTAATCGATTACCAGTAGCAAAATTGTTTTGAAAAAGTTTTCAAATTGAATTTACAACGTTCCAATTATTTTCAAAAAGCTGTAATCGATTACCAGTGCCTTTGAACGTTGAAATTCAAATTCAAATGTGAAGAGTCACATCCTTTCACACAAAAGCTTTGTGTAATCGATTACACTTATTTGGTAATCGATTACCAGTGACTGTTTCTGATAAATCAAAATATTTAACTCTTCAAAAGGTTTTTGACTTTTTCAAACTGGTTTTAAGTTTTTCTAAAAGTTATAACTCTTCTAAATGGTCCTCTTGACCAGACATGAAGAGTCTATAAAAGCAAGGCTTTGATTTTCTTTTCAAGACACTTTTTACTTTTCCAATCAATCCTTTACAAGCCTTGAATCTCTTTGAACTTCTTCTTCTTCTTTGTACCAAAAGCTTTTTGAAGTTTTCTGGTTTTCCAAACCTTGAAAACTTGTGTTATTCATCTTTTCATTCTCTTCTCCCTTTGCCAAAAAGAATTCACCAAGGACTAACCGCCTGAATTCTTTTTGTGTCTCTCTTCTCCCTTTTCCAAAAGAACAAAGGACTAACCGCCTAAATTCTTTTGTGTCTCCCTTCTCCCTTGTCAAAGAATTCAAAACGACACAGTCTGAGAATTCTTTTGATTCCTCCCTTTCCCTAATACAAAAGTGTTCAAAGGACTAACCGCCTGAGAATTCTTTTGTATCCCCATTCACAAAGTATCAAAGGTTTAACAGCCTGAGATCTTTGTCTCAACACATTGGAGGGAACATCCTTTGTGGTACAAGTAGAGGGTACATCTACTTGGGTTTGACTGAGAACAAGAGAGGGTACATCTCTTGTGGATCAGTTCTAGTGGAGGGTATATCCACTAGGTTCAAAGAGAACAAAGGAGGGTACATCCCTTGTGGATCTTTGCTTGTAAAAGGATTTTTACAAGGTTGAAAGAAATCTCAAGGACCGCAGGTCGCTTGGGGACTGGATGTAGACACGGGTTGTTGCCGAACCAGTATAAAAACTCTTGTGTGTTTGTTTCCTTCTTCCCTACTCTTTTACTTTCCGCTGTGCATTTAATTTCCGCTTTTACTTTCTGTTAAGTTTCTCTTCTACTCCATATTCTCTTAACAACATAAGTAAAAGCTTTAGAAGAGTAATTTCTTAATTAGTAAAGGTTTAGGAATAATTAATTCAATCCCCCTTCTTAATTATTCTGAGGCCACTCGATCCAACATTTATCAAATGAGAAAAAATATCATTAGAGTCACCAATAACATGTCAAGGTAAGGAATCAGATGAAGAAAGATTCTTGAGCATATTCCAAGAATCTTTCCTTCTGTGTCTCTCGGGAAAACCATACAAACCAGTAAGACACCAAATTTAATTATTCTCACAAGTAACTTTTACATTAATAAAATTCATAGAATAAATGAGAATTTGACAAGTACAATTATTCTTCCAAAGCATTACAAATCCTTTGCTCCTGGCCTCTATGCCAATGACAAAGCAATTATCAAATCCAATATTTTTCTTTATTTCCTCCACTTTATTGAAATGGACCAATGTTTCAAATGGAAAAATAACATTTGATATGTGACTCTGGATGAAGTCCTCCAAAGCAGGAATTGCACGCATGTTACCTAGGTCTTAACAATTCCATCTCATGATAATCATTTCTCCTAGCAGGCCTGGGCACCGAGACCTGCCAATAAAAAATCATCCTTGGAGTATTCCCATCCCCATGTAATTCGACAAAATTATCTTCACCAGACGTAGTAAGACATACTAACCTCACGTGAGTCACATCTATACCTCTTATTTTCCACCTGGATAGCATCTCCACCAACCCTTGATGTTGCCCCACCTCCTCTAGCACAAACAATCTTTCTTGATTTCTCAGCATTAGTTGCACATGCCACCTCCAAGTTCATAACATTATTTGCATTTAATGTAGCCTAATTCAAATCCTCAATTGCCACTCCAATTGTTGTTCCTTGATGATTAGATTGATTATGTCCCACATTACCTTTTCCAACCTTTCCATTATTAGAATTATTACCTTCATTAATACCCCCATGATTCTCGCTCTCCTCATTATTGTAGCCAAAGTCCTAACCCCTGCTCTTCCTTAGATATTTTCTGGCCACCAAATCAATATACCTCTGATTATCCATTCTCATCTCTGCTCCCCACTCCCTTACACCAATATCATTTTCCCATTCAAAATGTTTAGGGCAAAATTATTGGAATTTCCCAGTAACCTACACATAAAGTAAAATATCCCTAGTTTCTATACTTAAACATCACCCCATTCCGCTCCCCTAGGTTTTTTAACCTTCTTTTATTCTTTAGAGGAACATGAATGTCCACCTTCACCTTTACCTACATGTATGATCTCCAATGTTGCTGGCCAGGTGCTTCCCCACCATCTCTTGTTCATGAACCCTATTGGTAGGTTATGGACCCTAACCCAAAAAGAAACATGAAATAGATCTACTTGACTCGGCACATCATCTACATTCATCTTACTCAATATGATTAAATGGTTATCAAAGGACCATGGGTCGGGCTCCTTCTAGGATCCTTTGGAAGTCTAGTTTATGGAAAAATTGAAACAGGTATTGGCCTCCCTCAACTTCCTTAATATTGACTCCTATTTTTGGCAACCACAAATTAGGTTAAACTAATCATGTCCCAAATATTTTGAGTCTTTACCAATAGAGTTAGATACATGAGTCATGAACCTCGCGGGTCACCCTTTTTAACACACATATCACAAGCTATGGGCCTAAAAAAATTGGCCCATTTATGATTATGAACTTTTAAGCTCAGTTCATTTAGGTTTTTTGAACTATCTTCCATTTCTTTCTAGAGGATGCTTGAACTAATGAAAATAAAGCAATTTAAATGCTAATAAAAATAAAGTATTTTAAATGAATTTTGAGAATGCTTGTTTCTAATAATAAAACATTGACTCCGAAGATGAAAAGGTAGGGAAAAGATACAAAGATTTAGCCTTAAAAGTGAAGGTTTTACAACACACAAAAATTTTTAAGGGATAAATTTCAAAATGAAACTTTTATAGTTAAGTAGAATATAAATAAGTATACACAGTACAATTTTATTATTATTTTTATTTGATGTATTATTTGCATTTTTATTTTAGTTTTGCTAGTTGTGGGCTGGCCAATTAGCTCGCGAGTTACCAAGTGTGGACACAGACTAGTTAAAATCTAAGTTATTTATATGATGAACTTATACAAGCAAGCCATTTATATTGTCAGCCTAAATGGGCAAGTTGACCTATATATCCAACTTTATTCACCAGGTCGAGTTCAAATAAATGACTTTTAACAAAAAAAATTCAGGTCGAATAAGAAGAAGGATAAACCCATCTTTGTGCACCCCATGAACAACTTTAAACTTAATAAGTTACTAGAAACTTGCTCGTGCCAAAGCACGGGCTAATAGTAATATTTGATATTTGATAATATATGTTGGTAGTTTATTTATATTAAAATAATTGCAAACGATATTAACCAAGTTAACATTTGAACAAAATATGAGATCCCATATACATATTCTGATGACATATTATATATGGTATGTCATATATGGTTAGCACAAAAATAAGTCTAAATTACAAACGGTATAAGTAATGATTTGCATGTTTGATAAAGGGGATAGACGTGCATTGATACTTCTTCAAAAAGTGAGCATGTTGGAACCTGTAAAAACACTGGCAAAGTTAAAAATGTAGTACATTATAATTTGCTAAAGTGGAATGACTCAAATTTTTGTATTTGTCAACCCTTAGATATTGTTGATGATCTCTCACATAGTTTAGTCTTTGGGATTCAATCATGGCGTAGCCATCTACTACAAATTGTTGGAACAATCTCCTTGATCTTAGAATAGTTTTAGCTTCATTAGGTCTTGATTGCATTCGATACGCAAAATGTTCTCTGATTGTTACTTTTTTTCCTCTTTGCAGCATGACTGCGGGAGTTAGCCTTATGCAATATGCCTTCCCTGTATCCATCTTCACCTTTAGAAAATAAAAATGGATATTTCAAGTGTAAGTAGGAAGGATGCAACTCATCAATTCTTTTTAACTGCCCATTTTGTTTCTTTACTATGATATCTCTTTTTTCTCCTGTTTGTTGATTACCAACTATAAGAGCAGCCACTTCAGCAACCTTAGGCAAGTTGTATATTCTACCATCAGTCTGTCTGTCACATATAAGTTTCAATTTTAAATCACAAACTGAGGAGTCAAGGAATTTATCCCTTGCCATTCTAAAGGTTTAAGCATATCTGTTTTCAGGGTCAAGCATTTGTTTCAGCTTCACAACAATCTCTTCCTCCATTGAATCTTTGTTACTACAAAGGAAATAACCAAAAGTGTATTTATTATAATAGTTGTAGTCACTATAATATGCCTAGATAAAATTATAGAAAAAACCTATAAAAATTGAACATACCTAAAATAAATTATGAAGAGCAGTAGTCACTATATTTCTATTTTACTTTGAATATGAATGTATTATGCCTCACATATATTAAGAAAATTAGAGTTGTGTTGTGTTCACTTATGGATTATGAGCAAGTCTATTTTTGCACTTCATTCTTTGTCATAAATGTAGAGTCGTGCAAATTTTGGTGAATTTTGTAGCATTAGTAGGAGGCTTCCAATCAAATGGTGAATTTGACCTTGTGTTCAAAATGATGGAGGTCCCCTTCCTATATTTAACGTTCTGTCAATCTTTGTCCCAGGGGATCAAGTTATATGATCAAATATGAGTTTGGAAATTTTTGCTCGATCTTGAATTGCCAAACAAAAGTTCTTTCAGAATATCAGGAGGTTCTTTAAGAATTGGCAATTGTATTTTGCCATCACCACAACAAAAACTAAACCTAGGATTTAGACTCTTCTTATCTTTGTTTATCCTTTCACCATACCACATTTGTGCTCCACATTCTTGACATGTCCAAATAGGGTCCCCAATGTCATGGTAACTTATTAAAAATTGATAATTTGAAGGTTATACACAATCAAGTAGTGCATTTAAATCTCCAATATCATGAAGCTATTAATTTACCTGCATTAATATGTTTAGTTTCATCATCACTACAACTTTCTTTGTCCGTCATTAATGGACTATCAAAATGAAATTCTAAATACAAAAAATTTTAGTTAGTTATAATAGTGTGATCAAGAGGATATTAACTGAGAGTTGCAACATTACTGTGATGAGTACATAATCCAACTAATTTACTTGCATCTTCATGGGACAAATCTGTAGTTTGATCATGAAAATCTTCATGAGAAATCATAGATTCATTATGCAATGTACATCTTCTGAGGTTGACATGATGAAGATGAGACAATTGAAGTAGGATCTATATTTCCCTTTTTATTGCTTGTTACATTTTCTTTTCCAAACTTGTTCATGAGATTCATTCTAAGAAATTTTGTTTGGATGTCGATGAAAGTATGCCTTGATGGTGTAGGATTGTTAGAAACAATCTGACTATTTCTTTGCATAGAATTAATAAACCCATGATTTGAACATATTGATGAAGTGATATCAGCCAAAGGAGTAAAATGTGTACTCTAAAATTGTAACTCATTGGGAAAATTCTTAAATGTAGTGCGAGCCTGCTTTTCTTTATTTGGAATGATATTTTAATAAGTTTGAATTTGCCAAATAAACATAGACACAATGATAAATGATTGTATTTTATTTTACATTTGAAGAGTTAGAGGTTACCTTTCATCATATCTCTATTGCTTTTCTTGTTTTTTCTCTTTTCTTGCAGTATTAATTTCCTTTTTCTCCTTGCTTGAGCAGTTGCATCCATTTTTGTTTTGGCACACCCAGATTACACCAAGGCAAAATCTGGAATAATAAATACAATGTATAAATATACAAAACCAAAACATTTTGTAGAGTTTTAAGGTCTGTATTTTTTTTATCAAAAAATATAGATACTCCTATTACAATATTAGATGAACCTCGTAAAATTTGTTGAGATTGGTTGAATCTTTGTTTTTCAAAAACAAAAGAGAGTGAGTGTGCTACTTCTTTCAAAAGTAGTGTAGAATCTATCTCAGTGACATTGATTCAGCACCTTCAACCTCAAGTAGGTAGTATTTCATTGAACAACTCTTCCTTCTTCAACCTCCTCTTCGCCATGAATTTTACATTAAGCAAATACGTAATAAGGATTTTCAATTTTAGAGTAGTTCAGGAATGGGTGGTAAAGGAAAGCGGGAATGTGTATGGTGCTAGTGGATATCAAAGCAGATTTTCTGAGGTTTTTGGTGGGTTTGGGGTTGAAGGTGATAAAAGAGTAGTCTTTGGTGTGTTTTGGTTGTTTCCTGTTGAAATATTGGTATTGGACTTAGTTCCTCTAAATCTAACTTTGGTCACTTGACCTTCCATCAGGAGTAAAAAGACAATTTGCTTTGACATTATTTTACATGTGATATGCAATATGCCACTTTTTTTTAAGTTAATAATTGGAACTTTAACAATACGTCTCACCTGAAATTTATTCTTATATCAGCTTTAATTGTACAACTTTAATATAATAATTTCAATTTGATGTGTGAAAAAAAGTTACGTTAATTATATAGAAAATGATTTATATAATATGACGTCTTAGTATTGCAGTTAATAATAATACTTATATATGTGTTTCTTGTTATTCTTAAGTCTTTCTAAGTATCTAAGTATATATATTAATGAAAGTAAATATTTGAAAGAATTAAAATCTTGAGATTTGAAACTTGATGCAAGTACAAACAATGTATTACTACCTTAACAGTAAAGAAAAGTTTGTAGACCATAATTAAATACACCTGTAAGTAGAGAAAAAGAAAATACCCTGCATATATATATATATATATATATATAGTGTAAGCAACTCAACTTGATATTTCTTTGGAATATTCACATATTACAAAATATTTCATAATTTTAATACTAAAACCCCTACATACAGTTTAAGACAATTAAACAATTATCAAAATTGAATATCAAAAATAAAAAATAATGATCAAAACTACTCTTTTATCTTTATATTTTTATTAGTAATTGTAATCATAATAATTTATATTATCACAACTGGCATGAACCATTACAACAAGAATTTCATCACTAAATCACAATGTCTATATGCAAATAAGTATAATATTAAAGTTAAAAAGTTTTTCTTCATTTGTACAAATTATAGTATGAGGTGTAGTGACATTCAAAATCTTCAAATGAATATTTTGTTCATAGTAAATAATTAAATGTTTTTAAAGAAACACCTAATAATATCATACTCACTTATGAAGTATAAACATTCACTTTTTTTTTTTCAATAGTGTTAAAATTCATTATGAAATGGATCAAAACTATAGAATTTTATCAGTAGCACTGCAACTTGCTTGTTTATACCATTTTTGTATCACATTTTCTACTTTCCATGGTTTTTAAAAAAATGTGTGATTTGTAATCATAACCCTTCACAAACAAAATATAGAAGTTGTTAACAATATTTAAACCATAGTTTCACACTTAAATCTTGCAATTGTTTCCTGGTCTTTACAACACTTTTGTTGAACATTTTTTTATGCAAACACTATCCCAAAAATGAAATCTTTCAGTTTCACCTTCATGATCCATCACAATGATCAGCTTATACCTTATATTTCAATATTTCAATTAAATGATGAAATGGACAGATATTTTATTGGTGAAACTAAATAATAAACAACACAACACAACACAAAACTTTATGGACTACAATGATAACCTGAACAAAGTTTCATTTAGGGTCCTTTTAAACGACCCACATGTAGCCGAGAACACTTTTGCCTCAAGTACAATACAAACAACTATTGTAGCTCCATGGATCCTTCACCAAGACTTCATCAACAGTCCCAACAGTCAAACAGTATAAATGTTGGTTTGACAAAAAAAATTGTAATATATTAGCACACAGGTGCACAAATTAGATATTCGTTAATAACAAAAGAATGAAATGGAACTTGACTTGTGCCAGTGGTTTTATCTCTCCTAGCCTCACCACTTTTGGATTATGTAAAAATCTACCAAGTGAGGAACCTTGAGATCCCTGAGAAAATTGAGATTGAGAATAGGCATCTTCCTGAGTTACTTCACTAGTATGATATGGCTTGCAAAGAAACAAATATGAAGAACTCTTTTTTATGGTCAAAATCAATTTATAAGGATTTTTGAAGTGTTGGAATATTTTATAGTGTTTTAGGAAATCATGAATTTCTAACATGTCAACATTAATATACATCTTTGATGCTATCTTAGTGTTCTGAACATTACGTGGATATTTATATGCAATTATGTACCAAGAGTTTAGTTTGAATTCTAAATTGAAAATAAAAACATTATAGAATTGATAAGTACTAAATATTGAGCAGTAGGAAGTTTGATTTTGGCAAGTGTTAACATCACAATTAATGGCTGCTTCTCAATTTTGTTTTTATCCAGAGCTGCTCCAAGTTTAGCAGCATAACTTTCCCAAATAGTGACTATCATATCCACATCCCTGCATTACATATTCCATTTTTAGGAGCACTTATAGTGTAACTAAAAATAATTGCTTCTCAAAAATGAATAAATGCTACTAATGAACATACTTTTCATCTCACCATCACTATAAATTAGTTCCTGACATAACATGTGTTCAATCTAGATACAAGGTATCCCCTTATGTTTGCTGACAAACAAAACTCCATACACAATAAGAACAATTTGGTTTATATACTGTGGGGTACCAAAGAAAACAATATAGCAAATGCCATCGTACACTTAGTGAGGCAGCACTACGTCCCAAAACTATCAATTAGAGGGATTGGAAAAAAAATTATTTTCTACCAATGGTTCATTAAGTAAGAGAATCAAACCACTTTACCTTACACTGTGTAAATACCCCGTATGAAGCAAATAGTGGGGAATGAGTAGATCAGACAGCTCTTACAACAAATTGTGAATGGGAATGGACATGGGGACCGAAAATACACTCAAGTCTGATACAAAACCCATAGATCAAGTGATTTGAGCAAACATTGCTGAAAAAGAACACTACCTCAATATGTGTTGCAAAGAGAGAAGACAAAAATAAAATAAAGGAAAGGATCGAGAAGCTCATAGACTTTTGACATAAAAATTGCAGCATTTGTGTATTTATGAACCGATACTCATGGAGTTAAACTGTAAAGTAAAGAAATAAAGAAAATGAACCTGTACTTATGGAGTTTTGAGATAAAACTCGCAGCATTTGTGTGGTTATGAACCGATACTCATGGAGTTTTCAGCTCATGGAGTTAAACCGTAAAGTAAAGAAACAAAGAAAACGAACTTGTACTCATGGAGTTTTGAGATAAAAATCGCAGTATTTGTGTGGTTATGAACCGGTACTCATAGAGTTTTCAGCTCAGGGTTGGTGGTGAGTTTTTCCACCTTCTCTCACTCCATACTGTCTTCTTTCTCCTTCTCTCACTCTAGGCTGTATTCTTTCTCCTTCTCTCTCTGAACTCTGCCCACAACACATTGGTTGGAATACAACACATTGGTTGGAACATAGCACATTGGAACACACAACGTGATGGAGACGTTTTTGGGCGGCAAAATGGATGCATAAAATCTTGACACCTCAACAAAGGAGGGACATTGGTGTAATTTCAATGCATTGCCAGGACCTTGTTTGTATATTATTAGATAATTAGATTCTACATTATATTAATTTATTTTATTATTTATCAATTAAAAATATTTTTAAAAGTCCTATAAAAATAAGAAAAAATTTAACAAGCTACCAAACTTATTCAAATTGAATAACAAAAGATTAGTTTGGTTTGATTTAAGGTTTAGTGTTTGTTTCAAATTGGATATTACATTCAAATACGATCAAACAAAAGTTGCATATTATTTTTATATTTGGTGTAAAAGGCCATTTTGAAATTGTATTGTGCTACACACAGTCCTTAAAATTAGGGAAAAAAAGTTTTTGAGAGTGTAATTTGTCAATCATATTAATTTGTGAATTATTAATCCAACAGTTACATGTAGTGTAAACTTGATGATATCAATATATGTTTAAGGGCCAAAATGAGTGTGAGTATTTTTTCAAAAAAACAAATATGAGATAATAAGTTCAATCTTTGGTTAAGATTTGCTGTTGTGAATTCAAGTTGATTATGTTTCACCTCTTTCTCGTATTAAGACGATATTTTTTTTCCAATCATGATATTTATGAATTGGATCATCCATATAATATACAAAAAAAATTCTATATATTTGATATCTTTCTCTTTATAACTCATTCTAGATCATTACTAAGTTTGATGACTAACCGTGGCTACTATAAAATAAATAATTCAAAAAATCGAATAAAACTATAATAAATACATTAATTTAAATATTTAATCAAAGATTTTTTCATATTAATTATAAACATTGACTAAGTTTGGTGATTAGCATTAACACATATAAGATAAATATTTTTTTTTATCACCAATTATTTTATAACCAAAGACTAATAAAAAATAAACCTTAAAATTACTTAATTAAGGAACACAAACTATTACCATTTATGTCAATGTTGATACATCCTATTAAGGGACATAAGCATCTTGTGTTTTTTTCTTTTACGGGTCATTGTTTTTTTTATCAGTGCATGGTGTGTATTGATATGATATATTTTGCAAACATTTTCAAACATATATTTGTAGAAAAATATATGATATAACTGTCGAAAATAATGTTTGTTCACGTTGGACCACATTTTGGTTATTCAGCTATCAATTTGACTAATATACACGTAATTGGGCTAATCTTATCTTCGGCTGTGTCCTTATTGTTCGATTTTCACTCGTCTTCAAGGCACATTCCATTGCTCTTATTATATATCTAAAATATTTAATATTAATTATCTTAATACAATTCATATCAAATTTAATAAGTTTATTGAAATAAAAAAGAGACATAGATTATAATTTTTTTTCCAGTATTTTCTTTTAAAATGATTATGTTGACTAATTACTATTTTTTGATTATTAAATAGATATAAATAGAGATACATGTTTTTTTTAATATTTTGCACTTGTGATAAAAAGTTATATTATAATTTTTTGAGTAATAATAGTTAGAAATTTAATCATCTCCTCACCTATTCACTTATGTTATGCATAATCTTTTTTACATCAAACGTGAAATAAAAAATTTATTGTGAAAAATAGTATAATTTTTAAATAAACAAATGAATCCTTAGTTACTTTTCAAATAAGTAATAAATAACTCTTATATATGTTTTAAAATTTATTCCTTGAAGATCCTAACGAACAATCTGCAAAGCAGCTTTCAAATAAAAAGAAAACCAATATAAAAGTCATATAGTTACAGAGATATAATCATTAATCTATTAATAATAAAAAATAAAACAAAATAATAGTACCCCGGTAAAAGTTGATACTACTAAAGTTACTGTTACGGAAAAAGTGGACCCAACTCAGGTTATACTCTTTTTTAACCCCATCTCCACCAGCAAAAAGCTGATAGTGAAATTTGCGAAGAAAAGGAAGTTTAAGTTTAGAAAATTACTCCTAATAATTACAACTTTAATGATGATGGTACACTTACTGGATAAAATATACAATTGCATATCATTGTTGATAGGATTGTATTTGATAAAATATTTTATTAATTTTTATTTTTTTAATAATTAAAAAAATTGTTTAATTATTTGATAAATAATAATTTTTAAGTAGATTTTAATATTTTTAGAAGGTTAAATAGTATTGTTTAAATATTATTTTAATTTTTTATATTATATTATATATTTTTTATTTTTAATATATTTATCAAATTTTTTAATTATCTTTTTTAAATAAATTATAATTTTATCATTTTCTGTCTTTTATTAAATATTTATAATTTAATAAATTAAATTTTCAGTTAATTTAATAAAAAAATCACTGTTAAAATACTAACTTCTTAAGATAATTTTTTTAAAGAGGATAAGAACTATGTATTAATAATGTAAAATAATTTTTATATTATTATTCGATCATAAAATTATTATTTAAATTATTTTAGTATATTTATTTTAAAAATTAATAAAATTTATCATATATATATAATATTGTGATTGGATTATGTATGTTATTATCTAATCTTTTTTAAGTTAACAAACTTATAAGACGAGAGACTAAAATTAAAATTATTTAACTCTATCAATCAATGTGTAAAGTTTTTTTTCTCAATAGTTAACTAGTATTAATTGTTTTTCTCTCTCTTAAATAAATACATACAAAGACAGAGTAAAGAGAGAGAACCATAAAAAAAAAAAACAGAGAGAGAGAGGTATCCATCCAATCCATCCACGTCCTATCTGCGTCGTTTGTGTATAAATAGCAGAGCGCGAGCCAATACTTGTCTCCATTTAACACAGAGCGAACTCTGAGAGTGCTTTCGCAGTTTTCACTCACTGTTCAGTAGTAGGGTTTTTCTTTATCCCTTTTTCTTCTCTCTTCTCTCTTTCACCACTTCAACACAACGCTCATATTTCATTCATTTTCGTGAAGGCGCAAACGATTTCAGTTAAAGAGAGAAACTCGGGGAAGAGAGATAGAGAGAGTCAGCGATTGATCATACATGGATACGCACGCGGTGCATTTGGCCCTGGCGGCGCTCGTCGGAGCCTCCGTCGTGGCCGTGTCGGCGTACTACATGCACCGCAAGACGCTCGCGCAGCTGCTGGAGTTCGCGCGTACGGTCGAGAGGGAGGCTGACGCCGGCGGCTCCGACGCTGAATCGCCGCCGGCGCACGCGAAGAAGCGCCGGGGCAGCTCCAGGAAGCGCCGCAACGGCGGATACCGCCGGGGCTCCGCGTCGCTGCCGGACGTCACGGCGATCTCTGGCGGGTTCGACGGGGACGAGAAGCGGAACGGGCCGGTGCACGTCGAGGGGATTCCGGCGGGGCTGCCAAGGTTGCACACGCTCCGGGAAGGTATGGCTGCGGTGGAAATTTCCAGGTTTAATCTGGGATTATGTGATTTTGTGGTTTTTTATTGTTTCTCAAGATTTTTTTTAATGAGAGTAGTGTTAGTTGTTTTGTGTTGGATTTTATTTGGTTAGTGTGTGGAAGTCATTTGATCGGTTTTGTGGAGCTTGGATTGTGAATAGTGTGGAGAACTTTCTAATTAAGGAGTAATTAAGGAGTGTGGATGTTTCTTTTTTTTTTTGGTGTGACATGGGAAATTGGAAGGAATTGATTCCGATGTTTTTGTTGATCGTCTGTTTTATGATTGTTTGATACTAGTTTGCATTCATGTATTTTTTTTATCTGTGAAACAGGGTTACTTGGGCATAAAATAAGACAAAAGTGAGGATATTGCTGGATGTAGACGAGTCTCCATAGCAATTTAGAAATCTGCAGTTTAAAGACCCGAACTTGTTGACCTATTTTCACCTATAATTGTCAGAAATTTATTTAGGAATACCTCAATGATTTTTACTAATTTTAGATCATTTTAAAGGCTGGATTATAATGGTTCACTAAAATTTATGTCACTTGGAGTTTAGGAGCTGGCATGGACCAAGAGATATGATATGATTTAACGTCTGAACTTATAATTGTTCACTAAAAAGTAAGCAAACTATTAGGTGTAGTAGGTTCCAATGAACAAAACGGAGATTACATAAAGTCAGATGGAAATGAAAGTTAAAGTGAGAAGAAAGTATAAGGGAAATAAACCGAAGTATTGGAATGACTAAAAGACTGAATAAACTTATCCCTGTTGAATAATTTCTCTTTAGTGGATCAGTCTTCTTGGACCCATATTCCTGATAAACTAGCTAGGAATTCAACAATACAGTATTAGAAGATCATCCTTTTTCTTTAAGAAAGTTATAATTCTCTGTTTTTTTTTTTTTTTTGCAATTTTTACTGATATACCTTTGCAGTGGCCCCAGAATTAAGATATACTTTAAATTCTTTCCTGTTTTTAATCTATGGAAAGGTTCTCTGGCAAATGTTGCAGTAGCATCAACCATTGTTTGCATTATACTACACATCTTTCTGATGCACTACCTGCCCATGAACAGAAATTGTCTGTTTGAAAGTGTTCATCTTCATTTTTTTGCTGACTAAGATATGTTTCTTACAGGAAAATCATCCCAATCTGGTTCCTTTAAGAGAAGTCTTTTAAGACCAACTTCTCCCAAGTCCCCTGTTGCAAGTGCCAGTGCCTTTGAAAGTGTAGAAGGATCAGATGATGAAGATAACATGACAGACAAAGTTAAACTTGATACTACATATCTGCATGCAAATGGGACTGTTGTAAGTGTGTTATGCACATGAATTAGGTTTATCATTCATTTGATATTCTATATAAAAAGGAGGTTTACTTTGGAGATGATAATTAACTTTCTCTGTTTCTCTCTCCCTACTTTCTTAATGCCTGACCTGTTTCCCTGGGCTTGAATTAATCCAGCCTTTTCTATTGCTCTTTCGCTATGCTTTGATCATCACATGACACAGGGCTCTATATTAGCTAAAGCAAAAAAATTGAATGATCTGTGAGTTGAAAATTGAAATCACCTGTATGCAGGGTCCAGAAGGTAAAATCCCATTTGAGACTTTACCTAATCATGTTAATGCCAATGGAGAGCAGATGGCAATTACACCGAGTATGATCCGCTCTCATAGTGTTTCTGGTGACCTGCATGGTGTGCAGCCTGATCCAATAGCAGCTGACATTCTGAGGAAAGAGCCAGAGCATGAAACTTTCACAAGATTGAGAATAACTCCTCTTGGTATGAACTCTGACATGTTACTCTTCCTCATTCTCTTGAGTGCAAAGAAATTGCTTTGAATGGGTTTTTCATGGGATGTATAGAATCCCCCTCCTTCAAACACTTGTTTGATTACAATATTTGCATATCTGGAAAATTTATAGTAAACTATAATTGTTATATTTTTTGTTTAGAGGCTCCGTCACCTGATGAAATTGAAGCTTATGTGGTTCTGCAAGAATGCCTTGAAATGAGAAAAAGATATGTTTTTAGAGAAGCTGTTGCTCCGTGGGATAAAGAAGTTATATCCGACCCCAGCACACCCAAGCCTAACCCAGATCCATTTTTATACATTCCTGAAGGAAATTCTGATGTGAGTTTTTTTCTCCCACCACTGAAAACTTGGATCTCCCTATGTTATATGCTGTGATTAAATTAGTTGTATTTCTCTTGTGCTACAGCATTATTTTGAAATGCAAGATGGGGTTATTTGTGTATATCCAGATAGAGATGGTAAGTAACAGGAATTTGTTATTGATAAACTTGGTAATTTTATCACCACTCAAGGTGGGATCTTATGCATGCTTGCCTATTACTTGCAGCAAAAGAAGAGCTTTTTCCTGTAGCTGATGCAACTACATTTTTCACTGATCTTCATCACTTACTTCGAGTCATAGCAGCAGGGAATATAAGAACTTTATGCCATCATAGGCTCAATCTTCTAGAACAAGTACATCTCTAATTTACTGAAACAAACTGCAGCCTATGCTTGTATTTTAATTACATACAAGAATCAATTGTTGTTTGACAATTTCTGTATTTTTCAGAAATTCAATCTTCATTTGATGCTAAATGCGGATAGAGAATTTCTTGCTCAGAAGAGTGCTCCACATCGAGACTTCTATAATGTTAGAAAAGTTGATACTCATGTCCACCACTCAGCATGCATGAATCAGAAACATCTTTTAAGGTTCATAAAGTCAAAGCTGAGAAAAGAGCCTGATGAGGTGATATTCTGGATCTTGCTGTGATGTAACATACTCTGCAGTAGCCCCCTTTTTTCCCCTCTCAGATGAACTGTATGACATAAGTGATAGAGCACAAATTGGATTTTTTTAAGAGTGTAAATATAAATTTGTGCATTTTCTTGTGAGTATTTAATGTAATAATATATTAATATAATTTAGTGTATCTATTAGCTTGATGGATTATGAAATGTTATTGATATGCCTGAAATGATTGGCTTATTGTCATCCCTTGCAGAAGTATGTAGCATGATGAATTATGTTATTTTTTAATCTCTGATACATGTGAATTATATATTTTACGAAGCTGATGTGCACTGTATATACTTTTAACATTCTCAGGTTGTAATATTTCGAGATGGGACATATCTAACGTTGGAAGAGGTTTTCAAGAGTTTAGATTTGTCTGGGTAATGAGCTTTTGTAATTATTATAGTTATAATTGGCTAGCTGTATGTTTTAGGAATTAATCCTCTGCTGTCCTTTTTTAACAGATATGACCTCAATGTTGACCTTTTGGACGTTCACGCAGACAAGAGTACTTTTCATCGCTTTGATAAGTTCAATCTTAAATACAATCCTTGCGGTCAAAGTAGGCTCAGGGAGATATTTCTTAAGCAGGATAATCTCATTCAAGGTAACATTTTTTTTTGGGTATAACAGTCCTATCACCTGTGTTACTTTAATCAAATTCAAAGTGGCTGAAATATCCCATGGTTTTGTGCAGTATTTTTACTTAATAAAATCTACTTAAAAGTTTCAAATGAGGTTTTTCTATCACAGATTAACATCATCCAAACTATGGATCATGTGCAGAAACTCAGCGTGCTTTTAAACCTATCAATATGACTCCCTAAACACCTGAAAGCACTCATATTCAATGTAGGGAAGTTTTCTGCACATGCCTGAGTGGGTCAATATACACTGGTTTGTGCATTTTGGTAGTGCAGAAGTTGTGTTGGTGTAGTTGGGTATTTTTGCATATGACCCAAAGTTGGAGGGCTTTCTTGAAGCCTATATCAATATTGTAGAATCCTGTATTGCACTAATTTATTGATTGTTGTATATACAATCTTTTAGGTGGATGCATCTCAATGCTTGTTATGCAGTATTATATCATCAATTTATTTAGGAAATGCAGTGCAGTATAAATAAAATCCTCTCTTCTAAGGAGTAGTATATATTTATCAAGGTTTGAAATTTGAATTTCAAACAGCCATGGTCATCCTTGGAAGAACTTCTATATTGCTTTTGTGAAAGCATTTGCTAATGCCACCTGTGGGTTCATAAAGAGTGAAAAGACTATAAATGAATGGCTTCCAATTATTATTAGGTGTTTATGATTTGTTATCTGTCTTCAATATTTTAGCATCTTTACTTCTATGTTCTAATACTTTTTTCTTGCATTGAATAGGTCGTTTTCTTGGTGAGTTAACTAAGCAAGTGTTTTCAGATCTTGCTGCCAGTAAATATCAGGTGCTTTCTTGAGTCTTTGTGTGTAAACACACACATATACGTCCTTTTTTATCATGTCAGTGATGTAAGACAGTCTGACAGTGCTTCTTGGCAGGGTATCGTGATGAAAAATATTTCTCTACGGCTGGAGTTCTCTTTTGACTTAAATATCATATACTGTTTGATTGTAGGAATTCAATATTGTACCATAACAATCATTTTCTTACCTTAAACATAAATAAGACTGATCCCAACAATGTACATCTACCACTACCCAATGATGCAATAATGTTCATAAGTATGAGGACCTATGTTGGCCAATGTGTTTGGACTTGTTGACAATAATTTACCATTTCTTGACTGTAGTTTATATATGCTCATCCCCATCTAGATGTTAACTTATTTCTGTGCCTTATTTATTCACAGATGGCTGAATATAGAATATCAATATATGGTAGGAAGCAAAGTGAGTGGGACCAACTAGCCAGTTGGATAGTGAATAATGATTTGTACAGCGAGAATGTCGTTTGGTTGATTCAGGTATTCTTTAATTATTTGTTTAGAGCACAGATTGGTTTTATTTCTCATAATGATATGGCAACAATTTATTATTTCTCCCAATCTACAAACTATTTTGGACTGCTAAATAATAAGAATTTGGGGAGCTTTTCCTGCTTTTCATTTATTGCCTTAATTTGCTCAGCCAATTATATAGTGTTAGCAATTGATGGTAGTTCTTATAAATGTCTTGCAGCTTCCACGGTTGTACAATGTGTACAAAGAAATGGGAATTGTGACATCATTCCAGAACATGCTCGACAATATTTTCATTCCACTTTTTGAGGTCACTGTCAACCCAGATTCACATCCTCAGCTGCATGTTTTCCTGAAACAGGTGTGTTATTCATCTACGTTGACCTTTTGGAGTAAACAGCCAATTTTAGTCCTCCAAAGATGAAGTGTCTTTAGATTTGTCCTCATCATAATGTTTGGTTCAGCTTAATCCTAGATAAATAATTGCTTATTTTTCAAAAGCTCCCACACAAAGCTCAGAAAAAAATAATTATTTTTCTAAAATAAGCTGAACCAGACATTATCTTATTTCAGTACTGTATGGTATTAATTCTCTACACTTTTTTAGGTTGTTGGGTTGGATTTGGTTGATGATGAAAGCAAACCTGAAAGACGGCCAACAAAACACATGCCTACACCTGAGCAATGGACTAATGTTTTCAATCCGGCATTTTCATACTATGTCTATTACTGTTATGCAAATCTTTACACCTTAAACAAGGTATGTAACTTTTTCTCCAGAATATGTATCAATTTTTTACGGCTTATCTATTTACTCTTTCAAGAAGAAAACAAGCTTCTTTTTTACTGATTATGGAAAGAATAAAAAAAGGAACCAAATAGTGGTTGTTCTCTTCTTATTCTCTGCATAGATATGTTGCATAGTTCTAGAGGTGTTTATAGGTTGGTTTTGGTTGGGATTAAGATGTAATAAAATGCAAACCCACCACATTAGTTAGGTTGGTTTGATTCAGTTTTTAAAAATCTTTTTGGCCAATTCAAACCAAATCAATCCTATTAAGATTGGATTGGTTTGTGGCTTGAGTTACCAGGTTAAGATAAAAAAAATTATTATATGTTTTTTAATTTTGTTCCTCACATTATCTTCTTTATAAGAGAACATTTTTTAATTTTATATTACTACTAGCTAAAATGGTTGTTGTTTATTATTTTAATTAATATATTGCATGTCTTATTTATCTCTTTCATAAGTATGGTAAATCAGTTGGATAGCAATCATGGCCAATTAAACTTAATCACAATAAGTAAGGCGAAAATGGATGAAAAGAACAGAAGTAGATGCGAGCTAGATATTAAAGTTTAACATGTATAAATTTAAATGTTTAAAAATTAAAAAAAGGTTAATTGGGTAATCAGATTGATTTGGGTTGTAAAAATAAATTCTGAGAACTGAATTGGGTAATTGGTTTAGATTATCAAGTTAATTAGGTCAATCATCCAATGAATATTACTACTACATATTTCTCATATATTTTTAATTCTCCCAGTTGCTCTTTTCTGTCTCTTAATATAGTAATGTATTCCAATAATTTTCTGCAACTTCATCATCAGTGTTTGAATTTTTGAGCTTTGTTTTGACACACCAAAGTTAACCTAATATAATTATTTCTCAGCTTCGAGAATCAAAGGGAATGACAACAATCAAATTCCGTCCACATTCTGGAGAGGTATATATTTGAATATATTTTCTGTCTATTTGTTAACTGTTTTGAGGAGACTGATGCATCATATTCGCTTTAGGCTGGTGATATTGACCACCTTGCAGCAACCTTTCTCACGGCTCACAACATTGCACATGGAATCAATTTGAAAAAATCTCCTGTGCTTCAATATTTATATTATTTAGCCCAGGTATGGCCCTTTTTTCAATTGATTACTTGGTTGTGATATTTGTAGTTGCTAATTTTAGTTTATTTTTTTATTAGATTGGGCTGGCAATGTCTCCTTTGAGCAATAACTCCCTATTCTTAGACTACCATCGGAATCCTTTTCCAATGTTCTTCTTACGGGGTCTGAATGTGTCACTTTCTACTGATGATCCTCTCCAAATTCACTTAACAAAGGAACCATTGGTTGAAGAATATAGCATAGCTGCTTCTGTGAGCTCTCTGTCTCTCTCTCTCTCCCCCCTCTCAATCTGGGCATGGCATATGAACAAGCAATGCTCACATCCAGGACATAATTCTTACTTTACAGGTGTGGAAGTTGAGCTCATGTGATTTATGTGAGATTGCCCGTAATTCAGTTTATCAATCAGGTTTCTCACATGCTTTAAAGGTACATTTCTCGTCCTGATTCTCTTGTGAATGAAATCCTCTACCCCTCAATGCAATTTTTTAAATTCTTATCCTGACATGTGTCCAGGGGCACCCAGAGTTGTGATAGACCATAGATCACCATGACCCAATATGCAATATCAACATTTAATACGATTATCTTAATGTACTACAGTCCATTATCTTTTAGTATTTTTTAGTTCGAGTTGATTATAGTTATTTTGGTGAAAATAAAATAAAATTCTACAGCCTGCTATAAATTTTTATTTAAATCTACGATAGAATATGGGGCAGTGAACAGCAATACAGCATATTAGCTGTGAATATGTTGACTACAAATAGCTCTATTTTTTAATAGAGAAGACTCCAATTTGTGCCCTCCGACTTAGGTTCAATACCACTTGGTCTTCAAGCTTAAAATTACAAGATCCCTTAACATTGTATTTATCCTTCTGTAGAGTTGTCTGTCAAACATCAATGGAAATTGCGGTGCTAAAATCATGTCACCATTTGTTGATCTAATTTCTTCTTCAAAATAATTTAATTTATACTTCTCCAACATAGTCTCTATGCTCAAATCTAGAGCACTTTGGTCCTGAAACTTAAAAAAATGTGTCAAGGATTATTGTGCATTCTTCAGAAAGCTGAGAGATTCATGTGTTTGAAGTTGGAGCGGGTAAACTGGACTTCTCGGAGAATCACACCACAAAAGCTACTTCTTGTAGTTGGAGAGTCCAAGGCCGTCTAAACCCCACGTAGAATCCATACTTCCCACACCTTGCAATTGAATTCTAACATCCTACCACCACGCTCTGCAACCCTGGCACTTTGTGGGATGACTATGAACTAGCCATTTGGCAAACATTGGAATGTCAGCGTCACCACCTGTTTTAGGTGAGAAACAGTGGAAAGCTTTGATAGAGTGATGCCATTGATACCTTGGAAGACCCACACCTCAAAAACTAATCGTTGTAGCTGGAGTGGCCAAGACCTTTTAAATCCCACTTTAGAATCATTTGAGGGACTCAAGTCTCATACCTTACAATTGATTGGCTGAATCCTAACATTTTTCTTTTATGATGAAAGTGAAATGATAGTCTGAATCCAAATTAGGTTATTACATGAAACATACATACCTGTTACTAAATCATAGCGTTTTAAAACTGATCTGTTTCTTGTTTTAGTCACATTGGATTGGTAAGGAGTACTACAAGAGTGGGCCACGCGGAAATGACATTCAGAGAACAAACGTTCCTCACATCCGGTTGGAATTCCGTGATACGGTATGGACTTATTTATGGTTAAATTATTTATATAACTTGTTACAGCTGTTAATTTTTCACACAATTTTAATTAAATTACACTATTCATGTATGGTTGAATTATAAGGATCTTGGGAATGGGACACAAAATTTATTATTTATTAAATTATGTTAATTACTTGAAGGTGAAAATTGAACTGCTTCTAGTTTTAATTTTCTATCTCTGATTTACATGGTTCTAAGGGCATTGCCATCTTAACAAGACCTTTTTCTTGGTGTGTGTATTTAAATATGGTGCAAAATAAATTTTGGTCCCTATTTCACTCTTCGAGTTTTAATCCTTATAATTGCCTGACCTGAAAAAATCCTTGTAATTCTTTTCCTTGGATATTGGCCCTTATAGTTTCATAGTACTATTAAGATTTTGGACTCTCAAGGACCATTACCTTGATATGTATAGCGAGCAATCTTTCTTGGAAAATTGAGCTATTTTTTATTAATAGAAGTTATAAGGAATAGAATCTGAATATGTTATAAGTATGGTGTTGAATGTTGATACTCAACAATAGGGAACAAAAATTGAGTGAAAACATAGAAACCGATACAAAAATATTATATAAGGATCAAAACCAAAATTAGAGGAAATAATTGTAAGGAAAAAAGTCTACTTCAAATCTTAAAATGTTTCCTAATTATGGATTTGTTGAAGGAAAAAATCACACTAAGAATGCTGTTTTGCAGATTTGGAGAGAGGAGATGCAACAGGTTTATTTGGGCAAAGCCATCATTCCTGAGGTAGTAGACAAATAAGATGCCAGGGGGCATTCCTTTCATACACATGAGGTTGTAAACATGTTCTGTATTACCTTATTTCCTGTTCTTCAGTTTTTGAAATGTGTGGTGCAGGTTCTTATTGTTTACGTATTGGAATTTTGCATTTCCTTACTTGCTCTGAAGTTACCTGAATCCGCTCACTTGTTGTAGGTAGAAAGTATCCTCAAACCCTTGCAGCGTCAGAGATGTACCTGCAGGGCTGAAGACATACAATGCTGGTCTGATGATATGAGCCAGGTACATACTATAGAGAATCAACAAGATCGATGAGCTTGAGCATCGAACAAGGTTTTACAGCTACAAATCGACGTACCCGTGGGGTTTTTTCTATCCTTGGGTTAGAGTTAAAATTATTAGGGTTAGCAATTAGTTCATGCTTCAAGCAAAATGATGCCTGTCGGTGTTAGAAATGTATGTTAGTAATGTAAGTTATGATCCTTTGAAGGGAGAGAGATATTCATCTCCCAAAATTTTGATTCCCATTGTTTATCGATAATAATATATCGTGAACGACAGTTGAGACTTGAAAAACGGTGGCTCTATTAGTTTTACCGTAATGGTATACGATGCCATAATGAGGCTTATCCTGTTTAACGTAATATGAGTAAAGGTGGCCGTTAAGTGTTAAGTTAGTTTTATCCGCGGATAGTTATTTTCATCATTTGCATGGGGCATTATTTGCATAGCTAAGTGAATAGAATTACTGATCTGCCAAGAATGATTAAGGAATAAATTCTCAAAAAAATATGGGTTTGATTCTCATTATTGACGAAATGATGAATAATTTATAAGTATTTTTATAATTGTTTCGTTCGTCTTAGTTCTGATGAATTTTTAAGATTCAGTGCACCTAAAACTTTTATTTTGAAAAAAAAGAGAAACTGGTCTGTTAAGTAGGGACCTATGATTTAGCTGATGGTTTGGCCAATTCAACATGTAAATCTCTTTTGTGGAGGGATATTATTGGGGTCGCATGGCTCGATCAGTTTTAATATAGGGTTGAGTCTTTATCTACCTTCTAATAAAAACTAAAAATAAAAAGAATCAAATTTATTCTTAAAAGTGAAACACTTTTGAGTTACTTTGTCCTACAAGATAAAAATTTAAATTTGATTTTTAATGTGCAAAAAATATAAATTAATCTAACAAATAATTTAATTAAATTAGTTCTCAGAAAAAAATTTAAATTTGACTTTTAATGTGCAAAAAATATAATAAATTAATCTACCAAATAATTTAAATGATAAATTAATTTATCAAATAATTTAATTATAAAATTGATCTTTTAATTTTATAATTTAATATCAAATTAATTTTAAAAATATATAGATTAATTCTTGATCATTACTAATGAATGATATAATGATCCTACAAATTTAACTATAAGATTAATCTATCGTATTTCTTTTTATATTTAAAAATTTAATTTATATTTTTTTATCGTTAGAAGATTAATTTATCCCTCACTTTTGAAACAAATTTGATATTTATCCAAAAATAAATAAAATCAGAATACAAGGTTGGCTTCGTACGGAATGTTTCTTCTCTCAGCCTTTTACTTTACCCCCTTTTGTTAACATTGCCCAATCAACTGAAAACAAGTAATGCTGGACAATTTTGCAACACATAAAAATTGGTTGCGAAACAGAAATAACAAGTATAGAATTAGTGTAAAATGTCGGTAAGTCATTACAAATGTCAGTTCTTGATTAATCTGTCAAGTCGGTTGTGTCTTAAACAAAACATTAGAACAACGTAGCATCTAAAATGTAATTGCAGACGTTGCTTCTTGCTCTAATCTGTCATATGCACTTTTTCGCTCTAGTTGGGAGCAACGAATAGGATCCCGAGGATTGCTCAACAGAGATTGGATAAACTTCTCCTAAGGTAAGAGAAGAAAACAGAAGTACTTCTCTTAGTGAGAAATGTGGAATCAATTTCTTTATTAAGCAAGTCAAAATTACACAAACTGCAAAATAATTTTTTTTTCTGAAAAAATTAGCATACTAATTTATAAAAATCCTCTTGTATAATTAAAAGAAATTTTTAAAATTAGTTCAAACTCTAATCTAAACCTGATCGAGTCTTAGAATGAATAGATGCTCATGCATGGAAAATTGGCAAGTCTGCGAAAATTTCGCAAATTCTCCCTTTGCAAAATATATACAACTATGTTGGAAGTTTAACAGTAACACGACCCAAAACTAGAGCTGCTGCTTATTTGTAGTAAAAGCATGAGCAATATAAGACGCTTATTTGTATGCAAGCATTACAAAATTTACATGTAGGAGTTGTGATTTTTTAAAAATTTAGAGATTTATTCATAGACAGCAAATCAGTATTTATTATCATTTCTAATATTTTTTTCACTCCATTAATTTAGTTGCTTCAAGACGACGACGTTCCCTTACCAAAGTCATTCGACAATGGCATGATTTGCTTTATAATATTATTCGTGATTAGAGAACAGCATGTATTTTTGTGATAATATTCGTTTTGGAAAGATATTTGTTTTCCGACGAAAAAAATTCTACTAAGGAAAAGAAGAAAGATTTTAAACCTAGAGAGAACTTCAGTGTTGCTGGACATCGATACAAGACAAAAAATAAAAATAAAAATTGAA
Organism: Glycine soja; assembly: GCF_004193775.1. Taxonomy (NCBI): domain Eukaryota; kingdom Viridiplantae; phylum Streptophyta; class Magnoliopsida; order Fabales; family Fabaceae; genus Glycine; species Glycine soja. Next base: position 41,067,577 of record NC_041002.1, read on the forward strand.
AAGGAATTAAGTTGATCTGGAATTACGTAATATGGTTTTTTGCCACGATAAGTTAACATAGTTAAGAACATTACTTCTAGTATTGAACGTGGTCTCCATAGATACATACATAATAGTGAAATGGAGGCACGATAAATATATTACACGAACAAGAGATAAAAAAAAGCTTGCATTATTTTTTAGATAGCTATAGTAGAGCCATGCCTCACTCATCAGTTACACCCCATAAGAGAAACACACATGCAAAAGAAACCCTAAAACACTAAACATGCTAGCTAATAATTTCACGACACAATGACATGACACTTTGACCTAGCTGCTACCTATACCATTTTTATAACCTATTCTTTCCTAAAACACTAAGACACTAGCATTTAAGCTAGCATAAGAACACACTACATATGATAGTGAAGGGTGTTGCATGATCACTTGTTCTGGTTCTTGTCTTGGTTATTACCAGTCCTGAACTTGGACTCATCGATGTCAATGGCTTCCTCTTGAGCACGTTCTTCTCCTGACTTGTCCATAGTGCTCAACCCACCTTTGCGTCCCATTTCATGGTACCCTTCTGTCCCCAGCTGCTCCTTCCTTGTTTTCCCTCCCCTGCTCCTTCCTAGTTATATGATTACAATAACCAAAAATAACAAACCCCAAAATCCAAAGTCAGATATTGTTATCAAGCAGAATACCGAAACACACTAAAATAAATTCATCAATCGCACTTCGAGAGAAAAATAATGGTTGAGATATTTATGGAATATCAAACAAAATACCAAACACAAAAATGACTTCATCAATCATTACACTTGAGAAGAAATTAATAGTGATCTGAGATATTTATGGAAAAGATGGAACTTTTTTACGCCTCTAATGAAAGTGTCCATAACTTAAAAAGGATAAGAAAGTAAAATAAAAAATGATGATATGATTTCAGGAAAATGAAAGATAAAAAAGAAAAATTGAAAAATATGTGAAGGACAAATATGATAGGTTTCAATGGAAAATGATGGACAAATGTAATGAATAATATCGACAAAAATGTGATGGACAAATATGATAGATAACAGTGATTTCAAAGAAAATGATGAATGACATAGGTAATAATGATTTTAATGAAAAGAATAATATAGATAAAAATTTGATGGACAAATATGATGAATAAATGTGATTTCAATGAAAATGATGAATAAATGTGATGTATAATAATTTGAAATGATTAAGTGATGTGATGTATAATAATAATCTGAAAGAAAGTAAAAAATAACGAGAAATATGTAAAGTGTCATGATGAATAATAATACTTTGAAAATAAAATTTTTAAAATAGAGAGATTCATCTAGCACAAATATAAAAAAAAAAAAGTAAAAAGTATGGAAACAATTATAATTAGTGTTCTATAAATTGATAATAAACCTTCAGCAAGATGTTGCTGGGCCTCAAGGCTCTTGCCACCAGTGCCACCCGGAACAACAGTCTCTCCTTGCCTTGCCCTTTCATCAAGCTCTTGCTTGTTTTGTTGATGAGATGCCATGTTTCTTTTCAAACTTGCAAATTTCTCTCAATAAACTTCGGATGGTTATTATTATGCGATTGCAACGTTAACTTGGTTTTGTGTTCAAAGCTATGCTATGTGACAAGAAGAGATAGGTTAAAGGGTTTATATAGAGAACAAAATGTGACATATTCACATATAAATTAATGTTTCGTAACTCATATATATCCATGCATTGTAATTAGAGGGGATTAACCAGAAGGTGACAACGGGTTAAAATGAAAAAGTAAGTGTTGCCATGCACTGACACGTGCAACACAGACGCGGCTAAAGGAGAAAGAAGACACGCAGGTGCTGTAACTCTCCAAGTGACACGTGTGAGGTCTAGAGCATAGTGAAGCTTAGCATTGGTTTCTCGGTTAAGGTTGTCTCTACCGTCTTGGGGTGCTATGTTGTTGAGTGTTTTTGGGTCGTTCATGCAGTTAAGTTAGGTGTGCTTCATTTGCATGGAGAAATTATCTTCTTGTGCGCATATGATCACTAATAATCGAAACACCTAATGGAATTTCTTAATGAGAAAAAATTATCAACTAATAGTGTAAAACCGTCATTTAATTATAATTTATTATATATAATAAATTTTTTTTTTATAAATACTTAATTTAAAAATCATATTAATAATAAATTATGATCGGACAAGTATTTTAAATTGATAAAAGATGAACATTAAACTTTCTTAATTTACTTGATTACTTATTACATAAAATTAATTTGAGTAATGTGCTATTATCCTGAAAGTAAAAAGTGTACATAGACAATATAAATGATGACATATTGGCCCAAAATTATAAAGAGTGTGATTTAAGTAATAATATGAATATATATTTAGGGAGCAACATGATATTAAATAGTTATCGAGATATTTTTTTGACATTTAAAAAATTATTTGACATTTTCACAATGTCTTCCACTTTTTAGAGATTAAGTAATTGTTTATTCCATAAAATTTGTTAAAAGATATATGGACACTATTAATTTTTCTTTTAGTTGATCATATACTCCAAGAAATATCTATTATAAATAGATTTCTTGTATTCAAGTGATCGTCAATGATACGAACCTAACAGAAGAAGCACCAGCTACAGGGGTGCAAAAGGGAGAAGAGACCATAACAGAAGAAACACCAGCTACAGGGGTGCAAAAGGGAGAAGAGACCAAGAGCAAAAGAAGAATTGTGAAGCCCACCTACCTTGCAGATTATGTTTGAGCTGAAGAGGGCAATACCGGAAAAAGGGGGAAATTAGAGAATCTCCACCAAATCATGCTTGCAGCACCTTATTTCCTCGTGGGCAAAATAGCAATAGGAATTCTGTTACTAGAATATTCGTAGGAGAGCAATTATCCAAATTCTGTTATGGGAATGTCTATATAATACTATGTAAATAACAAGCTGAAGCAGAAAAATAAGAAATCCCTTTTTCCTCACCTTGTTAATTCTCCCCTTTCTCCCCTGAATTTCTGGAGGAACTGACCCTCGAAGTCAGTAATACAGCTTGCACCTAACAATTTTGGTGCTCTCGTTGCGATGCCGGATTCAAGCCCCACTCCTTCTGACAAACTCGAAGACGCCCTTCTCCGCCTTACACACCAACAGCTAACCTTGACCAGCAAAATCGATGAACTCCTTCATCGTCTACCTCCGCTTTCTTCACCCACTCCATCACCTACCCCTGTCCTTCCTCCGCCATCACTTTCACCTGCATCAGTCCACAAAATGAAGTTAGATGTGCCGCGTTTCGACGGCACTGACCCCTCTGGTTGGATCTTTAAGATCAACCAGTTTTTCGAGTACCATGGAACTCCCGCTCATGAGCGTTTGACCATAGCATCGTTTTATATGGAGGGAAGGGCCTTAGCCTGGTTTCAATGGATGTCCGACAACGGCCAATTTACATCGTGGCCGGTGTTCTTACATGCACTACAAACCAGATTTGCCCCGTCACAGTTTGAGGATCCCACCGGAGCACTTTTCAAATTAACACAGAAGGGAACCGTGAGTTCTTACCTGTCTGAATTTGAGAGCCTAGCCAACCGTGTCGTCGGATTGCCCTCTCCTTTTCTCCTCAGCTGCTTCGTGTCTGGCCTCTCCCCTGACATACGCCGCGAGGTGCAAGCATCACAACCGCTGACCATGGCTCAGGCCGCGGGCCTTGCTCGCCTCCAGGAGGAAAAGTTGATGGACCATAGACCTCCTCCGCGCCCCCGACCACCCTTTATCACCACCACGACTTCTCCGCGCGTCAACCCCATGACGCACCCACCTACAACTGTGTACCCTCCTTCCCCCTCAACCGTCCCACCACCCACGTACTCACCCTCCACCATTACACCACCAACGTACCCACCCTCACCCTCTCCCGTTCCGCACAACAACCCCCCTCTCTTACCCACACCACCACGCCAAAACCCAGCTTACAAACGGTTATCATCGGAGGAAATCGCATTGCGCCGCGAACGCGGGCTTTGCTTCACATGTGAAGAGAAGTACCATCGAGGGCACAAGTGCGCCTCTCGAGTCTTCCTTCTACTTGTGGAAGGCGATGACCCCCCGGATGACCAAATAAACCCTATCGACCCACAAACAGACCCACCCGACCCCGACCCGGCCCAATACACTTATACCCAATATGACCCAGTACCAGCCCAAATCAGCCTAAATTCACTGGCCGGCCACGTAGCACCAGAGACCCTCCGTTTGGTGGGCACCATCGCTGAGCACCAGGTGATCTTCCTCATTGATGGGGGAAGCACCCATAATTTTATTCAAGAACAGCTGGTCACGCTCCTGGGCCTTCCATGTCAACCCACCAGCCCACTTCGAGTAATGGTTGGCAATGGCCAACATCTCGAATGTAACCGTGTGTGCGCGAACATTCCGGTGACTATCCAGACCTCGCAATTCACGGTGGACCTTTATGTGCTCCCAATTTCCGGCGCCAATGTCGTGCTTGGAGTCCAGTGGCTCCAATCCTTAGGGCCTGTTCTAACGGACTATGCCACCCTTTCCATGCAATTCTTCTATAAGGGTCACTTTGTGGAATTGAAAGGTGACCATGACGCTAACCTCCGGCAACTATCTTCCCCACAATTTCGACGTTTCTGTCGCACTCGGGGCCCTAGCTTTTGCTTCCATATCACTATGCTTCCCACTGAGACCCCTTCCGGGGATGCTCCGATATACCCCCCTGACATCCAAACTCTACTTTTCCGGTTTGCTGCTCTTTTCCAACAACCTCAATCATTGCCGCCGGCACGAAGCACCGATCACCATATACACTTACTTCCACAGACCTCTCCGGTCAATGTTCGTCCCTACCGGTATCCTCACTTCCAAAAGCATGAAATCGAGTTGCAGGTGGACGCGATGCTTCAGAAAGGATTCATTCAGCCCAGCACCAGCCCGTTTTCCTCACCGGTCTTACTGGTGAAGAAACATGATGGTTCCTGGCGTTTTTGCGTAGATTATCAAGCCCTCAACGCTGTTACAGTCAAAGACCGTTTTCCAATACCGACAATTGATGAACTCTTAGATGAGTTGGGCGGTGCTTGTTGTTTCTCCAAATTGGACCTCTTACAAGGTTACCACCAAATCCGCATGCATGATGCCGACATACCCAAAACAGCTTTCAGAACCCACCACGGCCACTATGAATTTAAGGTGATGCCGTTCGGGTTATGCAACGCTCCTTCGTCGTTTCAAGCTACGATGAACATGCTCTTTCGTCCCTACTTACGACAATTCATCATCGTCTTCTTCGACGATATTCTGGTTTATAGTAGGTCCTTTGAGGATCATCTGCGCCATCTCGAGACGACATTTGAGGTATTACTCACTAACCAGTTTGTTTTGAAATTACCTAAGTGCTCCTTCGCGCAGCCGCAGGTGGAGTATTTGGGTCATGTCGTATCTGTTCGAGGTGTGGAACTAGTCCCTTCCAAAATTTCCGCCATACAACAATGGCCAATTCCTCAATCCACGCGGGACTTACGCAGCTTTCTCGGACTCGCCGGATTTTATCGCCGGTTCATCCGCGGCTACGCGACCATAGCGGCACCTTTGGTCAAAGTCACCACCCTTTCCTCTTTTCAATGGTCAACTCCGGCCCAATTAGCCTTTGACCAACTCAAGGAGGCTCTATCCACAGCGCCGGTGCTAGCCTTGCCGGATTTCACCATAGCATTCACTTTGGAGACTGATGCTTCGGGGGTGGGAATGGGAGCCGTCCTCTCCCAGCAAGGCCACCCCATCGCCTTCTTCAGCAAGCCCTTCACCGCCAAACTGTTGCGTTCCTCCGCCTATGTCCGCGAGCTCTGTGCCATCACGACGGCCGTGCGTAAATGGCGTCAATACTTGTTGGGCCGCCGTTTTACCATCCTCACCGACCACCGTAGCTTGAAGGAGCTTCTCACTCAAGTTATCCAGACTCCCGAACAGCACTTGTACATGGCCCGATTGATGGGCTACGACTACGACATCCAATACCGGTCCGGATCCACCAATAAAGTAGCTGATGCTTTATCTAGGTTGCCGGAACAGCAATCCACGTTGACCATGATTCTATCCGTCCCATGCTTCTCCTTCCTGAAGGAGTTACGAACGCAACTGGATGCCCATCCGGACTACAACACACTTCGACAAGCAATCCTTGCGGACCCAACCAACCATCCCGGATTCTCAATCACACAGGACCTCGTCCTGCATAAGGGAAGAATTTGGGTACCTCGTGACTTACCCATGATCCCCACTCTGTTACAGGAATATCACGCAACACCCACCGGTGGGCACGCCGGAGTTACTAAGACTATGGCTCGTCTATTGGAAAATTTCACTTGGCCGGGACTTCGAGATGACGTCACTCGTTTCATTGCCAATTGTTTAGATTGCCAACTCACAAAATATGAAGCAAAGAAATCAGCAGGTCTGTTATGCCCCCTCCCAGTTCCTCATCGTCCATGGGAAGATCTATCCATGGATTTCATTATAGGCTTGCCCTCTTATCACGGACAGACCGCCATCTTCGTTGTAGTGGATCGATTTTCGAAGGGCATCCATTTGGGTATGTTGCCCACCTCTCATACGGCTCACATGGTCGCTTCTTTATTCTTGAACATCGTGCTCAAACTTCATGGCCTCCCTCGAAGTATAGTTTCCGACAGAGATCCTTTGTTCATGGGTCACTTCTGGCAGGAGTTATTTCGCTTGAGTGGCACGGTCTTGAGGATGAGCTCAGCTTACCATCCCCAGAGTGATGGCCAAACTGAGGTCCTCAACCGCGTAATTGAACAATATTTGCGGGCCTTTGTTCATCGGCGGCCAGGGAATTGGGGCAAATTTTTGCCATGGGTGGAATGGTCACATAATTCTTCCTGGGTTGTGAGTTCCGGCGTCACACCCTATGAAATTACCTATGGTCACAAGCCTCCTTCCTTTCCTGAGTATCTTGCGGGAACCTCAAAGATTGATGCTGTTGAAGAATTTTTCGTGGATAGGGACGCCACGTTTCAATCAGTTCGCAAGAAATTACTAAAAGCTCAGGAAATCATGAAACGACACGCTGATAATGCTCGCAGAGATGTAAGCTACGAAGTCAATGAGTGGGTTTTGGTGAAACTCAGGCCTCGTCGTCAGTCAACGGTCAAAGGAACTCAAGAACACTCAGGAAAGTTAGCAAAACGTTTTTATGGCCCATTCAGAATTTTGGCACGTGTCGGGACAGCTGCATATCGACTTGAGTTGCCAGCAGCAGCCAAAATCCACTCTGTTTTTCACTGTTCGTTACTTAAACCTTTCAAAGGCAACCCGACACCACCTCATGTTACTTCCTTACCCACCCAATTCATTAATGGCCAACCTGTTATTACCCCTCTCGCTATTCTGAACTATAGGAAGACTGCGGATTCCTATGAAGTACTGGTGCAATGGAAGGGTCTGTCCCCAGATGACACATCCTGGGAGGATTGGTCTGCATTATGCCAGGCTTACCACCTTGAGGACAAGGTGGATTTCCATGGGCCATGGAGTGATACGAACCTAACAGAAGAAGCACCAGCTACAGGGGTGCAAAAGGGAGAAGAGACCATAACAGAAGAAACACCAGCTACAGGGGTGCAAAAGGGAGAAGAGACCAAGAGCAAAAGAAGAATTGTGAAGCCCACCTACCTTGCAGATTATGTTTGAGCTGAAGAGGGCAATACCGGAAAAAGGGGGAAATTAGAGAATCTCCACCAAATCATGCTTGCAGCACCTTATTTCCTCGTGGGCAAAATAGCAATAGGAATTCTGTTACTAGAATATTCGTAGGAGAGCAATTATCCAAATTCTATTATGGGAATGTCTATATAATACTATGTAAATAACAAGCTGAAGCAGAAAAATAAGAAATCCCTTTTTCCTCACCTTGTTAATTCTCCCCTTTCTCCCCTGAATTTCTGGAGGAACTGACCCTCGAAGTCAGTAATACAGCTTGCACCTAACAGTCAATATCTGTGTTTTCCTACTTATGATTAAAATAACTGGTAAAGGGTGATGAGTGAAAAATAGCTAGCTAGTTTGGAGAAGGAGCAGCAACCAAAAAGATATCTTGGCGATCCAGAAAGTATTTTATTGAGAACCGCTCGGATGTTAAACGCTCAAAGCTTGTACTTCTCTGTTTATTTTAATGCCAAAGAGTCTCTAGCACATCAACAAACTGAGGGGATTTAAATATTAGAAAGCTCGAATATTGTTACGGAGCATCATACCATAAACTCACCCTTAGTTCATTTTAATCACGTTTTTGTAACGTAGGCCATACCCTCTGCCTGGTTTTGGATTAAAAAAAGTAAAAAAAATTACTAGAAATATGACAGTAGATTTATCTTATTTGTTGTATAATTCTGTTTTGTCAATCTGTAGACAGATGGACGGTGTTAGTGTATTGCATTTAATTAAAATTAACATTTGCTACTGCTGCAATTAACCAAGATATACACCTGAATAATAATGTTAAATTACATGTTGAGGAATGATTTGATCATCAATTATTCACATGTCTGTTATTTGTTCCCATCTTTTAGAGTAAGATGCTGGTAAGTGGCAAGGAAAAAAGGAATCTGATATATGGGTCAGCTAGCTACATTCAACCGAACCCCCTTTCCAATTCTCATCCTATATATACAAGTCTTGTGGACTTTGCATCTTTCATGGCATTGGAGCTGCATGCTTCTGGAATATGAAACCATTTATTAACTTAGACTTTAATATGTTTTAAGTTCTTTAAATTTAAGGATTTATTTTTTTTAATCCCATAAATTAAAATGTATATTTTCTAGTCTTTAAATTTGTAAAATATTTTTTTTCCTTTCGGCAGTAAAAAAATCATTACAAATTGTGCATTTAAACTGTCAAAATCAATAAAAAATAACTAAAAATATATATTTTATAAATTTTAAAGATTACAAAATAATTTTTATTTAAAAGATTAAAATGACAGATCCAAAATTTAAGGGAAAAATCATATTTAAGCCATTATTTTATTATGAGTTTAAATGTAACGGTCAGTCCACACCACAGTAATGCATGCATATATAGATAGCATTCATTCGGCTAATCTGTGTTCGTCCTTTTCCCGGTTGCTTTATTCATATGCACCCTTACCCTTACCCTTATAGGAATTTTCTACATTTGAGTTAACCGCAAAGAACCCGTAGTTTGTAGATAAAGTATTGTTAAATAGCTGTCATGCCGCATAACAGAATGGCGTGGCTGTAGGCAATTTGTGAAGGAAGGCATGCAGTGCCATAAAATACACTAGCGTGTTTATGTGACGGAATTTTTACCTTTCGTCATGTATTGACATCCACCATTATATTAATTTGAATATAAATGACATGATTATGATTATACTAAAAGAAGCACCAGCAATTACTAAAAGAAAATATGTATCTATCTGAATATGTGATGAAAATGTCAAATGAAACTATCCTAAGTTCACAATAAACCATCTACTGGAAAATAAAAAACAACTAGCCAGGAACATCATATCTATTTTGTAAACAGGTGGCATTTTTTTAATTTCTACCAAGCACTATTCTTAGCTAAAACTTGAGTCACAAATACCTTTTACATTCTGGGAGTATGCATAGTGAAAAAGCGCAATTGCAAAGGTTGCCATTGCAAGCGATTAAATGACAGCTGTCACTGTGTTTTTTTCAACAAGCCTTATATTCTTTTTAATATCACTACCGGAAAGAATATCTTTAACATTTCACTTTAATATCAATTTTCCATGAATGTTAACAAAGGTGATATATTTGTAAATAACATAAGTTGATTAATATCAATTTTTCAAAAATCGATATTAAAGTGATGATATTAACATTGGTTTAAAAAAATAATATTATTTAATGATTGTTAACATTAATTTTTTAAAAAATTAATGTTATTTTTTATTTGTTAATATTATTTTTTTGAAAAATCAATGTTGTTACGATGTTAATGTGGATTTTCATGAAAACGGAAGTTGTTTTTCCTATATTGAATGTGTCTCCATCCCCTCTCACTCTCACTCTACTATCGCTCTCGTACTCACTCTCCACAGCGCCCGCTTCAAGTCCTCAGTTTCACTCTCTTGCTTTCACTGTCACTCCCACTCTCAGCAGCGGTGCCATCACATCTCGCCGTCAGGTACTACGTACTCTTCTTTATTCTACTTTCTGCGTCTGAGTTTTCATTGCTACTTTATGCTGGTCCTTCATATACTTTATGCTGAAAATGAAAATGCTGAAGTGAACAGAATATATGAAAAGCTACTCTTGAATCGCATACTGGTTAGGATTTTGAATACAACATAAGGCTATGTTCAATTGAGTCTTGTCAGATTACTCAGTAAAATTAAGTTAAATGAATAATTCTTCAATGTCTAATTTGGCACTGCGGTTTGAGTGTTTGTTTTATGCAGTGTAATATTATTTTCATGCATATTAGAAAACATGAACTTTTTTTTGCGGTATAAATGTTAATCCACTGGTAGCATCCTAACTGCATCATTTCTGAAGTATTTATGCAAAGATGTTAACTATTAGTATTAGATTAGAAAACAATATGATTTGAAATGTATTGCTTTTGCATTTACCTTTTGAACACTGACCGGGAAAACTAAATTAAGGATGTACAGTTATTCATAGTGAAATTGTTAGGATTTCAAATTAGAATTCAAATTATGAATACTAATATTATTAGCAAGCTTTTAAAAATATAGGTTTAGTTCCTTGGAAGTTGAGAAATAGACCTTTTAAAAGTTCTCTTTTAATACGAGGCTAATAAAGGCTTTGAATGTCGATTAAGAAAATTGCCAATAGCAGAAAAATTACTGTTGCCATAATTAATGGTCCACTAGACCTTTGGTTAGTTATTTTTATTTTGGTAATTAACCACCTTCGGCTCACAAGTTGACTCCTTTTGTTTGTTTTGTAATTTAATACCGCGGCTTGCTTTCTTTCCCCTTAATCATTAGCTGCCTATGCTCATTTAAGCAAACAAAACCATCACTTTCCATTTACTCTGATAGAGATTTATGCAAATAGTCACCATGCTATGCCTAGCTATCTTATTATATGAGCTCGTCTTGTCATTTAATTTGTTCCATTTCACACTTTCCCCTTAAATAAAACGCACCATCAAGATCTTCATTCTCCACAAATCACCCAAAAGCAGAAAACGTCACTGTATATACATGCTAACGTGTGTGTATATAACAACACCATAGATAAAATCCAAATATATATCTTAATTACCTTAATGTTTAAACATGCCTAAACTTTTAGAAAAATGATTTTTATACAATTTCTTTTATAATTATGAGAGAGATAAAAGAGAAAGAAGGGAATAGTATGTTATATCATAGAAAATGTTAACACTTTTTCACATGAGTAAAGAGTTAAAAGAATCTGGTTATTTCTAGCTTATTTGTGGTCTTAACACTTTTTTTCGATTCTCTTAGGCACATCAAATAAACAAAATGTAAAGAAAATGAAAACAATAATGTTTACACACTTGTTAGATGTATATATTCATGGTTATAATTTGCTAACTCTTATGAGTTTACAAAGACAAACTCTACAAATTCTAAGTAAACTCAATAGGCTTTCGAGTTTACCATCAAATTAATGAGTTAATAAGTTAAAAAAATTAAATCAAAATGTAAGTCATTCTTTTATTATTTTTTGTTCGTTTAGGGTGTACAATAATAGTGTTCCCTTTGTGTTTGGGGTGTACAATAATAATGTAATATTTATAGTAAAATAAAAATGATTTCTAATTCATAGGATCTTATGTCTCAATTAAGAGGAGTCATGGAAAGAACTGGTTCAAAATCTGGATCAATTCCTTTTTCAAATCCTGCGACAACTGCGTGAGCTCTTCCCACGTGCCATAAATGGCCTACAAATAAGAAGAATCCTAGAACAAAATGATGTATGAATTCCTTGAGTTACAAAGGATGTCAACCATAGTCCTAAGAGAAATAGGAAGTGATAATTTTGTTATAGTCACTACTAAAAATATCCTATTTTACGACGCACATTCTACGTCGGTCTTATATAACCCGACGTAGTAGTGCACACGGTGGCATTTACGTAAATATATATGTTTTATATACGGTGCATTTCGTATACGACGATGTTTCATTTTAACCCTGCCTTTGTACCTTTGGTGGAACTTATCTAAGACGGTGTGTTTATAGACACCGTCGTAGAAATAGTCAGATACAAAGACGGTGTTACGCATACACCGTCTTTAATTTTGTACTTTATATACTCCTGTTTCGCGATGATTCAACACTCGATCTCCTGTCCTCCAAAAACCTATAGCAAAAACCTAGCGCGCTGTTGCCTGAACTCATCCCGCCGACGACTCCGTCGTGCCCACCCTCACATTGTGTTTCCCTGACCTCCGCAAAAGGAACCCTACCTATTGTTCCCACCACCGCCATAGCCGAAGTCGTGCCCTTTGGAGTGGTGTCGCCACCTTGCTAGTGTGAAGGTAAGGATGTTGAAGTTTTTGAGTTCTTGTTTGGTAATATAAATGTGTTATAGTATTAAGGAATTACTTAAGTAAGACTTTTAAAATGTGATTATCGACTTGTTGAGTTTCCCTAACAATGTCATCGTTGAATATGCCAAAAGGATTTGAAGGCCAAAGGGTTTACTTAAGTCAGAGTACTAAGGAAGTTTATGTTCTTGGTGGTTTTGGTTTCACATTTTTCGTATCTGGATTGGTGCACTTCGAGCATAGTTTGTTGGATTTATTACATATGCATTTGTGGTTTGGATTATTTTCCTCCATTATTAGATATGCATAACCTGCTGGATTCAAATGACAAAAGAAATCTATGTTATTGTACTAGTTTTCTTCTTCACACTGATTAAGGGTTATTATTATAATTATAAAAATGCACAAGTGCTTGGATACAATTTTCGTCTTGCCCCATCTGAACTATTTCTTGATACATGAATGACACTGTTGAATAATGTATTTTTTTATTTGCGTTGTGTAGTTTTTTGTTTTGATGAATAGTATGAGACTTATGGTTAAGCTTCAACTGAAACTAAGAGTCCAAGAACTGCTATTCGAGTTGGATAATTATTTGGACTAGGTTTTGGAAAAGTCTAAAAGAAATGCTCTTGGCTCATGGCTGGAATAGAACTATCCCCACATTTGTAATAATATCTGGTTCCAGCTTGAACACCTACATGAAGAAAGAAATATGTTTGAGCTTAGCCCTAACAAATTAGAGTCATTAATTGTAGTTATTATTCAATTGATACCATTCTTTTTGTTTTCATATAGTGACTCAGAATTTATTTTTAACATATCATCATAAAAATCGTATACTTTGTAGCTTCATAAATTTAAAGAAAATAACTAGTAATGTGCTTAACAACAAACAATTAAATATTGTTATATGATTGGGGATATGATTAGAAGAGTAATAAATCAGAAATTTGAAACTGCAGTGAACAAAGTTATCTGTGGGTTTGAATTAATTTTGTTACATTTTTCAGAGGAACTTATATCAATTGGAAGAGTTACTCAAGAAGGCTAAATTGAAGACCATAAGGACTGAACCACCTTCTGAATCTATTGCTGGCACAAGGTACTTTTTGTCTATTAAATTTGATTGTGCGTTTAGAAATTATTAAAAATAAAAAATTTTCTTATGGGTTGTTATTGGTTGGTAAGTTGGTGTATCTTAGTTTCACTTGTTGATTGGTAAGTTGGTATTAAATGCATGCATGTCAATTTTGATTGTGCGTTTAGAAATTATTAAAAATAAAAAACTCAGATTTTATTGATAGCCAAGAGGGAGGGAGGGTGCACCCTCATGATATCTTTATCCTCAGAGAATTGAACAATGAAGTAATGATTCGTCATGTTTATAAAATCTTTTCACCTTGGGGTTACATTATTTCTTGAGATGATCAGCTTTTAGAAGTTCATGCTAAGTCTTTTCCCCACAAATTTCATGATCAATGTCTACTTTTAATTTTTTTACAAACACACTTAATTTTTTCGTATGGACTGCAGATCTTAGGGAAAAGAAGATTTAGAAGTCCATTTTTTTTTGCTCAGCAAAAATAAGTATATATATATAAATGAGTACCAGAGGTACTATAGTACATGTAGATGCTATGAATACAGCAGATTCAGAACACTAAGAATCTGTCTGAAAACATAGGAGAAAAATACATGCCCTGCACAGATAATTGAACCTATTACACATATTGTCCCTCCCTAGAATTAGAAAGCTGCTTTGAGCTGTGAAGACTAGGAGCTAAATGGCACTGTGAATCCCTTCTCCATAAACTTGAGCCATGACCAAAATAGAAAAATGGCATCATCCATGACCTTGCTTCCATCAAAAGATTGGTTATGAAATACTACCCCATTACGATGCTTCCAAATGACCCATGTGAGCGCTACCCACCAACTCTTCCACCTTCTAGCTCTTACTCCTTCAGCAGACCTGTTGTCATGTTGCAAAAAGTGATCTTTGGGATTATGTGGGAATGCACCCAAGGAGTTTACCCATGACTGAGTTTCCCACCACAGAGGTAATGTTTTTGTGCAGTGGAAAAATACATGTGTTGCGTCTTCCTCCGAGCTATTACATAATGGGCATCTTGAGTCGTTTAACTCTACTTGTCGAACCCTAAGGTTTGTCCTTGTTGGACATGCATCCATATATGACACTAGTAAAGATTTTCAAAACTTTAATATTCTTTAAAGACTCTAGCACCCTTGATTTTCTAAAACCTGTTTAGAAAGATCGAAGAATATACAATATATATTAGTTGAGGAGTCAAATTAACACCATAATTTTAGACGATTTGCATAATTAATTTAATAGTATGTTGAGTTTGACATCTTAAATGTAATTTTATGAAACTTATAGGTATAAGTATAAAACTTTCACATGTCAAACATGATGTCTTCATACTCAATAGACTCCAAACATGATGTCAAAGATGGGGTCAAGCTTCCACCAAAGGAAATCCCTGCTGGATTGGTGTATGTGACCAGAATCAATCTCAGCTACGAAATCAGCTGCCATTTCAATTTCGTGATAAAAAAAATCCCTTCTCCATGATAACTTCCATTCCCATTTGTCCTCCACAAAGTCTCCTATAGAATTGATTGAAGAATTCTGTTGTTTACTTATTAAATATAGATGGGGATATTTTCCTTCGAGGTTGCAGTTGTCCCCCAGCCATTTATCCTTCCAGAAACTGATGTTGGACCCCCTTCCCACCCTCCATTTTAGGTTATCAATAAAGCAGTTATTGTGTTGCTGCTAAAAGATGATCTTCAAATCCTGCCACCATTGGGAAGTGAAATTCCTCCTTCCACCAGAAATCAGCTCCTTCCACCCACCATACTTAGAAAGTAAAATTCTAGACCAAGGTTGATTATGGTTATTAGCCAGCTGCCACCCCCATTTGTCAAGTAAAGCCTCATTAATGCATAATTAAGTCTTTAATCCCTAGACCCCCTTTGTTCTTAGGAAGACAAATTGTGTCCCACCTCACCCAAGGAATCTTGCTGGCCTCTTGGTGACCTCCCCAAAGGAAATTTCTCTGGATGGAAACAATTTTGTACACCACTTTTTTAGGGATCCTAAAGAAGGATAGAAGGTAGATAGGTAAGGCTGATAGGACTGAATTGATGAGAGTGATTCTGCCCCCCATAGATAAGCTTCTTTGCTTCCATTTTGCAAGTTTGACTTCAAACTTCCTTATAATAGGCTGCCACACGATCCAACTCTTAGAGGACACCCCTATTGGAATTCCAAGGTAAACAAATGGAAAATCCATAGTACTGCAGTTGAGGAATTGGGCTGCATCCCTGCACCAACTTACAAATTTACCCAAACAACCAAAGTGACTTTTAGAATAGTTTATCTTGAGGCCAGAGGCCTCTGCAAAGCACCTCAGAATTTTGTACGTCACACCAGCATTACACCCCACCGTGCTAACCATGCAACCCTCATTCTTATCTTCATTCAATAGTTTCCAGTATTTTTTTGTTTTAATTTATCTTTAGATAAAATTTGATATTTTGTTAGATGAGAAAAACATATATTATTACAATTTAAGTTTAATTGCACTTTTAATCTCACAAGGATGAATAGTATAACATAGATTCATAGATCTCTATAGGACAATGTTAGTATAATGCTATTAGCTAAAGTAGTGTAACAAAATGTACCTTCAACAGAACCTAGGTTGCCTCAAACAGGAAGAATCCAAATGTAGCATAATGAGTGAGTGTTATTTTAGCAAAGACTAGCTAGCTGTAATTTGTAGATGCCAATATATGACGTTGTGATATCATATTCAATAAAAGAAAGCAAAATCTCAGTACATGTAAAATGAAACAGGGCAAGGACATAGAGATTCCATCCAAATGCTAGGACAATAATTTCTACAATACAAATGAGATCATATTGGAACATTTCCATGAATAATTTACACTAATTTTTTTTTACCCATTTCTTAATTATATATTCCTGTCTTGCAATGATGATTTGAGCTTTATATAGCTAGAAAGAATATGATGTAGTGAAGACCTTCTTCCATGCTTTCAAACTCAGAGATCGAACCTTGGTTAAAGCTAAAGTTGATAGGCCTCTGGTCACTTTTCTTAAGCTGGGGTTGAATACTGTTGGAACTCTGTCTTCACTGCTTTCTTTAGTAAATGCCTTGCAATTTAATTCTTTATAATATGAAGTTCATTGCCACAAATTATTTTCTACATATTAGACAAATGTTTGTCATAGATGCGGTTGATTGACGAAAGTGTTATTATTTTTCAGGCTGAATCAGGCACCAAAGAATCACATTGGAAAGAACTCCTTTAATTATTTGTAGGTGTGTTTATTGTTTCTAGTAATAGTTTAAAATATGTTTTTCAAATTCCACAAATGACAAACATGTATGATGCCTGAAAACATGTATGCGTTTAATGCCTTCATATTCATGCCGTGTAATTGTTCTTTTGAGCTGTCTAGTATGATGTTTATTATGTCTTTTTGTGCCAATATCATACAATTACCAGAGTACCAAAGGTACTATAGGTACAAGTATAGTTTAAACACAATTGTGGTTCAAAAGATGAAATTAGAGGATGGTATTATGGACCAGCTACACCCCATAACTTAAGTACATGTATGATGCACCTCTTGGAAGAGGTCTCAGCATTTACCCTTCCTTTGTTGTTTTTTTTTTTTGCACGGCAAAAATCAAATATATTATATATAAAAATCAGTACTAGGTGTACTGAAATATTCAACAATAAATCTCTTCATCTCTGCCTTTTTATTTCCTTACCTGACCTTCCCCAGAACATGTATTGCAAGGTGTTCAAATTTCTCATGTCCCATTGCATGCAGAGCATGTCATTGACCGCTGGAAGATGGCTAATGGAGTTCTGGTTGATGAGAAAACCCGGCCTTGACCTCCACAAGTGCTACATCTGGATGGTGTAGTCCCTAGTTTAGCCCTTGAACCATTGCAAGTTCCACAACTATCTAATCGGCGTATCTATCTATTTTTCTATGCGAAAAACTGCTTCTTTAAAGTTGAAAACAAGACTATAATACTCATGTTCAGCATCATTTGCTCCATTCCAAGAACCTTTGGAACCTGTGCCACGATAATTGCCCTCAAACAATGATTCGAACAGATCAAATGGATTGCTCCAATAGCCAACAAAAATTATGAATAATAGGAAGTGGGCTAACAAACCCTACATAAAAATTATCTAAGCCTGCATGTAAGACTTCATAAAAACTTCTACCTAAGCCAATTAGAAACCTAGAGCCAATTATACACTACAATTATCTACTAATGTTAGAGCAGCATTATGAACCATTATATGCTGGCAATTGGCAACATTGCAGAAGACAAGATAAAATTTGCTACTTTATAGTCTATGACTGAGGACAGCTAAATGCACATATCAACCACCGTCCCAGGGACAGCTACATGTCATGCAGAAAGGTTCATTCAAGTACCCCAATAATACCTGTTCAGAATTTGGTCAGGGCCTAATAAACCCTAAAAACTGGCTCATGAAGTGAGAATTGTCTAAGCCTTCATAGCAATATCTCAACACAAACAGGTCACGCCTAGGATTGGACATCTAGAGTGTAGAGATTGTAGAACTATTTTTTTTATATTGCACTAGGAAAACTATGAGGCCAAGTAGAATTTTATATTACAACACCTAAGCTCTAATACCATGTTGAATTTGAGTTAGCCCTGACTTAATCCCAAAAACTAGCTCATGAGGTGAGGATTGTCCAAGCCTATGTAAGCTTTACTTTGACCATATATACAGTTGATGTGAGATCTCACCAATCTGCATACCACAAGTTTCCTTTTCTAAGATAGATATTTCAAGGTTAACAATAGGAAATCTAGTCAACCTTTATATTCACTGATAATATCATTGGTTTAGATAATGATGGAGCCATTAAAAATGTATGCCATATTATGGAAGAGGTGAAAATCTACCCAAATCATCAATATCAACACTTGTTGCCACACCACCACTCAAGCCATTCTGGTTGCGACCCAATAGACCCCAAGCAGTGCCTGCCTGAGCATCAACAGAGACCTGAGGCTTTAATTGAGAGTACATATGCTGAGATACCAGTTGAAGGCCATTTTTATTCTGATAAAAAATGCAACTATTTAGAATTTTATTTAACCATATCAACGAAAAGGGACAAAATCACGATATGGAAAGGGAAAGTAGACATTCCAAAATTTCAACAACATCTACTATCTAGTCCAACTAAACTTAAGAACTAATTCTATTGAATTATCCACGATACTGTCGTTGCTGATTATGTCTTCTCTTTTTTCTTGGCTACAGCCTCATTCACAGCTGCTCATGCAGCAGCATCCATCTCCTTTCTTCTTCATAGAAGTGACTTTCTTAAGCTTCACTTTAACATCAATGGCAGACACATCCTCTGCCTTCTCTATGCCAGCAGTTTCAAAAGTCCTACTTCCAACATTGATGCTATCAGACTGGTCTTGTGATTCTTTCTGGTCCTTTGAAGAGTTATCCTTCTTTTTCTGTTTTATTGCACTTTTGCTTTTCCAATGAACATTCTCCTTTACCACTGCACCACTTTGATAATCTTCTTTCTTGTCCAGACCTGCAATTAAAGGTCAGACGAATATAAAATTCTATAGTAAAGAATTTCCTGAACAAATAATCAGTCATTTTGGCAATCACAAATTATTCTTGGTTAGTTGCATATGGACAGGGTAAATGAGGGTTGAGGGTTGAGCAGACTTCTCAACAACAACTTTAGCATCTACTAGAACCTGCAAGTCATTTTCATGTTCGTCCTCAGAATCGTCTTCGACATCATGGAGACCTTGGTCACTTTAACTTTCCTGTTATTTACCAAGTCTTCTCTGCAACACAACGACTGTACAGACAAATGGTTTAAAAGTCATAAAAGACCACAAAATTATGCAACTACAAAAATTGTGTTTGAGACAGATTATTTTTCCCAATTTCAGCTGATTTCATATTTTATAAATGTTTGAAAAATGAAGCTGAATTTGAATTGCACCACTTTCGTCATTAAATTTCAATGTTGTCGTTTGTGCAGTTTCTGTTGACTTTTTCTTATAAGCATTGCTAAAAGAACCCTTTATGTTGTCTTTCATGAGTTTGACAACCTCCAAATTTGACCATCGTTGACCTTAGCTGTAGAATAGAGGCCAATAAACTGAAAAATGCCAAATCCCTTGAAACAGCCATGCACAATTTAACGTGTTAGCATTGTTGGTCCAACTAACTGCAATTGCTACTGTGTTTTGTACAAAAGGTGCAGTGCTGCTGTGTTTTCTACTGCAATTGGTGCTCTATGCTTGTCATGCATGTCAAGTAACCCCTAAGCCACTAACTTTTCACGTAGAAGGTGTAACATGGATCGAAGTTGGATGAACGCATCACGTATAACTGAAGAGTACGAGAATGGTGTTGAAGAGTTTTTGCAGTTTGCTCAAAGTAAAGCGCAACCTATGTGAGGAAAAAAAATTTGCCCATGTGTGAAGTGTGGAAATGGGAGGCGCCAAACAATTGATGACATAATAACTCATCTTATTTGTGAGGGAATAATTCGTAGCTACACAAAGTGGATATGGCATGGGGAATCCCTCGATACAGCTGACATGTCACAGTCTGACGATGTTACTGCAGACAGTGGAAATCCTATAGAAGAAATGATTCGCGATCTTGGGCAAGAGGGGTTTCAAGAGGCACATGCAGCGTTGTATGACAACATAGAAGTTGATTCAAAAATGCCTTTGTATTCCGCCTGCACATCTTTCACAAAGTTATCTGCTGTGTTAGCTCTGGTTAACTTGAAGGCTCGATTTGGGTGGAGCGACAAGAGTTTTAGTGAGTTGTTGATGTTGTTGAAAAACATTCTTCCTACTGATAAAATCTTGCCAAAGAATCACTACGAAGCAAAGAAGATTTTATGTCCAGTTGGGATACAGTACGAAAAAATTCATGCATGTTGTAATGACTGCATTTTGTACAGAGATGAATTTGCTGAACTAGATTATTGCCCTGTGTGCGGGGTTTCAAGGTACAGACCGACCAACGGAGATTCTATTGTACTAGTATCTGCCGCCAACCGCCGTCCAGCAAAGGTGTGTTGGTATCTCCCAATAATACCAAGGTTTAAGTGGTTGTTTGCTAATGGGGAAGATGCAAAAAACCTTATATGGCATGCAAATACCAGAAAATCATATGGATTGCTGTGACATCCTGCAGATAGCCCGCAATGGAAGGCAATTGATCGTCTGTATCCTGAATTTGGGGCCGAGCCTAGAAATTTAAGGCTTGGTCTTGCAACGGATGGAATGAACCCATTTGGAACCTTAACTACTAACCATAGCTCGTGGCCCGTTTTGCTATTAATTTATAATCTCCCTTCGTGGTTGTGCATGAAGCGAAAGTATGTTATGCTGAGTATGATGATAGCTGGTCCAAGACAACCAGGTAATGATATTGACGTATATCTAAGACCTTTAATTGACGATTTGCAGAAATTGTGGGATGAAGGGGTTGATGTATGGGACGCAAATTTGCAGCATGCTTTCAAGTTGCGTGCAATGGTTTTTTGTACCATAAATGACTTTCCAGCCTACGGAAATTTAAGTGGATATAGTGTCAAAGGACATCACGCATGTCCTATATGTGAGCAGAATAAAAGTTTCCGCCAACTTAAACATGGAAAGAAGACTGTCTATACTAGGCATCGAAGATTTCTCAAACAGTATCATCCGTATTGACGATTGAAGAAGGCATTCGATGGAAGTCAAGAACATGAAACCGCGCCAAATCCATTAACTGGCGATGAAGTATATCAGCGGGTCAAGGATGTCGTAAATATGTTCGGCAAGTCCCAAAAAAAACCATCATCCACTTCAAACATGTGGAAAAAGAAGTCTATTTTCTTTTATCTTCCGTACTGGTCTGATCATCATGTTAGGCATTGTATAGATGTCATGCATGTGGAGAAATTTTTTTGTGATTCTTTAATTGGGACCCTCCTAAACATTAAAGGTAAGACAAAGGATGGTTTCAAGTGTCGTCAAGACTTGGTTGACATGGGTATACGTCAGGTGTTGCATCCTATCTCAAAAGGTACCAGGACATATCTGCCCCCAGCCTGTTACACAATGTCAACAGCTGAAAGGAGAAGTTTTTGTGAATGCTTGCGTACTATGAAAGTCCCACAAGGCTACTCTTCAAACATCAAAAGTCTTGTTTCTGTGAATGAGCTTAAGTTGGTTGGCTTGAAATCGCATGATTTTCATGTGTTAATGCAACAACTTTTGCCTGTTGCAATCCGCGGAACATTGCCTGAGAAGGTCCGTGTTGCAATCAGTCGCTTGTGTTTCATTTTTAATGCTATATGTGCGAAGGTGATTAACCCTAAACAGTTGGATACTTTGGAAGATGAGGTTGCCGTTGTCCTTTGTCAAATGGAGATGTTTTTCCCTCCTTCATTTTTTGACATTATGGTACACTTAGTTATTCATCTGGTAAGGGAAATAAGGTCTTGTGGTCCTGTGTTTTTTAGATGGATGTATCTAGTTGAGCGGTACATGAAGGTCTTAAAGGGTTATACGAAGAATTGACATCGACCAGAGGCCTCAATAGTGGAAAGATACATTGCTGAAGAATGCATTGAGTTTGCCTCATAGTACATTGACTCATTGAAACCTGCTGGTGTTCCTGCATCCCGGCATGACCAACCAAAAGCAAGCAAGGGTACTCGTGGATACAATGTTGTGACAATGACTAGACATGACGTGTCACAAGCACATTTGTATATATTAAACAACACAATAGAGGTGTTACCGTACATAGAGGCTCACAAAAAACATGTTAGAGATACTCACCCCAAAATGAACATGATGAGGGTATTTCAAGAGCACAACAAAACTTTCATAAATTGGTTTAGACAAACAATACTTGCTGATAAAAGTGTTTCCAAAAGACTGACATTGTTAGCCATTGGCCCAAATTTGAATGTCCCTACATGGAAGGGGTATGACATTAACAATTATTCATTCTACACAAAGTCCCAAGATGATAAAAGTTCCGTACAAAATAGTGGGGTATGTGTTGATGCTGATTCGGATCACTTTTGCAGTACATCGAACAACAACCCCATTCAAGCATCTATGTCTTACTTTGGTGTCATTCAAGAAATTTGGGAGGTTGATTATACAGCATTTAGAGTGCCTGTTTTTAAGTGTCAGTGGGTCAACGGGACAACGAGTGTGTTTCAAGATCCATTGGGATTTACTTTGGTAGACCTTAGTAAGGTGGCATATATGGAGGAACCTTTCATTATGGCAGAACAAGCCAGACAAGTTTTCTATGTACAAGATCCATGTAATTCAAGTTTGTGTGTGGTTCTGCAAGGAAGACCAAGTGGAATGAATTACCATAATGATGAGTCAACCCTTGACATTGGTCAAATGTCTAGTTTTTCAAAACAATTGCCTTCAATGAATGAAGCTGATGAAGTGGATGATGGACATGCAAATCGTGTAGATCATGATGAAGGTCTATGGGAAAACATTCCTACAGGCTGAGTGCGAAAGTAATGCTTTGTTTAATGTGTAAATATAATGATTATTTTACTATTACGTCTTTGCTTTGTTTAATGTGTAAATCTAATCATTAATATTAATTGTGTATTTTATTTACAGGATCATGGTCACAGATCCGACGTCTCCTCCGCAGTCTGATGGTCAATCAGAGGCCACTTCCAAGAAGAGTAGAACAACGACACGGTTGAGAACATTTACATTAAGAACCGTGGATCAGCCCAGACCGGCAGTTTATGTGGATCCCGCTACCGGGAGAGCATCGGGACCGATGCGTGAAAAGTTCCACAGCTACCTAGGCGTAGTGGCACGAGAAAAGGTTCTCATTATCCACAATAATTGGAAAGACATACCTAAAACGCTAAAGGAGATAGTGTGGAATGACATTCTAATAAGTCCTTCATACCAATTAGTATATTTGAATTAAGAATCAATTTTTCTGTTAAAAACATAATTGAGGATAACAAATACTTGTCCTTTATAATCTCTACATGTGTTTGCTGCCCTTTATTTTAAATGACTTGTCCTTTATTTGAATAGTTAATCACTATCCTAAACTCCTATATTTGTAAAGAACGGCACAAGGGAAGTTTTTATTTGAAACATGAATATTATATAGTTAGATGAGGTTAGCAAGGTAAATAAATATTAATTTGTCAACAAAAGAAGCTAACAAACACAATGAAACTGAAGATCAGCAACACCAACAAGCTAAGAAACATGTCTAAATATTGGCAGATCAAAGAATTAATGACAACAACTGCACCTTTTACTTCTTCCTCCTGGAATACAGGTCCAGAGAAAACAATTAGTATTAAGTGTTATTTTTGTAAACCTCAAATCGCAATTCATAGCCAATAACCAGTGCCCAACGAGAATAGAGAACAGAACAAATCATGTGTATAATAACTTCACAAATTTAAAATGATAACTTAAAAAAATGAAAATTGAGATGGGTTTTGTGTTAGGGAGCAGGGGTAGGATTTTTATTTGAAAATGATTCTACTGCCCTGGCCAAAATCACCACGCCCTCCAATTAAATCTTTTAGTTGACCTGAATCATTAAACATCATCAAGAATGAGGAGAACCTTTGTCCGTTTGAGTCTTTTATTTGAAAAACTTCTGTCTTTCTCTAAAAGCTCTGATGTATATTCGCTTATTATATGGTCTATTCCATGTCTTTCTATTTCTTCTTGAACATTTAAAACAAGACTGCTGGAACCGAAATGTGACGCCAATTTGTGATATATTTGCCTTGCAATTATAGTCTTTCCAATTCCCTCCGAGCCCCAAATTCCTATGATCCGAATATCCGGTGACTCAAGGTTCATCAAGGACTGGATTCGTCTTACATGGTTTTCAATTCCAACAATTCCTTGATGATCACTACTGGAAGAACTATTCAATTTTTTCAAAATATCTTTCACAACTTCTGCAACAAGTGTGGCTTCTGTGGCTTCTGGTCTGGCTCATAATAAAATAAAATAAAGTATCAGAATCTGTTTCAATAAACTTCTCCATAAACACTTCTAGGTAAATAAAAAAAAATCATATATTGGATTGAGACAGATATTGGAGTCCTACATAATATTGGTCTTGAATTTGTAAATACACAAGATAATTACTTGATTAATGGAGAGATCAATGTTAGAACAAATCTCTTTTAACCTGTGATATTACAAACTACAAAGAAACACAGGTCATTAACAAAATGCGGAAATTACAGATCAAAACATACCTCCAGCCATTGCTATGAAGAGTTTCTTGTTTTGGTTCTTCCAAGCTCTCTCTCTTCCACTCTCTAGATGGTGTATAAGACTGAATTCGAAGGGATGAGCTCAGGGACCAAATTCATGTGCTTATATAGGCATTCTACCATCAAGAATGCATTTACCAGCCATTACCACTCATTATTGGCTGTTACAATTCATTATTGGCCATTATCATCCATTAACAGCCATTCAATTTGGCTTTCAAAACTGATGAGCGTTACAAAATTTCAAAATGTTATGACCATGAATTATTACATTCTCCCACTTGGTCCAAACATTTTGACTTAATGCTCAATCTTCTTAAGAAATGAATATATGAATCATAGTGATAGTTCCTCTTATAACGAGTAATATCATCTATGTATTACAATATACTCAATTTCCCAAGCAGTATACTTAAAGTGGTAATAAAACTTCATGAATAAACCCAATGTTTATTCTTGGTCCAAAATATAATTTTTCTCAAATAAATCAATGTGCACCAAAATATGAGAAAATATCATAATATAAAAGTTTCAATTTTTACATATATGTATACAATCATAAATTGGAACCAAGTCCCATTCTTTCTACATGATCCTTAAATTTAAATGGTGGCATGCCTTTAGTTAAAGGATCAGCGATCATCAACTCAGTGCTTATATGCTCAATGACCACTTTCTTGTCTTTTACTCTTTCTCTAATGGCTAAGTACTTAATGTCGATGTGCTTACTTCGACTTCCACTTTTGTTATTCTTAGCCATAAAGACAGCAGCTGAGTTATCGCAAAAAATTCTTAAAGGCCTTGAAATAGTATCAATTATCTTCAGCCCAGAAATGAAACTTTTAAGCCATACACCATGTGATGTAGCCTCAAAACAAGAGACAAACTCAGCTTCCATGGTAGAAGTAGCAGTCAAAGACTGCTTAACACTCCTCCCTGAAATAGCTCCACCAGCCATCATGAAAATGTACCCAGATGTTGATCTACGAGAGTCAACACAACCAGCAAAGTCTGAGTCTGAATAACCAATCACATCTAGATTGTCTGTCTGTCTATACATAAGCATGTAATCTTTGGTCCCTTGAAGGTACCTCAACACTTTCTTAGCAGCTCTCCAGTGGTCAATACCTGGATTACTCTGATATCTTCCTAACATTCCAACTGCAAAAGCAATGTCAGGCCTTGTGCATACTTGAGCATACATGAGGCTTCCAACAACTGAAGCATAAGGAATGTTTTTCATTTGTTCCCTCTCAAAGTCATTCTTTGGACATTGGTTCAAATTAAACCTATCACCCTTCACAATGGGAGCAATACTTGGTGAACAATCTTTCATCCGAAATCTCTCTAGAATTTTGTTAATATAGGTTTCCTGTGATAGACCCAAAATACCTCGAGATCTATCTCTATGAATCTTAATGCCGATGACATAAGATGCATCACCCATATCCTTCATGTCAAAATTCTTAGAGAGAAATTGTTTCACCTCATGTAGCAAACCCCGATCATTGGCTGCAAGTAAAATATCATCTACATATAAAACAAGAAAGCATATTTTACTCCCACTAACCTTGTGGTATATGCATTGATCCATGGGGTTTTCATTAAAACCAAATGAAGAAATTATCCCATGAAACTTAAGGTACCACTGACGGGAAGCTTGTTTTAAACCATATATAGATTTATTAAGCTTGCAAACCAAATGCTCACCACTATTAGAGGAGAAACCTTCAGGTTGTTTCATATAAACCTCCTCCTCTAAATCACCATTAAGAAAAGTTGTTTTCACATCCATTTGTTGCAACTCAAGGTCAAAATGAGCAACTAATGCCAAGATTATACGAAGAGAATCTTTCTTAGATACTGGAGAAAAAGTCTCTTTGTAATCTATTCCTTCCTTTTGAGTAAATCCCTTAGCAACAAGTCTTGCCTTGTATCTCTCAATGTTGCCTAATGAATCATTTTTGGTCTTAAAGACCCATTTACATCCAATGGCCTTCGCCCCATTAGGCAACTCTACAAGGTTCCAAACTTTGTTACTCTGCATGGAACTCATCTCATCCTTCATGGCATCATACCATAAATTTGACTCTTTACAACTCATGGCTTGATCAAAAGTTTCAGGATCATTTTCAGCTCCAATATTATAGTCAGATTCTTGCAAATATACAATATAATCACTAGGAATAGCTGATTTTCTTACTCTAGTAGACCTCCTTAATGTTGCATCAACATTTTCTTGGGGATCATGTTGTTCAACTGGTTGTTCATCATTTTCATGAATTTGATGATCAACTTGATCTACTGGATTATCAACAACGGTTTGTGGAATGCCAATCATGTGTTGTTCATCATCCCTTTGAACTTGAAGGGTATGAATTACAACCAATCTTTCATTTGACGTGGAAGGTTGAGATTCTATATAATCAATTTCAGAACCTAAGTCCCTCAATTGATCACTCCCACTGATCAAATCATTTTCAATAAATTTGGCATTTCTTGATTCCACAATCCTAGTAATATGATGTGGACAATAAAACCTATAACCTTTAGACCTTTCGGCATATCCAATGAAATACCCACTAATGGTCCTCGGGTCAAGTTTCTTCTCTTGTGGGTTATATATTCTCACCTCAGACGGACAACCCCAAACGCGCATATGTTTCAAACTCGGTTTCCAACCTTTAAATAACTCAAAAGGTGTCTTTGGGACAGCCTTGGTTGGAACACGATTTAATATATACGCTGCCGTCTTTAGTGCTTCAGCCCACAAGGATTTAGGAAGATTGGAGTTGCTAAGCATACTCCGCACCATGTCCAATAATGTTCGGTTCCTTCTTTCTGCCACACCATTCTGATTCGGAGAACCAGGCATAGTGTATTGGGCAACAATCCCATGTTCTTGAAGGAACTTTGCAAAGGGACCAGGTGCTTGTCCATTCTCAATATACCTGCCATAGTATTCTCCACCTCTATCTGATCTCACTATTTTTATTTGCTTGCCACATTGGTTCTCAACTTCAGCCTTAAAGACTTTGAAGGCATCCAATGCTTCGTATTTGTTATGAAGCAAATAAACATTCGTATATCGTGAATAATCATCTATAAAGGTGATAAAATATTTTTGACCATGTGCATCCATATCTGGACAACAAATATCAGTATGAATTATTTCTAATATGCTTGAACTCCTATTAGCACCTTTCTTAGACATGTTGGTCTGCTTACCCTTAATGCAGTCCACACAAGTCTTAAAGTCAGCAAAATCTAGAGTATTGAGTACCCCATCTTTCACTAACCTTTTAATCCTCTCAATGGAGATATGTCCTAATCTCCGGTGCCATAACATAGGGGAATTCTCATTAATATTACACCTTTTAATACCAGTTTGAACATGCATAGAACTATAAGTGGCATTATTTTGTAAACCAAGAAGATAAAGACCATCAGACAATATACCATTCCCAACACATTCAGAATTATAAAATAACTCAAATGATGTGTCTTTGAAATTAAAGGAATATCCAAACGGTACAAGCCTTGAAATAGAAATCAAGTTTCGGGAAAAACTTGGTACATAAAAAGTCCTTTCTAATTTTAAAATAAAGCCACTACTTAAAGTCAAAATGCAAGTTCCAATGGCCTCCACATGTGAGCCTAGCTTATTGCCTGATAAAATGCTTTGCTCACTTCCCACTGGTTTCCTTAGGTTTTGCATACCCTGTAAAGAATTTGCAATATGAATAGTAGATCCAGAATCAATCCACCAGGTGTTAATATTAACACTAACCATATTAGATTCATAACATACTAATGAGATTGATTTACCTTTCTTCTCAAGCCATTTCTGGAACCCGGGGCAATTCTTTTTCATGTGTCCCTTCTTCTTGCAAAAGAAACACTTTGCCACCTTCTTAATATCAGCTTGAGGTGGTATTTTACCATTCCCCTTCTGATAAGCTTGAGACTTAATTGTTTTGTTCTTCCCATAAGCAGTAGTCAGCAGTGCACTCTCACCCATCTCCATTACAAGCCTTTCTTCTTCCTGAACACACATGGTCATTAATTCATTGATAGACCATTTATCTTTATGTGTGTTGTAGGAAATCTTAAATGGCCCATATTCATGCGGAAGGGTGTTCAAAATGAAATGCACTAGGAAGGACTCAGACATATCAACCTCTAGTTTCTTAAGTTGAGCTGAAATATCTCGCATTTTCATGATGTACTCACGCACACCTTTCACATTGGTGAGCCGAAGAGAAGAAAACTTCATGATCAAGGTGCTTGCTAAAGTCTTATCTGAAGTGATGAACTGGTCATCAATGGCCTTAAGCAAGTCTCGGACCTTTTCATGCTGGTCAACAGAACCACGTATCCCAGCCGAGATTTTAGTCTTAATGAACATCACGCTGAGCCGGTTGGATCGCTCCCACCGCTCATATAGCGCAACGTCAGCTGGGCTACTTTCATTTGTGATTGCAGGTGGTTCGTCTTTCCTTATAGCATAATCTATGTCCATCCACCCCAATTGTAAAAGAATTCTCTCCTTCCATATCTTATAGTTATCTCCTTTGAGTTCGGGAACATCACATTGAATATTCGAAAAACTAATAGTTTGAGAAGCTGCAAAATTCAAAGGCTTATGTCAAAATTTAAGGCATACTAATCTTAATTGTATCTTTTACCAATGTAAACATACCATAAAATTGAATCTTGTGACATAAAAATTGCCTGTGGGCTAAATTTTTAATTCAATAAGAAACAATTAAACCTTATGATAGAATAATCAAATTACTTGCTCAATATTCATGCTATACGGGTACAATATGAAAATAATTTAATTGCTATCGTAAATTTTTACTTTATGATAAAATCGACAAATTATACATACATCATGATGACTGTGGGTAAATCATGAAAAATAATACGTCATTTTATCCCAATTAATTATACAGATATAATAAAAATTCTTGTGAGATAAAATTCATTATATAAGTATAATTAATTACAATATTATGTCTAATTCCTTATATGATCTTTAACCAACTTAATATATAATTTTAATCAAATATAGATGCTGTGGCTAATCCATAATTAATCAAAATCATAAAGATCACTTAGACATAAAAATTTATTATATGAGAATAAATAGTATTTTGCATTTCAAAATCAAGATACAATATAATTATGAATAAGATTCTCATATAATTTTATAATTGAAATATAATATTTTGCATTTTATTTCATATATATATGCATAGAATAAAATGTTCTAGAATATATTCATGCATAAATTAAATCAAAATTCCAAAAACTGTAAAGCAGAATGTGTATATAACGTATTAAAAACGACTATATATCAAAAAAGCTTTACTGGTTTAGTGGTCTGCACATACTTTAGTGTTCTCGGAGTCAAGGGTTTGACACCCAGCTAGCACAAAACGTAGGAGTTTTTGTCTTTTTTTTTTTTTTTTTTTAAAACACTGTTCATCATCTTCAACCTTTAGCGGGTCAAACCCGACCCATACGCAGACCCGTTCGTTTTTCATTCATTTGGACACCATTTTTCACGATTCAAAAGCCAAAATTAAGGAAATCAAACGAAATACATATTTCTAATTTTATTTTTTAAGAAACAAGGCCCTTCATACCATAAACAAAATCAAATCGGAAAATACCGAAAAACGAAAATGGACAAGGCAGAGGCAATTCTTGCTCTGATACCAAATGTTAGAACAAATCTCTTTTAACCTGTGATATTACAAACTACAAAGAAACACAGGTCATTAACAAAATGCGGAAATTACAGATCAAAACATACCTCCAGCCATTGCTATGAAGAGTTTCTTGTTTTGGTTCTTCCAAGCTCTCTCTCTTCCAGTCTCTAGATGGTGTATAAGACTGAATTCGAAGGGATGAGCTCAGGGACCAAATTTATGTGCTTATATAGGCATTCTACCATCAAGAATGCATTTACTAGCCATTACCACTCATTATTGGTTGTTACAATTCATTATTGGTCATTATCATCCATTAACAGCCATTCAATTTGGCTTTCAAAACTGATGAGCGTTACAAAATTTCAAAATGTTATGACCATGAATTATTACAATCAATACAATTTTAGCATCTAAGTAAATTAAAAGAAGTCGAAAAAATCTCAAAAGAGCATGTAATTATGAAAGACCTGGTTACTTGTGAATGCCAGCCCACGAGCCCAGCTGCTTCTTTTAGAGCAGCCTTCCATGCATGCACTTTGCCGAGGTTGTCTTTAAATCGATGTTCATGCTTAACCAATGCTTCTGCATATGTCTCTCTCTGATGCCTAACAATTGATGGATCCACCTTATAGAAAACTGGGATCACATCCCTTCCATATCTGTTCTTGCAATCGAGTATCTTTGTGAGTTCTTCCAAACACCATGTGGAAGATGCATAGTTCTGGGAGAAAATGACAACATAAATCGTAGATTTTTCTATTGCTCTGTGGAGAGCAGGTGAAATCTCTTCGCCTCTGGCTAGTCTGTAATCTATATATGTTTCAATCTTTTTCCTCTGTAGTTCTTCATAAATGTGACTAATGAAGTTGTCACGGGTATCTTCCCCTCTGAAGTTGAGGAACACATCATGCTAGTTAGAGGAGGAGACACAGCAGCTGATGAAGAACTCCCCGCCATTGTAATCAAATTTCTTTCTTGCCTCTGCACCTCTTAGTCTCAGTCTCTCGGGTCTATGACTATAGTAAGAATAAAAAGCAAACTACGTGAAATCTTAACTACAAAAAATGTTTTATTTTGCATTAAAAGCACGTTTATGGCAATAAACTATCCATGTACTTGTTGTCTAAAGTTGTACTATGTCACTAATGTTGGCGTGTTGGGTGGAACACACCATGTGGTGGTTTTAATGGGTCTTTTGATCAAAATGGGACAACTTTAAGTGTAAGTGGTACCACAACTTTAACGCGTTGTAAGAAATTTTATGATTTTTACTTTTGTTTATTTATTTTTAGTTAAATCATAAAAAATTTACTGACTTTTGTGAAGTTATTTTTTTATTTAATAATGTTAATTTGTAAATTTCCAATTATTCTAAAATTGTGCAATGCTATTTTTTAACGCCAACGACTCTAGAGTTGTTTTTAATTCTACTATTTATATATGTTTGTTTTGATAAAAAAAATGATTTTAAAGTTGTAGAGTATACACTAACTTCTTATATGAATAAAGTTCCTTATTATATAACTATAATAAAAAAAAACGCATTACTTATATTAAGAGTTCATCAATTTCGACAAACTAAAGATTAGGATAAGGCTGCAATTAAAATACTGCATGCTAGTATCATTATGAACTCAAGGGTTAATGAATGAATTATTTAATTGTTGAATGAAAAGTGAAAAACATTTTGATACGAACCATCTTTGGCCCTCTTTTTAGGCCCATTGTTAGTGTTGATATTTCTGTATTTGTCTTATAATAATAATAATAGATACATATCATTTAGGTAGGTTCTACAATATAGTTTGTTATATTTGTTTGAGTGTGTTTGGCATAAATATATTGTATTCCTCAGTCAAAAGTATCAATGAACAATAAGAAATGTTATCTTTATCTGTTTAGTTGTAGAATTAGGAGTAATGATAAAATAAATATTTCCTAACACATTTCCTGCTTTCACTCTATGTTTTCACAAAGAAATATAAAAATGTCACATGAACTTGGTTGTTTTCACCGTTTTTTATACAAATCTTTGAAGGTCAGAAATAAAATGTACACAAGATGATAATTATTTA
Organism: Glycine soja; assembly: GCF_004193775.1. Taxonomy (NCBI): domain Eukaryota; kingdom Viridiplantae; phylum Streptophyta; class Magnoliopsida; order Fabales; family Fabaceae; genus Glycine; species Glycine soja. Next base: position 41,100,386 of record NC_041002.1, read on the forward strand.
GGAAAATAGGAAATAAAAAAGCAAAATATTGTTAAGGTTTGTACCAGCGGGCAGAAGTTATTTCCTTGTTTATTGTGGCATGCACATTGTGAACAACTTTAACATATAAGAGATGAAGAGGTAAGTTACAGTTGCAAGTCTTTAGTTATTTCCTTGTTTAATTAAATTTTACAAGCCTCAAGTCTTCTGTTCGAAACCTGCAACATCCAAAAAAAAGTTACAGTTGCAAGTGAGGGGAAGGAACAGAACAAAGCTTGGAGCCAATCTACTCCTCTCCAATTGATGATGTATTCTTCTCAATTAACTCTTAACTCATCCCAACTTTTAAATCACACCAACCTTAATATTGTTAGGCTTCTTCCTTGTGTCAACTTGTCAAAAGGTGCCCTCTTAGGAACAAAGAGGATAGGCTTAAACTCCAACTGTCCCTCACTTGAGAAGTGCTTGACAGCCAAATGCTCTTCCCAGTCATTGGTAAGACTCTTGTAGAAAGCAGAATACTCCTCCTTTGCGATCTCCTCAGGCTTTCTCATCCAAATGGGCTTGTGCTTGTTCACCAAGGAGCATTCATGTGACACTTCCTTAATCTTCTTTTTCTTTTTTTCTTCCTTCTCCTCTTCGTCAACATCCTCCACCTAAGTAGATTAAAAAATTAGATATTGAAGTAAAATTGTAATTAAAAAATACCAAAAAATAAAACAAATTACATTTTAAATTACTTGTTTAGATTTTATTCCTTATGGTTCAAGTAATAATAATGATGACAATTCTATCCATGTTTTTGTTTGATATTGATTTGATTTTTTGCATAAAACAAAGAGGGGAACGAGCAACAAATTGAAGGTTGTACATTCAGGAACTAAAGAATTCAAAATAGCTAGTAATAAGAGGGATTTGTTTCTGGGATTTTCTAAGCACCAAGAGCGGCTACGCAAGAAGCTTGCACTTGAGGAGGGAAAGATATTTGCACCTAATGAACAACTTTCTTAACTATTTGTCCTTTAGACTTTCCTGTTTCTTTTTGTTAATATGTAAATCACAATAGTATAAGGCTATGGCGTAAAAACATGGTCTATATTTACTTCTAAGATTGTTAGGGGTCAAAAAGACCATGTCCATAAGCCATAGCCTTATACTATTTATATTTACATATTAGCAAAAGAAACAGTCAAATCTGAATGACAAATAGTTAAGAAAGTTGTTCATTAGCTGCATATATCCTTCCCTCCTTAAGTGCAAGCTTCTTGCGTAGCCGCTCTTGGTGCTCAGAAAATCCCAAAAGCAAATCCCTCTTATTACTAACTATTTTGAATTCTTTAGTTCCTGAATGTACAACCTTCAAATTGTTGCTTGTTCCCCTCTTTGTTTTCTGCAAAAAAGAAAATCAATATGAAACAATTCAGGCTGAATTGTTATCGTTATTATTACTCGAACCATAAGGAATAACATCTAAACAAGTCATTTAAAATGTAACTTTTTAATTTTTTTTGTTTTTTTTTAATTACAATTTTACTTCAATATCTCATTTTTTAATCTACTTAGGTCGTTTTTTTAATCTAAGATTGTTGACAATTAAAAGTGTGAGATGGTGTACACAAATATATGGATGGTTGTCATTGAAAAATTTAAAGTAAAATATAATAGAATTATAAAGTTCTTGCTTACCGTTTGGATCTGCATGTGATTGACACATCGTTACAAAGATATAGGAACCATGAAAGGATTACATGCAAAGGAAAGAAAGTTATTAGCTTGATAGGTAATGAAAACTAAAATTATAAAATTTCTACATAATATGTTTATATATGATAGCATGAGATTGTAAAAATAAGTAAAAGAAGCATGTATTTTATTGTATTATTTTTTGGTACACATTTTAATGTTATATGAATGATTAAAATTAGTCATTTCTTACAAAATTTCCATTAGTATAGTAGTTTGTAAAGTTTCCTTTTGAAATCATTTGCCCCAAGGGCAACATATCCCAATTGATTCATATCTTTGAATAATTTCTCTCTACAATTATTTAGTATGCTGAAAGAATATTATGCCAGCATCATCTGGACATACCAAATTTACGCACACTTACAATAGAATCAAACATAAAATTAGATTTATTTAGCCACTTTAGAAAAGCTACATATGGATCAAACTATCTGCAATGCACTAATTTGGTAAATGAAACTCAGAGTAAGCAAATAAGCCTAGGACCCACCAAGTGAATACATAAAACCAGCCGATCCTCCACACCACATACAAACCCCAGGGCAAATTAATGCATCCTGACTTAAACCACTTTGTGCAATATTCGTAGACTATTGAAGACCTCTACTGCAATATGTCCACAAAAGAATTGAAACAAGATCACAATGTATTCATTAATTCATCTCCTTTTCAAAGAGACACAGTTGCTTTCTAGTCTTTTTATAATGCAGTCAATGATTAAAACTAACTACAGAATATGGCAAGTGACAGCTCATCAAATACAGGGGATAACATAGCAAGTCAAGAGGAAGATGCTACAGTAGCAACAACAAGGGTACACCAACCAAACAAAGAGGTGCAATTAGTGAGTAAAACTAAAAGGAGGATTGTGAGGCCCACGTACCTAAAAGACTTCGTCTGATGGTCTAAAGCCTTGCACTCGTGTGAAGAATGATATGGAAATGTTGCAAGGATTCGGTGCTAGTAATTAGGGAACAAGAATAACGACTTGCTGATATTCTTAAATCACAAAAGACAAATTCTGTTATGAGAATTTCAGTTTAAATATATCATTACTTGTTGAATTTATGTTCAAATTATAGAAATAAGACAATTTTTTAATTGGACTCTAAATTAGTTGAATCTTCTTTAGCTTTTACTTTTATGATTAAGCTTTGAAAAATTTTCTTATTTCTTTTGGCTCTTAGTCTTGTCAACAGTCTTTCATCCCTTGCAAATGATATTTGAAATTATTACACCTTGATAGATTTATATGATATAGAGTTAAAGTGTTGGACAATATGTTGTTGACTCATCTATTTACTTGCTATTTGAGTATATGGTGTATGACTTGCACGATCTTCTTGTTTCCCTGCCTAATAAGTGGACTTGTTTTAAAAAGCACGATCTTCAAATGGGAAAGTTAGATATGAATTTTGGTATAAGATCCCTTGATCGTTGTCGGTCTTGCCGTGCTAATAGCTTCTAAATCAGACATTAAAAAGGATAATTTTTGTCATTTGTCATTTGAACGGTGCTGAAGATTAAGCTGTGGGTTTATTTAACTATTATTTATTGTTGGGATCATACAGACTATTGGCTAAAGTTTTCACAGTTTCTGCCAAGGTTGAAGCATGTTCTTAACAAACCATGAAAACAAGTTATTCTAGGAATTCATACTTTAAGGCAATAACTGTTATCAATTTGACAAAAAGTTTTTTTTGATTTATTATTTCTTCAATTTCGATGTTAAATTTGAAGGCTGTGATTGCATGCTAAACTTACATTATATGCTGATTGCATGCTTTTGCTTTACTGGGGGTATTGTGGCAGAACATTGTCATTGACTACTTGTTGATTGCTAGTATTATATAATGATATACATTTGGCTGCCTTTAACCCTTTATTTTGACTAATGTATTTTTGTAGGCAAAGTTTGATATCGCAGAAGCTACGAAGGTGAAGACGAAGGTTATGTCAACAGTAGCGACGAGATGGCGGCAATTTAAGTCCATATTGACTAGCAAATTTGTGTTTGCTAAGAGTGAAGGTCAACAAACGCAGGATGTTGTGACACAATATGGACTAGATCCTGAAGCGTGGAAACAATTTGAAGAAACCCGGCTCACACCTAACTGGGAGGTTAGTTGAATCTGTCTATCGTAACTTCAAATGAATATTTTTTTACCAATTTGATTATTTTAATTTGAAAAAAGTTTCCGCAATTATGTATGTCACATTGCAGGGTATTAGGAAACGAGCACAATCAATTCAAAAACACAACGACTGCCCTCACGTACTTTCACGTGGGGGATATGATTTGCTTGAGAAGAAATTGTTAGACGAGAAACGAAAAAGGATACAAGAGGAAGCATTGTTGAGTGAAAATCCAGCAAGTCTTGATGAACCCCCATCTCCAATAAAAAGACATGTTAAGTGGAAGGTTGCTCGGACCAGGGCTGTTGGCAATATGACATCTGAGTCCGCACAGGAAATTGCAGATAAAATAGTAAGTTCACCAATATGTTGCAATGTTCATATGTTTAACTATTTTGTAATGACAATGACAGCACGTTGTGTATTTTTGTGTCACTTGTTTTGTGTAGGACTCCTTAGAAGAGCAGATAACATAGGGTTCGTTTGTACCCCATGGTCGGCAAGACATACTGAACACTGCCATTGGGCGACCTGACCATGGGGGTCGCGTTCAGGCAGCAGGCTCAGGTGTGACTATTACTCAGTACTACGGAAGGGCATCAAGGACATGCAACAGTTCGTCCACATCCATCAGCCAACAACAACTAGATGAAGTTGTTGCAAGGCTTAGGGAAGACATGACTGGTCAGATTAGGGAAGAATTGAGGACTCAAATTAAGGAAGAATTGAGGACTCAGCTAGAAGAGGAAAATAAAAGGAGCTTGGAAATAATGACCAATGCATTGAAAGAGGCTATTAAAAAAGAGTTGTCAAATAAAGGATCCCCAGAGCCACTCCAAATTCAGCCGGACATACAACAATTAGGTGCGCGTGTCAGCACTAAGGGAAGTAATGTTGTTATCAATGTCCAGGCTTCACAGGAACATCATGCTGATGCCATACCATTGATGGGACTGTATGTGCAGCGTAAGGATGGTACACTAAGGTTGGTGGCCATGGGGAAAATAATGCAGGGGGATTCAATCATACACACAGTGGCATATGCAGATGATGTTGCCAGGGTAAGTGTATAAACAGTTATCGATCCTGAGGTTGAGGTCCCCTATGCCACCTCAGAAATACAATATGTGAAGCAGGCCGTCGATACATTTGTAGCTTGGCCCACACACCTTGTGAAAGCTGTATTAGATGAGGTAACATGTTTGATTTGACATACCTAAAGTAAAACATTCATAGATTACACTACAAATACTCACCCACTTTCATTAACCATGTAGGATCCAGAAAGTATTCCGCACAACGAGGATGCACATGTGCCGAAGCCGACTAATGTGGATGCAGATGATCCGTTGCGTGGATTGATAAAGTACAGTTTCGATATTTACAACAAGCCAGTTGAAATCAACTTTGATGGGAGCTGCTTTGGAATTGTAGATGCACCTACATCGATATTCATAGCATATTCAGATGTTAGTGAAATAATAGCAGGAGACAAAAGTCTTAACATATCTGTCTTACAATTATGGTTAATGTAAGTGAAATCCTTCATTTATTTGTTCCTCATTCATTCTATATCATGATCCAGTACAATACTTTCAAATCATGTGAATAGGTATATGCATGAGTGGAGTCAGATATTTAGTCAAGGTTCCATGTATGCATTCCTTGAGCCACAGTCGTTGGTTTGTTCAAAGGATAGATGCAGCGAATGCCAACAATATCTTGAAAGATGGCTTAAGGAATATGACCGAGAGGTGTACATTGGACCTTACTTCCTTCAGTAAGTGCTATTTAACAAACATACTTCAAATGATGTTTGGGTGTATACGTATCTAATGTGCATGACATGCAGGGCACATTGGCAGCTCGTACTTTTGTGTCCTAGGCAACATGTTGTTGTTTGGTTGTGTTTGTTGCGTAGGAAACCTGATATGCATATCAAAGCTACAATTAATAGGTTATCTCATACCATATAACTTTTTACAAGCCTTCTTTAATGGTCATTATTGGTTGACATGTTGTTCTATATGCGTTGATGTGCTTTTTTAAAACCAGGGTAATGACGAAATTGAAGACGACCTTGTCTCCTGAAACTAAGGCAGTTGCACCTAAGTGGATTGAAGTTAAGGTAAGTCAGTTATGTACCATGCGTTATTGTTGTCTAGTTAAGTCATGTAATTATGTAATGTATACGATGTTCAAATTTTTTCCATATGTAGAGTCACGTTCAAACCGGATGTTATGAATGTGGATATTACATAATGCATTGGATGTGGAACATCATAACCAGTGACATAAAGAGTGACTGGTCCATGGTATGCATAAACTTCAGTGCAATTGGAACTGAATTTTTATATTTGCAGTACTAACTTTAAAATATGAATACTTGCAGTGGTTTGCTGATGAGACACCATTGGACATCGACAACATCACCACAATTCGAAAGAAATGGGCAACATTTTTTTTAAAGACAGCAATAAGTAAAAACGGCTAATGATGGCTTAGGAGTATTCTTTTTTCCTGTATTTGAGACAATTGTTTTGTTATTTTACACAGCAGCTATCTTATTTTCAATCATGCTACTAATATTCATTACCATTCACAATTCCTATAATGGTGATGCGACCAAACGTCGTGCTTTTCTGTTCTTAGTATTACCTACTGAATTTGATATAATTGTAGTAATATATTGTCATTACCCCCTTCTACTGCATTGCATCTGCATTTGATTACCACAACAACAATTTAGTGCAAATGTTGTACCACCAAGCTTGCCATTGCAGCAGTTAAGTGAATGAATGAAGTGTCCACAGTCATTGGATGGTTGCTTGGTAGAGGTACATGCTAATAACTAATAAGATTTCCTATGCAGGGTATCATTGTTTTTGCATGAGTGATGGCTACCTTGGGGCTGGAGATTTTGGTTGAATCTGCCTCACAAGTTATTTCGAAGGTAATTGAGATAATCTTTTGTTCTTGTTTGTTTATTATATACCTAAATTTGGGTTCAATACTAGTTATTCAACATGTGGATTATCTACCACAAGATTGTTCTAATAAGTGATTTTATCATTTGAGCAGATGATATTATCATTTGACCTTGCTTTTGCTTTGATTCCGCTCCTAAAGATCAGTAGCAGCAAAATGACTAGCAGCACAAGCATTGAAGAGGTGTGTTTCCTCCTTGTTTGTGGATTGATGAACTATAAGTTAATACATTATACTCAAATGTTCTACTTCTAAAATTTGATCAGCTAGGCTTACATGAATTGTTGAATTGATCAGCTAGGCATACATTATATCAACTGTTAGTGTCACTTTTTCAGTCTAATAATATTTTGGTTTATATTATCATTTTTATGATTAAAGAGATTGCAGGGATGCCAAGGGAAGGGGACCAGGGGATGAAAATTATGATTAAAAAGAGTTCTTGAGGAGTTTGTCAGATGCTGAGGTAATTAGTGCTAAAGCAGTTGGGTGAAATTCTCAAATTTTGAATGATGCATGCAATTAATATCGTCATTTGATGAAATGCAGAATCTTCCTGACTGGTTTAGTGCATGTTTCATTGATTGCATTCCGTTAAAATTATTATTAATCAAGAGGAGTCTTGCTTAATTGAATTCAGTGTTGAGCGTGTTGCATTTGTCTTATGTAGTAGTTCATTCATTTATTTAATTTTAGTTGACAACTTGTGGAATGGTCATATCAAAATATAACCTATGAAAGAGGATAATCTTGTCAGCTAATTGTTGAGTGGTTTATTTTATTGTTTTGTCTTTTATGTTGCATTTGATGACTTTGTTTCTTTTCTTGTAGGGAAGTGGAAGATTTTGCACGAAGGTTAAATTCTGATTGGCCTGAAAGGATGCAAATTTGATCTTTGGGCCAAGACAGAAGACTAGTAACAATTTTTATGAATAGCAATTGTTCAACGCAGCTGTATATAGGTATGTTCTATCTATCTTCTCAATATTCGCGGTGAACCCTACTTGCTGCCTTGTTTTCTATCAGAAGCATCATTAAATTTTGTTGGCATGCACATGACTGGAATCAAGTAGTTATAAGTTACTTCATCACTCTAATGAATATTGAAAGCTACCAAACCCCGCAAGAAATACATGGAAACCGTTTCTTTAATTTGTCTCTTACTTCACGCAAGTTGTTCACGGCTCCTCTTTATATGTACACGTACTATCTCTCATGCATTTCATTCATCACATACAACACTCTCTCCAAAGTTCAAATTAAGACTGAGGGGTGAGAAAGAGAGAATTAATATGGGTGCCGGTCTAGTTGCGTTCCTCTTAATGGTTCTTGTGCAATTGGTCTATGCAGTGGTGAACATTACTTCAATGCTTGCAATAGAATCTGGAATGAGCCCTCTTGTCCTTGTTGCTTATCGACAACTCTTTGCTACTGTGTCCATTGCTCCCTTTGCTTATTGGCTCGAGTGATAATTATATATATACTCTTTCTGGTTTTGTTTTATTTCATATATATAAACAATGCATGCATGAAAGGCTTTGATGAACTTTGAAGCACCTATAACATTCTCACTGTGAGTGTCACCGTCGATATCCCTTTTGTTTTGGTTGATGCATGATTGTGTTATTTATCTATCTATGTATTTATATATGTTTGATGTATATAAATGTAGCTTTGTTTTTGAAATTTGAATGGTATAACCCAAATTTTGTGAGCAGGCAAAATACTTCAACGACGGTCCTTATAAAACCGGTCTTTATAGGTTTATTTACCAACAACGACGGGTGCACGGGCCACCGTCGTTGAAACTTCAAAGAACAACGACAGTGTGCTCACCACCGACGTTGACATACTGCCAAACAACGTCGGTGGTGAGCCCGCCACCGATGTTGAAAGGAAACCCAACAAATACGGGTGTTAGACGTACCCAACATTGAAATAGACCACAACAACGACGGGTCTTCTTTTACCCGACATTGAAATGGACCAAAACAATGACGGGTCTTAGCCTACCCGACGTTGAAATGGACCCCAACAACGACGGGTTCTTCAACATGTGCGTCGTCGAATCATTTTTTATAACGTCTGTTGTTTTATAGGCACTGACGTTGTATTCTGACATTACAAAGACGGATCCTATTATGACCGATGTCGTTGTTGTCGACATACAATGACATCTGGAACAAAGACGGTGTGGGACCCGTTGTAGATACCTATTTTCAACCGATGTAAAAGCTTCTTTTTGTAGTTGTGAGTTATTATTATTATGATTAAAACACAGAGAAAAAAACATAATTTGTATTTAGTGGACAAGATGTTTTCCAAAAATTAAAAATGAATCACTTTTAAATTATCAACTTCCTTGAATGGAAACTTTTCCCCAATTGGAAAGGCTCGTTTCCTCCCTTGATTTTGTTTGTACTTTTAAATGAATCACTTTTAAATTATCAACTTCCTTAAAAATAATTCTTATCCCTCACTGCAAACTCTACATTTATTTCCTATGGACATCACTTGTATGTTGCACCATTTGACCTGGTACACTTGCATTTGGGGTTCGTTCCTCGAACCAACAAACATTTGGAGTTCATTCCACACTAATGCTGGCCAGAGGTAATTTCTAGACCAAATTTGAGACTATAGTTATTCAGTTTCATGCCGTCATTCTATTTTTCTTAAGCATTAACCACATGTTTAGTAAATCCCCTCTTGAACTTAGTAATTATGCCACCTTAAAAAATGTAGCACAACTCCAACACCAATTACACGTGAGGTTTACATAAAGCCAACCTGCTACTTTCAGCCCATAAGAAAGAAAATAATATGAAAGGATAAAGAACACCAAAATCTCCACTTGTAGTAGCCGGAATAATATAAAGAAAAATAACAAACAAGATCTTTATTCAAAATGATAATGAGAATAACATTCGTACTGTAAACAGAACTTCCTGGAAAATTAGTTACTCTCATGATCTACAGAATACCAAAACATCATTTGGTTACTCTTGCTTTTGTTTTGAAATATATCCCCAGTTAAAATAGCATAGAATGACATCAAATTAACGAAGACGATACAGAAAATTAATTCCTTGTAATTTTAGAGAAGCCAAATAAAATACCCAGTCATCCTAGAAATCCATAAAATTAGAATAGGCATAAAATTAATAATCGTCTCAAAATCTAAAGGCTAGAATAAGAGCAAATCTTTAAATAAAATTAATATTAGATAAGCATAAAATTAGACCTTAAAGCCTTGAGAAAATTCAAAACAAGTACAAAGGAAACAAAAAACCTAAAATGTGAAATAATTCAAAGACTCACAATTGTTAAAAAGCAAACGATAATAAAAACCATGAAGCCTCAGTGTCTTAGTGTTTGGAAGTTAATCCTTCCAATCATCTCAATATCATTACAAGCCTACGAAAGACATCACTGGCAGCAGCAGGAATAATTTCAGGAAAAAAGCAAGGAATTGTAAAACGATGATAAAAACATACATTTAGAAAAACAAAATTTCGTATGATTTTTATTTTATTTTTCTCAAGAAAAACAGTTGGAGAACAGATCGAAAGTAATACGAGTTGAATTCGCTAAAACAGAAGAGAAACTGAAACATCAAAAGTCACGAAATTGGGAACGAACAATAACTAAACTGACTGAGAGCGAAAAGAGGGACGAACGAGAAAGAGGGGTTGTGGCAACCTTGAACGGAAGTTAAGTGTTGGCGTTAAGGTTCATTACATATAGGGGAATCCATAGGTAAACGAGGGTTTCGGTTCAGTCTAAAATCGTGATTTAAATGTATAGAGGCCCAAATGTTGAATGTTAATGAAGTTTGCCTAAGACCCAATAGATATTGAGGATTACTATTGCCACCCCACCTTTGGTTTTAAAAGGGTTAAAATAATCCCATATTTTGTCTAGTCTTCTATTTTAGTCCCTCCATTTTAAAATATAGAATATTTGGTGTTCTCAGTTTTAAGAAAATATATAATTTTGATTTAATATTAAAATTTGCACATATTTTATTTTGGTTGAATTGAACATTGATCTTATCATATTCATTTAAAATATCATTAAAAATGATTTAACTAATTAAAGTGTAAGAATTAAAAAAAACAAATGTAAATAAATTGAAGATTCAACAAAAATTGTGAATTTTAAAATATTAAGAGACTAAATATCTCTATTAAAAATCGCACTCATAACTTAGTTGAGATATTAGGTTAATGGTCACAAATAAAATTAGTGGATCAAACAGATTATCAAACAAATTACTAAAAGAATCAAAATTTTATATAAGACAAGCCACCTAAGTAAACTTTCAAGCCAGTTAAACCTCCAAATAGATTGGGCTAAGTCTTAATGTAAGATTTATATATCTTTTTCATTCATGTAAATATGTTACTTTTTTATTTTTACTCTTGATAAATTATATTCTTCTTTTTAGTTTCTATAAATTATATTTTCTTTTAACCCAGATAAATTATATTCATTTTTTGGTCTTTGTTAGTTTTTTCAAAAAATTTAGTCTTTATTGACATCACACTCATGACATAATTTTTTTTTCTAGCGTGACATTCGGTGTCATCAACTGTTAACTTGTCAACTATCATTAGTATTTTTTAACCCCAAGAAATGCAAAAAAATATGTTTGTAAAAGTCTTAATTATATAAAAAATATGACAGCCATTACTATTTTTTACAAAAGGGTATTTAAAAAAAAGTAAAATCTACGAAGAAATATTTGTAAAGTTTTAATTATGAAAATTTAATTACTAATTTTTTAGAATCAAATATTATTTCGAGCCCGTAATTGTTTTTTTACGAGAGCCAGTAATTGTTACTACCAGTTATCATTGTAGCAAGAAAAAGGGAAATGGAATCTTAATTCTTTTATTTTAAACAATATTTTAGACTTTTTTACAAAAATAGGTAAAAAAAAATATTTACATAAAAGTGTAATATGAAAACTATTGGCAGGCAGAACATGGGCGATTTTGCTTTCCTATATGGGTTATCTCTTTAACTGATGTAGAAAAGTAAAATTACCTATATCCCATCAATAATTTCCATACTACTTTTTATGTAAATAGTCCTTTTAACCTAGTTTCGTAAAAGGTCCAATTTTTAAGATCTTCTTTCAATTACGACGGAAAATAACTTAGCTTTTTTGTGAGTCTTTTTCTCTAATATTTTAATTAAAATTTGTCACATCAGCAATAAAAACCAGAGAGATTGTTACCTTTTTATATAAAAAAAACAAGAAATATATTAACCAGATATCGAAAGAAGGGAACACAAATAAACAATTGAATAGGTTAATTTAAGTACAAATTAGGAATGCAAGAGGATTAAATAGAGTGAGAGGAGAGACATAATATAGTGACATGGCAGAGTGTATGCATGATTGTGTTTAAGAATTTATATATTATAAATAAATTTTGCATTTGTTATCATGCATATCCAGAATTTTAATATTTTTACATATCGAAACTCATAGCATTATTCTGACATATCATTTGCACATATTTACTGAATATTTTCTTTGATGTATATGTCCATCCATTCTGATATATACATTATTTGCTTTTATATATATATATATATATATATATATATATATATATATATATATACCATGCTATAATATCTTTAAATCTTTATGTGATGATGAATAATTCATAATCATAGATGGACCTTATGAAGTTTTATTGTAATATATAAGATATTTCTTATGAATCTTTGCCTTGATGTGTTTAAAATTTTAATGTTTGTTATCATAAAAATAGGAGGAGATTGTTGAAACCAAAGTCATACAAAGTGTTCAATTTTTTAAATGTTTTAATGAAAACAAAGACGATTAAAATATATGAAATGCAAAGTTTTGTTTTGTTGAATACAAAGGTTTTTGTGACAAAGCTTACATAAAATGCTCATTACTTACTAGACATGGCAATGGGACGGGGCATGGACGAATATTGTCTCCAATTCCTGACTCTGACTCCCCAACATGTTCGCATACTCGTACCTGATATCGGGTTAAAATTTATTATCACATCCTCATACCTGTCGGATATCGGGTATCCCCGACCCGTACCTTATTCAAATTAGAAAAATAATTTTTTTTAAAGAAAATATTAAAAATTTGATTTTAGAAAAAATAAATTGATTGTTAAATATTTATTTTTAACTACTTATATATCAATAAATTTATTATAGTTCATGTGTCTACAAAAATCGTTAAGAAAAGAATATTAAATTATGTAAAAATTATAAAATAAAATTAACAAGTAATAAAAATTATAGACATTTTGATTTTAAATTATGCAAAAATTCTAAAAAATTTAAGTGGTGGGGTTGGTCCGGTTTTGGGGTTGGGGCAGATGTAGTAGTAATCCCATACCTATCAGAAATGAAAGAGAGATGAAAAGAAGTTTGAGGATTCGTTCATTAAAGTATTACAAAGTTGGTTTATTTATAAAATAACTAACTTGAGTAACCAACTAACTTACTCAAATAACTTTAGTAACTAACTAACTACTCAAATAACTTCTAGTAACTAACTGCAACCGCTTAATCGTGATACCCCTCAAGTTGGCGAATAGATGTTAATCATTCCCAACTTGGCAATGAATTTACCAAAAATCTGGGCCTGGAGGTGCTTTTGTAAAAACATTTGCAACTTGGTGTTGGCTCTTGACATGGACAAGCTTGACTACTTTGGACTGAACATATTCTCGGATGAAATGATGATCAATGTTAATGTGCTTGGATTGTTCATGATGAGCAGGGTTTGAAGCAAGACTTATAGTGTAACACCCTCTACCCCTCACATATATATTAATAAAGGAATAAAAATTCAAATATTAATTAAAAATATTTTTAAAACATTTTAAAATACAAGCCTTTCAAATGGGTAAAAGACTCACATTCACTTTCTTCTACATCATATTCAAACTTGTCCAAATAAATAATAAAGTCATCTCGGCTCAAAGAAGGTCATCTAAGTTTCATACAATTAATATATAACCTATATCCTAATGTCACATCTTATCAGAGCGTGGTGTTCCCGTGTCCTCTAGCATGAGGTTCTTCATAGTCATCCACCTATTCATCTGCTCCCCCAAACACAAAGTTCAAGATCATCACAGGATCCAAACACAAACAACAAACCGGGAGTGAGTTATCACATTCCTAACTACTAGAGAGAAACAAAACAACATATAGTAGCCAAATACAATTTACTTAGCATATCTCACATTATTTCATCACTTTGTCGTTCAAAATTCACTTTTCATCTGTCAATCACACTTTTCAATCATCAATCACATTACACAAGAATCACACGTTCTGATCAAGACATAATAACACCTCAATTTCATAATGAACAATTAGCAAGCGCATGAGACAATTTATGCTAAGACTCAAGCCTATATGCAATGTGGTACCATGTCAATGAAAAACCTCGTCGGGCGCCTAGGAGTACATGACAAGACAAACCACACGATAGAAAGTCAAGTCACTCTCACTAGGTAATATCATAGGGAGACCAGTCAGGGTCATAGTGTTTTGCGAGAATGCTCCAACCATATGGGATCAACATAGGCTTAAAGGAGCACTCAAACCGTGTGACCCCCAAGGCTTACACTTCGAAGAGTCCGTCAGGGCCTCTCCCTCCTGATTCAGGTCCAACCCAGAAAACATTTTAGCACACAGACTCTATCTATGAACTGTACAAAACACACGACTCCTCAATTGTTCTCAAAATAATTTTAACTCGTCGCCCTTTAAGGGTCTTATCATTAACTCGTCGCCCTTAAAGGGACTTAACATTAACTCGTCGCCCAAAAAGGGACTTAGCATTAACTCGTCGCCCTAAAAGGGACTTAACATCAACTCGTCGCCCTAAAAGGGACTTAGCATTAACTCGTCGCCCTTGAAGGAACTTATGATCGTGTGATTGTACAATTCATAGTTTACAACTCAATGCACATATATATCTCAATCATATACATACTCAATTTATCACATACACTCAATCCCAATCACAATGGTATAATCTCAATTTAACATGTTATCACACCTCATGAATCATATACACTTTACCTATGAACTATGTAATACACACATCTACTCAATTGTTTTCAAGATCATTTTAACTCGTCGAGTTCCCACAGTGGATCCCATCACAATACTCGTCGCCCTTAAAGGGTCTTACAATTGTGTGATTGCACAGTTCATAGTTCACAACTCAATACACACATCTCATCTCAATACACATGTATTTCATCATCCGTCACATGTTCAATTTATCGCATACTCACAGTTTGAATCATCATTTCATAACCTCAACATAACAATTTATACAAAAGATTTTATCACAACATGGAATGTAAAACCTCTGAAATAGTTCCTCACAATTGTATCAAAATCAATTAATCAAAATCACGGGTTAACACAAAAACATCAAGAGCACTCAAGTTTATCAATCAATTCTCATCAGGACATCAATTGGTACATAGAACATAATAATATTTTATTCATAATCATAAAGAAAAATTATAATTCAATAAACATCCCAAAATAAACCCAAATTTAATCCTCTAAGGATCCTTACACATGTTCATTCTAACCCCCAATTGTGATAAACTCATCCCTTACCTCTGAGCGGACTCACGTGTCTTCAGCTAACGATAGTAACATCTCTAGCGGTTCCCTGAGATTCCTTCAGTTATTCCTCCGACTGTTGCGATAGAATTCCCAAACGTCAGAGAGACGGAGAAGAGATTGAAACCTCCACTTGTACTGTCTTCATGCGATTCCTTTTTCTCCCTCCACGAATATTATCTCGAAAATACCAACGGTGGAAGTGTGTGCAATTGAATTTTGAACAACATATCCAAATTTCATGAAAATCCAACGGTTAACGAAACCGGGATCGTAGTTTTACCGAGACAGTTTTGGGTTTCTACGGGAAAATAAAAGGATACAATGCGAAGGGTATTTCTCTTAGCTCAAACATAATATCGAATTCCCAATGGTGAGAATGTTTGGAATTGGGTTGCGAACGTGGTGCTCAAATTTCACGACGATCCAACGGTGAATGAGTCCGAGATCGTCATTTTTCTGAGACAGGTTAGGTGGCTTGCGGGAAAAAGATAGGGTTTTGAGAGAAAAGAGAAAAAACGAAATTGTGAGGCAGAGGAGGCTGGGGAGTCAGTCTGAAAACTGACCTATCATGTTACTATTTATAGCTAGGGGCATTTTCGACCTATTATTTACTCTATTTATTTATTTATTATTTTATAAAAACAAACTTTATTTTATTCTCTATCAAACAAATAAATAAAATACCTTTTTTATTTTCTCTCAAATCATTATTTTAATTAATAATTATATCTCCTTATTTATTTATTTATAAAATCTCATCATTATTTTTAAAATTCTATTTATTTATAAATAAAAATTCTTTTTAATCTAGTTTACGAAAATTGGGATGTTACATATAGCAGATTTATTATCACAAAATAGCATCACAGAGGGTACATTAACTTCAAAGTGAAGAAGTAACTTGCTTAACCAAACAATTTCACTAGTAACAGAAGACAAGACACGATATTCAGCTTTAGTGGATGATTTTGAAACAGTGGGTTCTTTCTTAGAATGCCAAGAAAGAAGGTTGTTTCCCAGAAAGACACAAAAGACAGAAGTGGATCTTCTAGTATCAACATAGTTGACCCAATCAGCATCAGCAAAGGCAATGAGGTTGAGAGAGTTCTAAGTAGGGAAAAACAAACCTTGCATACCAATGAAGGTTTGTCCTACCTAGTCTAATCAGAAAAGTTAGATAAGTAGGATTAATTACAAATCTAGCCCAAAAGCTAATACATGACAAACTCAACTTACATGAATAGATTCAAATACAATGATTTAAAATATTAATGACAAATAAAAAAAGTAAACCAAACGGATTTATAGACTTAAATAAAAAGAATATTTATAATATTATTCTAGCCATTCAAATCAAAGCTATGAATTAGATAAAAAAATTTAATTCTTTGTTTACACACTTTTATGACAAAAACCTCTTCTACCAAGATAAAATTAAAAACATGACTTTTTACATAATGTCAAGAATATACCTCAATTATAACACCTGTATCCTATGCATCTTTTGTACGGGTCATAATGTGGCACAAGCATCCTGCATTCCAACATTAGAATTATTACAACATTAGTAAATTATTAAATAATTTTCTTGCCCAAAAAAAGAAGAAGAAAAATCTACAAATCTCTTTATACTTTTGCAACTCAGTTAATAATAGAGTGAGTATTAATTTCCATTCCAAATAGAAGTTAAATTTGTTGCACAAAAAAATCCAAGAATGCATCAGGTTGGCGAAAGCAAACAAATTTAGTATAAAGCAACCTATTTTTTCAATAGGAGAGAAACCCAAATGCAAAACACATACACACCAGCCATAACAGTCGGTTTGAATCTGAATCCTAAAATGCAAAACATAAAAATGCTTCTTTTTGTGAGTTGTGAAAGAAGAAGATGAAAACCACAAAAAGGAAAAGAGATGAGAGGCAAAGAAGTACCGAACGACACATTCTTCGGGATCAGCGAGAGGCTACCTTGTGCCCAATTCCTTGGAATTTTTTGCCGCCGACATTGTTTTCTCCAACGTGGCGGCACCATTGTCGACCTGAGGAAAAAAATCAATGTGAATCAGTGATGTGAATTGAGCGAGAAATCGGGTTTATGCAAAGAAATGAAAAAGGAAAAAGAAAAAAACTTTTGACACTTGGGGGGAAGAGAATATACCAAGAACCTTACCAAGTGAAGTGAGCTTCCCCAAGGTTTGCAACCTAGTTTCATAGGAGGCTGGCCTATCGATTTCAAAATCAAATTTGAACACCAGCACGAAACGGTGAAGCCAACCTGAAGAAGAAGCAAGTCGAGTGAGGGACAGAGTAGGAGGAATAAAAAATGCCAAAAAAAATCACCGGAGCGACACGTGTGAAGTTTGGTTGTTCTTTTATTATTAACAATAGATGTGAAGTATAAACCAATGACTTCAAAGTTTTTTTTAATTTTTTTTAAATTATTTATTTAAAGTTGTAAAATGTTATACAACTTAAAATCATCCTATTTTTAAATTAATTTTTAATAATTTTAAATTAATTTTAATTTTTAATTTCTAATATTTTTTAATGTTTTTGATATTTTTGTTACAAATATTAAAAAATAATATTAACTTAAAGTTTATCAAATAATATTAAATTCTTTTAAAATATTTTTAATTAATTTTTACATTTAAAATATATCAAATAAATAATAATATAACCTATTAAGTCATGGTCTATCCCACTTAAAAATTAAAACCAATTTAAAGACTTTGAATTCGTTAATTAGTTTATGAATTTACATAAATTTTTTTAATAAATCATTCACTTTTTACGACTTAAAAAAAATCAAAATCGTTTATTTTTTATGATATCATTATTAGGAGTCGTAACCCACTTTACAACTTATTCTTATTTAGGTGTTAATTCAAAATTTGTGCCTGTTTGATAAATTACAAATCAAATTACCATCTTTTGTAACTTTTTCTACATGAAGTGGTCTTGAGAAATGGAACCATTGCCCATAGCCCCATTTTTAAAGGCACACCAAAATTTTGCCAAGAGCCCCATTTTAAAAGGCACACCAACATTTTGCCAAGACACTCAACAGAAACTAGTTTTACTTGTTTTGACAGGATACTAAAAAAAAAAAACATTATGATAAAATTGTGCCAAGATATACATCAAAAGTTCGGTTTCATTATATATATTAAAATAATGGAAATTAGTTTTTGCCATATTAGGGACATGCAAAAAAAAAAAAAAACAAAAAAGTTCCTAGGGGAAACTCACATGGAAAAAATTATAGAGTATAGCAAAGAACAATGCTTATAAAAGAGAACGAGAAGATGTTTGAAGAAGATGACGAGGTGGGGAAAGGGGGTGCTTGAAGAATTGGGGAAAGGGGATGGTAGTGAGAAGAACGAAATGAGGAGTTTGAAAAGATTATTTTCCTTAATGTAATTATTATGTTTTGGAAATTAAGTTGCTTTCTAGTATTTCTTAAAAGTAAAATATGGAAATTATTTTCAGGACATTTACTTATGTCTAAACATTAAAATATCAACGATACTTTTTTCTATATTCTCTTTGTGGCATTCTCTATGTAATTTACTGAAAGTTAATAAATATTATTAATTTTGATAGTTCTTTTTTAAAATTAAGTAAGAAAATTATTAAATGAAATGTAAGACCTACTCAAATGAATGATATTTTAATAAAATTTAATAAATAATAAAATATGTTAGAAAGAAAATATTTAAGAGAGTGTCGTTAGTATTCTAAGTAAATATGTATCTTAGAAATTACAGTAGTTTTCAAAAAGGATATTATCTTATATGAAAAAGAAAAATACAAACTGAGAGTGCAAAAAATAAAATGTTGGCAAATAGAATCTCCGAAAGCAATTGGGCTTTGGCCCAAAATGTTTCCATTTTGATGCAACACTCCCTCAAACGCAGAAACGAAACAGATAGCTGTTTCTTTCTCTCACGCTACCGCCATCGTTCATCAATGGCCACCCTCAACCTCTCTTCGTTGCAAGCTCTCTCCTCCCATCGTTTATGCTCTTCTTTTCCCCAAAATACCCCTACCCCTTCCTTCAATTTCCAGCTAAAACCCTCAATTAACCCGCGCCCAATTTCTCTGAAACCCTACGTTTCCGAGAAGCCTCGCGCGCGCGTGGTGGCATTGGCCGTGAAGAGCCTCGGCGATACGGAGGCGCTGGCGGTGTCGCCTGAAAATGACGGCCCCGCCGGAGAACTGCCGTCGGGCGCCGGCGTCTACGCCGTGTACGACACGAACGGCGACGTTCAGTTCATCGGTTTGTCGCGGAACATTGCCGCGAGCGTTGCGGCGCACTGGAAATCAGTGCCGGAGCTGTGCGGTTCCGTTAAGGTTAGGGTTTTTCTGGTTTCTGAACTGTGAAATGTGTGAGTATGAACTTTCAATTGTTTATTCTCGTTGTTTCATTTGGTTTTGGTTAGTGAAAAAGTTATGGCTTGGAGAATGGTTTGTTTTGTGTGGTGCCACCTTGGGTTGTTTGATTTATTATTGGTTTAGATGCTTAGGAAGGGTGGAGATGCTTTGCAAACTTCATTTTGCTACCAACGTCCGTTTGCAACGGATACTCAAACATGTTTGGAAGTTGAGTTTTGGAGAAGGAAGGGGACCCCATATATTTTAATTGTAAATTAATAGGGTTGTATAGTGTATAAAATGATTAACAAAATATTAAGACATTTATTTTATGTTAATCTATCAATTTATTTCTTTTATTTTTTTAAAAAAATCTTTATTAGGAATGAAATCGTGGACTAAAGAAATATAGAATTATGCATAGTGAGTATGATTTGCTAAATCTTGCTTGTAGATAAATTTTGGGATGAGATAAATTTTCACTCTGATTTACTATTTTGGTCCTTCCACTGTTTGTATGAGGCACACTTATCTTCCTGCATCCCTTTTCACTCTCTGATATTTTTGTCCTTTCTGGGCTTATAACTTCAGTGCATTGCGATAATAAAAGATATTTTTCATCAGTGAATGAAGCATCTTCTACATGAACATGATCTCTTACAATGTGCTAGCTCAAAATTATATAAACCTCGTAAAATTATACTTGAGAATGTGGATCTTCTTTGTACTATTGGAAGACTACTAAAAAAGATTTGTTTATATATTATAACATTGTGCTATTCTTTTATTTTTCCTGAGGTTAGTTTTGATCCAACCTCATGATAGAACTTATATGAGGTTCTCTATTGATGCTTAGATATTCTACAACTAAGTTTTTGTGTGTAGTTTGTTACTTTGTTTGGAGTTGACCATGATTATTCCAACTTTATTCCTTACCACCATGAGCAATGCCATTTCAGTAAATTGTTGTACTATTTAACCAAATGAGTTAAGTTCTTTGAGAAAGGTGATTTACTCATCTCATTACACTATTTTGTTTAAAGAAATGGAAAACCATTCAAATGGTCAGAGTAATCATCTTAATCATAACTCACTATCCATGTGTTCTTTTCTTGTTCTTTAAAATGATTTGAAACAATGCAGAATAAAAGCACAGATGACAAACATTATTGGAAGTGATGTGATCTCCTGAAAGCTCCTCTTTTTTTTTAATATATCAATAATAATTTGCTCTGTCACATGCATTGATTCTAATCTAATTATGGTCACTATTCTCCAAATTTCCAGTGATAATGATGGTGTTTTTTTCTTCGTAAAATTGTCTGTTGTAGGCTGGGGTAGTGGATGAACCAGACAGAGAAACTCTAACCCAAGCATGGAAGTCTTGGATGGAAGAATACATAAAAGATAGTGGAAAAGTTCCACCTGGCAACGAATCAGGAAATGCCACTTGGGTCAGGCAGGCACCTAAAAGGAAGCCTGATCTTCGATTAACACCTGGTCGCCGCATGCAATTAACTGTCCCTCTTGAGAACCTCATTGACGGGTTGGTGAAAGAGAACAAGGTAGTTGCATTCATTAAGGGCCCTAGAAGTGCACCCTTATGTGGATTCTCACAGAGGGTGATAGCCATTCTTGAAAATGAAGGAGTAGATTATGAGAGTGTAAATGTGCTCGACGAAGAGTATAATTACGGATTGAGGGAAACACTTAAAAAGTACAGCAACTGGCCCACATTCCCTCAGATTTTTGTGGATGGTGAACTGGTTGGGGGTTGTGATATATTGACCTCCATGTATGAGAAAGGTGAACTGGCTAGCTTGTTCAAAAAATAATTGTGCAAGTTACCTGCATTTGAGCATTCTTTTGAACTTGGGGGATAGGAGTAGAAAGTGGGAGAGGTAAGGGAAGCGTGTAATGCAGGTTATTTAAACTCTGTTGTATGAATTAATCTTTTAGATACAAGGGGAGAAAAGAAAAAAGGAAAATTAGTTATGTATATTTGATTTTTATCATAGTACAAAATGGTTGTCTTTTTCATTTACGGTTTGTGCATAAATTTGATATGCATTTTATCCAAGACTTTTGAAAGAATAATGAGACCTTGCTGAGCATATTAGTCATTTCCTTTCAAATTAGTTATCCAGGACTTTTATATATTATTTGTGATCCGTTTTTAATAACAATCTTATGTATATGATTGATTCTTTTATCCTTTCAAAAGAAAAATGATTGTTTCTTTTATAAGCGATTATATATTATCTGTGATAATAACAATCAAAGGAAAAAAAAAAAAAAGATCAATCAGACCAAAAAGGTAGTGGGGAAGGCTAACTCCTTATATTTTTTCATGATATTGGTGTGAGAATATTTATTAATTTTGTTGATAATTAATTTATTAGGAATTTGGTTAGTTCATCTTTAGTGGAGTTTTTTTTAATCGTGTTTTTTTATCTATAAATATTGAAATTAAAATCTTATTTAATAAGATCAAATATAGTATCACTGGAATGCATAAACCCAATATCAATGAACAGTCTTGTAGAACAGCAAGCAAAAATGATTTATGAGAATATTAAATTCAATTTTTTCATTTATTTTTATTTTCACTTTTACCCTTTGAGAAATTTTTTTTGTCTTGTTTTCTTTTCTTATAAGTACTTATCAAACAATTTATCTCAACATGATCTTATTTATAATATCTTCTTTTTGAGATATTATCTTATAATATCTTATTTATAATAACTAAAAACTATAATTTATATGAAATTATAAAATTTTAAAAATTAGAAGAAAATAAATTTATACAATAAAATAAAACATAGGATTAAAGTATAATTATAAATAAGAAAATTATTTATTTAAAAATATACATAAATTCTTATGAAGGCAAACTATAAGTGTATCCACAATTATAAAATGTTAACTTAATATTAATAACTAAATAATCATAATTTAATTCAGGTCTATCAAGCTTACAAGACTTTTTAATAAACCTAAGCCTGGTTTATTTAATCTAATAGGCTTTTAAAAAAATCTGAGCCTAACCTAGAACAGTTCAAGTCAGACTTTATGTAAGCAAGGTTGTAAACTCCAGTAGGTCGGTCAGGCCTATTTCCACCCTTACCAATAAGCGATAATTTGGTTTTTTTCTTCTGAGCGATAATTGGGTGCTGAAGATAAAAATATTGACCAATGACCAATCAGATTAATTTGTCTGTGTTCGTACAATTCTTCTTCGTACAATTTAGCATTTTTCTATTTAAAAATAATATATTAATATTAATTATACAATGACATAATTTTTTCAAAAAAATTATGACATATAAATGAAACATTTGATATTTTAAATTATTTTTTATTATATTTATTGGAATAAATTACAACAATATTTCCTAAAGTTTCATATAATTACAGAAACATTTTCTATTTTTTTTAACCATCACATTCATCTTCTTGTAGGAAATGTTAATGCAAAATTTGTCAAATGTTAAGTCAATGCTAATTAGGCATGAAAATAGGCTTAAGTTTCCAAAAGGGACCACTGACCTAGCCTACGTTAGGTCTAAATCAGACTTTATAGGTTATTTAAAAAGCCCTTTAGGCCATTTAAAAAGACTTTATGTCATTTTATTTAAGTAAATATAAATTATAACCATATATTTAGTATTATTATGTTAAAATTATTATAATGTGTCATAATCATATATTTATTTATCTTTTAAAAACAGTACAAATATCGATCTATCCTCCTACATAAAGAGTCAAATATATAAATTTATTGAGTGATAAATTTATGATTTAATTAGAGGTCATATTACCAAATAGATTTTTTAGCTAAGTTACCTTGAAGACAATAAACTTATACCATATTAATGTGTTACACTTGATTTTTATAAAACTTAATTTGTTTATTTTCACATTTGTCAGGTGAATCCTCAAATTTTATGGGTCCAAGGTGAAAAATTAAATTGAGTCATTTTATATTTAAGTATTTGAAATATATGTATATATTATATAAAAAATTTAACACAGTTTTATTAAAAATGACATGTTTTCTACATTAAAACAACAACATGACCTTCATAAATCTCAAAATGATATATTATATTTTTGTTCAATTTACTCTTATGTTTTCATATATCATTCAATTTGTTTCTAAAATAATTACATAACATAAATCTTTATGCATAAGATAGACATGACAATGAGACAAGTCGGTGATAGATTTGACTCTCCCTATCTTCATCCTAACAGAAGACAAGATGAGTTCATCTTTAAAAAGGAAGATTTATATTTTTTAAATCCATCTCCATTCCGATTGGGCGCTACAGATTTGGGTAAAATAGTGAGAAATTTGTCACACTTTTTATAACTTAGATTTATTTATATTTATAATTTAATTTAATATCTTTCTCTCAAAGAAAATATTTTAGTTCGTTCATTATTGCCTATCATCAACAAAATATCATTTTCTATTAAATATTGCATATGTTTTTGTTCTTTACTAAAATACTAATATTTAGTTTTATTCATTTATAATTGGTGTTTTTGTTTGTGTTTATTATTTTGTTAAAAATAGAAATATTTTAAATCTATTATCATAAATCAATTACATATTGATATGTTATATTGAGCTAAAAAAATCATTCAGTAAGAACCTATGAAGGTAATACATAAAAAAGAAACTAACAACCAAGATAATAATACTTTTTAATCATATTTCTTAATTTAAATAAAAAGAGACATGAAATAAAATAATTTTAATTTAATTATAAAAATAAAATAAATAATATAAAAGATATTAAATGACTTTAATTCTTTTAAATGTTAGGTCTCCTTTTAGCCGTAGGTACTATGTCATTGCACCTCCGAACAAGGCTCAAGGTCAGCCTTGACCTTTGTTTGATGCTTTGAGTAACAACAATTTGATTTTTATAAATTATAGTTTGGTTCACATAAAATTTTCTCAATGATTTATGGCCTATTGTCCAATGTAAAGAAAAGTTGGACTTATATAAATCTTTAATATAATTAAGTAGGCTAACAAGTCAAGTTAGACTTTCAAATAGGTTAAGTCAGGCCTAAAAATAAAGCATATGATAAGTAATAACCAGAGTCAAAGCTTACTTTTTTAAATAGACTAGACCTATTTAACCAAAGCCATGTTCACCCAAGCTTATTTTCACCCCAAATGTTAGTGGAATATTTTCAAACATACAAGGGAATGCATGACTTGTCTTGAGATTTTTGGTGTCCTGAGCGAACTGAGAAAATTATACTATCGTAATTATTTGAATTTTATCCTTCTTGCTTTTTTTTTGGGAAAATCATTAATAATTTGTTCATAATCAAAATTTTTAATCAAATAATCATATTAATAGAAATCAAAACAAGTTTATTTAATCTAGTTTGTGACATAGTTTCAAGTTGGATTTTAACTATTTCAAATTTGATAAATTAGCTAATTTTAGTGTATTTAAAAGTAGCAACAATAGTTAATATTGTTTTATAAGTTGCGCATGCATTGTATTTTTTGGTTCACGAACTTTGTTTACGTAATTATAATAACGCTAATAGCAATGGAAGAAAATAATATGTCATATTCTTCTCTTTTATATTCAACACCATACCTAAATTGTCGATTCTTTTTATCAAAATTGTGAATAAATTTTAATGATAAGTGAAAACATCACCATTTATTGATGAATTACTCATATTGTTCCCCTAAAAAAATGATTGAAAATTATTTTATTTTTTAAATAATTTAAAAATTATATAAAAAATTTATTTTAATATTTATATAAAAAAAATTGACGACCCTCTAAAAATGGGATCTTGGGCTGTCGTCCAATGATTTTAATACATTTTCAAATTTACTCTTTTTCTACTAAATCTAGACTATCAAAGTTTTTACACTTACTTTCTTTAACTTATTATGCATATTTCTTATATTATTATTATTTTTATATTTAAATTAAAAAATACCTATGTATTGTAGAATTCCTTAAGAGTGTGTTTGGATAAGGTAATTTAACTAGGTTATGTATTTTTTATAGGGAATTAAATTGTTTTTTTTTATTAAAAGTAATTGTTTGGATATTTTAGTAAAAGGAATTCAAATTTTAGAATTTTAAAAGGGATTTTAGTTAGTTGAAAGAATAGAATTTCAAATTCTATCTTCAAGAGAGTGGTGAATTTGGAAATTATGTGATTTGAGAAGGTTGAATTTCAGCAACCACTTAAGTTCTAACTCTGCATACTAACGTTAAAAGTCATACGCAGTGTCCACAAATTATCCATTGAAGACAGGGATCGAATTAAAATCAACAATAGTACAATAGAAATAGCCAAAAGTAATATGAGATATGGATAGAGAAGAAAAAGGGAGGCAGATATTATTGACAGATTCATGGATGAAGACGGAAGAGGCACAACGCTTCCACTTAGGATCAGAATCGGGGAAAATCTGGCCAATATCAGGAAGACCTAGCGCCCCTAGAATCGCATCAACAATGCAGTGAAGCAGAACGTCACCATCAGAATGAGCCTCGCAACGTCTATCGTGGGGAATGTTGATTCAACCAATGATTAAGGGATAACCGGGTTCCAAACAGTGGAGGTCAAAGCCGTGACTAATCTGAAAGGGAAGAAGCTTGGAGGGAGTGGCGGAGACCGAAGATTTGTCGACTTGGATGGAGGTGGTTGGGGTTGAATGAGACTAAGACGGGTCTAAGACGGAGAGAGAGGAGAATTTGGGTTTGACTTGTTGGTTTTGGTTTGAAATCTGGGGCTGTCATTTGGTGGTAATTCTGTGATTGTTGAAGAGAGAGACTGTATCCAAACACAGAATTTAAAAAATGAAGGAATTTAAATTGAAGCATTTGAATTCTTAGAATTTTAAATTGCCTCATCCAAACACACTCTAAAGATTTCTTCAAAACAAGATATAAGGTACTAAGCTCAATCCCTATAAGAAAGATTTCGAGTTTGAACCTTGTTGGTAGAAAAGTATAACCTTTTTCAGACTAAATGTTTTAATGACTACAAACTTTTAAGAAGAAAATGATAAGTCCGTTAGACTTGTGCTACTAATGGTATACCTTAAGTAATTTCAAAGAGACAAGACTTAATAAAAAAACATGTAGAAAAGATGGAAACAATGCACAAAAGTTTCTTAAAATCGAAGACCGTCCAACTTTAGAAGAAAGAAACCTAAATCAAAAAGGGAAATAATGCATTTTATGTCAGAGTGCATATATCAAAAGCTAAATATGACTAGAAGCATGAGTCAGGATGTAACTTAAGTCAAGGGGGAGTTATCAAAAGCTACACATGACATAAAGATCATCAAAAGATGCAGTGCAAATGACAACAATATAGATTGATGTGTCTAAATAGCCAAGAAGCACATACCAGAAGCTATATGAAGAAAAATGTCATGCAATATTGTGCAAAGGCATTGTCACGACAAGCTCTTTTGAAGTAGTGGATAAAATTGAAAAAAGAAAGTGATAAAGTTCAAGGTAGAGAGATAGAAAGGAGAGAAAAGAGAAACTGAATATTATTTTAGATAATGCTCAAAATGAGCAAATCAATTTTTACATGAATACATTGAGTCTTGTATAACTATACTTGTAACTAACTAAACTAATAACTAATTTGAAACTAACCAAACTAATCTATATCTCTAATATCCCCCTGCAAGCTGAAAGGTGTTGAAAACACTTCCAGCTTGGAGAAGATAATACATTTATGTCAAAGGAAATGAAAGTAAAGTATGAAAAATACATCTAATCTAGACGGAAATACATGGGTAAAAATTGTAGCTTCCATAAATCTTTGACCAACATCAGCTTTCTTAATCTTCTTCCAAGAATCCAAAGCAAGCATCAAAGCTTAACCATCACACAAAATCAACAACAAGGCCATTTGGCAGAAGCTCAAATCATCAATCCAGGAAACTATCAAAGCTAACCACTTGGGTCTCCCCAGTGGAGTCGCCATCTGTTGCAACCTACCTCACGACGGGATGGCGAAAGCAAAATACATTGGGTAAGCTCGTTCGTCTCCTAGGGAGGAAACGAGTGGAGTCGCCACCAATGTTTATTCGAGGAAAATGTTAGAAAAACCAAAAAGAGGTCTGCGAATTTTTGACAATAAGGGTTCGGGAGTTATTTACGCATAGGGAAGGTATTAACACCCCACGCTCCCGTCACAAGGGACGACAACCTTTAATCGAGTGTGCACAACATGACTTCAAAATTATATATTTTTCCCTTTTTATATATATATTTTTGGGTCGACAGGGGGGCCGCCCTTGCTCTTATATATCTTTAAGTGCGATGAGAAATTCAGATCTACGAAGTTCTTTAAATCTGAATGTTTGTGTGTTAAATTGTTTTTATGTTTTTGAAATATTTATTGTAATTGCGAACAAAGAGTCGTTTAAGGCGTTGAACCTTGAAACGATCTCAAGTGATATTTGATGAAATGAAGTTTAGTTATGAGTTGGTTTTATCTTGGTTTTGTTTATTAACTTTCAATCTCTTTTAAAGACAATTTTACGATACTAGTGATTGGTTATGATTAAACTTTACAAATAAAAACGAGATCACCGATGATAAATGAAGAAGATGAATATAATAATAGAGGGGACCCCTAAGGGTACATAGATTACATTCAACTCTTGGAAAAAACTAACCGACTGTTGCACGAGGGACACAGAACAAGAGAACGATGTAGGGAATGATCACAGTCACAATTCGGTAGCATCTCGGCTTCGTTTTTCTTCCTTCTTCCTCTTCTTTCTCTCTTTTTCTTTCTTTTTCCCAACTTCTGAACCCTTAAACCCTTCCCTCAACATGGCTATTTATAGGAAAAAAGCCATTTTCGGGCAGGGGAAGCTCGCCCAGGCGAGCTGATGCTTAGCCTTGAAGGAATGAACTCACCCAGGAAAGCTAGTTGCTTAGGCATGAAGCTTTTTCATGGCCCAGGCAAGCTAGATGCTAGCCTGAGCGAGCTAGGGTCTAGAAAATCCAGAAAAATACCCTTTTTGTTGGACCTTGTGGCCTCAATAACTTACGAAGGGGTGAATTAATTTTCCACTAACAAACTTTTAACCCCCTTCTAAAAGAGATAGGCTCAGAATGCAGAAGAAG
This sequence comes from Glycine soja, assembly GCF_004193775.1. Lineage (NCBI taxonomy): Eukaryota > Viridiplantae > Streptophyta > Magnoliopsida > Fabales > Fabaceae > Glycine > Glycine soja. The sequence continues at coordinate 41,129,446 of NC_041002.1, forward strand.
CAACAATCAATTTAAGAATGTTCTTTAAACATGCAAGACACAATTGATTGCAACAAAATAAATAAGATAAGGGAAAAGAGAATGCAAACACAGTTTTATACTGGTTCGGCAAATTCCATGCCTACGTCCAGTACTCAAGCAACCCACTTGAGATTTTCCACTCCCTTTGTAAAAACCCTTTACAAAGTCTGAACCACTCAGGGACAACCCTTCCCTTGTCTTCAGCATTCCTTACAACTTAAGAGACTCTCGATCCCTTAAACAATCTCTTTGAATAAGAAGAAAGAAAGAAGAATTCTCTCTTGAAGAGAAGGATATTACAATTGATGTCCATGGATGAACTCTTAATGGATTTGCAGGTGTTTGCCCAAGAGTTTTTGTTGAGAGAGCATTTGACAATTAAGTTCTCTTGGAATTTCTCTCATTTTCTTTTGAGAGGATAAGACATTCTGGATCAGCAAAACTCTCTACCAATTTTGTCCCAAGTCACACATATATATAGGCCTTTGATGGCCATTCAAAATCCAAATGATAAGATGTGACTGTTGGAGATATTCCTTGACAATCCTCTCTAGTAATCGATTACAACATTAGTTTAATCGATTACACATTTATTTTTCTTGAACAATTGTGACTCTTCATTTAAAATTTGAATTCCCAACGTTCAGAGTCTCTGGTAATCGATTACATATGATGTGTAATCGATTACACACTTTCAAACCATTGGTAATCGATTACATGTGCCTTGGTTGACTTGAAACCTTTCATTTTGAGGCAATGCTTGATCTTGAAGAAATCTTGAATCAAGGCTTTGTTTGTTGAAACAATCTTGTATTAATCTTGAAGCAAATAAGCCTTGTTTGATTCTTCTTTTGACATCATCAAAATCATGTATACATACATTCACACTTTTGCCCCCTTCCTTGGTATCATTTTGTTTTCTTGATCAAAACACTGAGTGATTCCTTGCTTCACACTGTAACTGGTGCCAAATATAATAGTTCGACTAGCAAGAATTAAAATATCATACCAAACGATATTCCTCGGACGAAATTAGGGTCTGACAGTTGCCCATCTTTACTTATCTTTTATTGAAAATGAAAAGGCAAGTAAAGATAAGGACACTAATTTCATCTGAGTGATCTTGCTATTCGAAATCGGACGCCAGCGAAAACAGAGGAAGTGAAACCAAAAAAGCCAAAGGACATTGACATTGAAATATCAAAAGCATCAAGCAAAAGACGTCGTAGTCTTGTAAAACATAAGATGAGAGATATTGAAGTCTTTGTAAAAGACATATGACATTTAAGTCTTGTAAATGTAAAAGACTAAAGATATTGAAGTCTTTGAAAAGAAAAAGACTGAAGACATTGAAGTCTTTGGAATGTAAAAGACTGAAGACATTGAAGTCTTTGAAATGTAAAAGACTGAAGACATTGTAGTCTTTGAAAAGCGTAAATGACTGAAGACAATGTAGTCTTTGAAAACATAAATGACTGAAGACATTGTAATATTTGAAAGCGTAAATGACTGAAGATATTATAGTCTTTGAAAGCGTAAATGACTAAAGACATTGTGCTCTTTTAAAGCAAAATGACTGAAGACATTGTGGTCTCTGAAAGCATAAATGACGGATGATATTGTTGTCTTTGAAAGCATAAATGACTGAAGATATTATAGTCTTTGAAAGCGTAAATGACTGAAGACATTGTGGTCTTTGAAAGCGTAAATGACTGAAGATATTGTAGTCTCTGAAAGTGTAAATGACTAAAGATATTGTAGTCTTTGAAAGCGTAAATGACTAAAGATATTGCATTCTCTGAAAGTGTAAATGACTGAAGACATTATAGTCTTTGAAAGCATAAATGAATGAAGGCATTGTAGTCTTTGAAAGCGTAAATGACGGAAGACATTGTAGTCTTTGAAAGCATAAATGACTAAAGACATCGTAGTCTTTTGAATCATAAAGCAAAGGACGTTGAGTCTTATGGAAAAAACAAAGGACGTTAAGTCCTATGAATCATGCAATTGGATTTTGACAATTGGTATATAATGAGAAATCTATGGAGTCATAGCCTGATGTGAAACATGGGTTTTGGAATGCATGGACATGCAAACTTCACCCTAAAATGAAGTAAATGCCAGTTTTGTACGCAACAATGCAATGCAATGAAAAATTGTGTAGTGCTCATGACATTCTTTCCTCTTTTGGAGATCTTAATTTTGTTTTCTTTTTTCTTCCCCTTTTTTTTGTGTGAAAAAACACAGATTGAATGTCTTTTTCTAAAGGACATGATAACTCATGCAACCTCATCCTATCTTTTGCAAATCTTTTTGGGGACTCCTTCAGAGTGTATGATTTGATTTAATCACTTGACAATTTTGGATGACGGTAGTGGAGCCATTTGACATTTAATCAATCAATTGAAATATTGATCCTAGGGTTCGTCCCTTTCCTTTTGTTTAAAACCTTCTATTATTCTACACAACAAGGAAACATAAGGCTTTAGGATCGATCGTGCGCTCCATTGAAGGATGGAAATGGATTGTCACACTTTGGTACGTGACCAAGTGAAACTTTCTTGATTTAAAATCATAGAGTGATGCCAAGGATCTATCAATCCCGCTGAAACTTGATGACATGGGCTGATCACGAAAGAATTTATACAACAAAGGCCACCCTTGGATTCAAAAGGAATCCTAAGGAGTTTGCATGAGTGACTAAGATCAGATGTACCCTACTATCACAATTGTCTTTGGGCATTTCCCACGAGCTCCTATTCAAATGAGTTTTCTTCTCAAATATGCAAGTGCGAAATCTCGAGGATTCTTTATATATATATATATATATATATATATTCATCAATCACAAGTGTGTGTGGGTTCCATTTCAAAATCCCAACTTAAAAGTAAAATTAGTCATTCCTTGATACACATGGGCTTTATTGGGCTTGTAACGTGGTTAGGGGTAATAGAGCTATTATAGAAAGGACCAGAGAGGCTCAAAGAGTGTTTAAGGGTTATATTGAGTAAGAACCTCGAGAGCGTTGCTTGTACTTTTATTCATTTCAACTTTTTGGTTGGGCTCTACTCTTTTTGTCTTATACATTAATCCTTATTGCACTTTTGTGTCTTCCTTGTAAAATCTGGAGATCTTTTGTCTTTTTTTTTTCTTCACTCACCTTTGGCGGATTTTATTTTCTTTTTTTTTTCATTGTTGCCCAACTTCATGCATGTGTTGTTTGCATTGCTCTTCCTGCCGGTTTAGCGGTGGTTCCTACTTGGGGTTTCTATTTTGTTTTTGTTTTTGTTTTGTGTTGTTTTTAGAAAACAAATATCCTTTGGCTCGGAGGGGGTAGCAAGGGATAAATTAGTGTTTGGGATGTCGAAACAATGACCATGTGTCATTTTAAATCTTGACTAGATACTTTTGTAGTTTGGATTTTGGGACCAAACCTCTGATAAACACACTCCTTATTTTTTCTTCTTTTTATTTCTTTATTATCCTAATTTTTTCCTAGGCTGCTGCCCTTTTGGGTTTTCAACCTATCGGGTGAGAACTTCTGATCTACTCCTAGGTTCACTTGAGGCTCATGCATAGTGCTTCTCATTGCCCCAGTGTAGGGCTCTAAGGTATTTATTGTTGTCTTTTGTCATGACCTTGTAGCAAGGAAAAATGAAAGAATCTGTGCAGGTTCTCAAAAATGAATTTTCAAGGACAAGAAATATTTAAAGGATTTTCAATTGACAGATTAAGTCAAATGATTCTTGTTCTTGACAACTCACTTTTCTCTCAAAAAGACAACTTTTAAGAATGATAAAATGAGGTCATATGAATGTCTGTACTTCTTATTTTGATTTGAAACACAATCAATCAATTTTTATTTTCATTTTTCTTTTTTTAACTTTACTCGTTGTTTATGGCACCCCCACTAAACGTGTAGAACGAGCAATTTTTGATTGAACAGATTTGGAGATCAACTCAGGAGCGCAAGTCACTTGAGCAAATTGCCCTAAGTATCATGCATAGTATCGCTTGCCAATGTTAGAATTCACAAGCAATTGTCCTCCTCGAATTTTAGCCAGCCTGCATCAATTAGACTTTGTACCTTATGTTTCAAGGTCATACAATGCTCAATGGAATGCCCTGAAACTCCTCCATGATAAACACATGTTGCATTCGAGTTGTATCCTCGGGAAAATGGAGTTTGAGGAATCTTTGCTGGGATTATGACCACAATTGCATTATTGAGTAGATAATGGGAGTAAGTTAGCATACGACACCAAAATTGGAGTGAATTCTACAGGCTTCTTTTATGGAAAATTCCTTCCTTGGTTGGTGTTTTGGGTTCCTATTAAGGGTGGTGTTTGGCCTCAAATGTGCATTAGGTGGGTTTTGTGGCTGATTTAGGGGCGGCCTTTGTGGATGATTGAGTGTTTTTGGTTGGTAGGATGGTGGGTAATGAGAATGACTGATATTGGCTGAGTATTGATATTGTTGAGCTAGTGGGAAATTTGGCCATGTAGGAACGGTAGTCACACCATGGGTTTCTCCCTCCTTCTAATTCTCTCCATTTGCCTCAAGCTTCCTATTCATGAAAGCAACATGATCAAATTTGCGTTTTCTCAGACCCACTTCGATCCTCTCACCAGCAAACACTAAATCTGCAAAGCTTGAAGGCATGTAACCCACCATTTTCTCATAGTAGAACACAGGTAATGTGTCTACTATCATTGCTATCATCTCCCTCTCCATCATTGGGGGCACTACTTGAGCTGCTAGATCCCCTCACATTTGGGCGTATTCTTTGAAAGATTCATGCTCCCTCTTACACATGTTCTGTAACTACATTCAATCCGAAGTCATATTAGAATTGTACTGATATTGCCTAATGAAGGCAACCATTAGGTCCTTCCAGGAATGGACCCGAGAAGGTTCCAGATTAGTATACTAGGTGATGGCTGCCCCAGTAAGACTTTTCTGGTAGAAATGCATCAAAAAAATTTCATCTTTCGCATATGCCCTCATTTTCCTACAGTACATCATCAGGTGATTCTTGGGGCAAGTAGTCTCCTTGTACTTATTGAAATCTGACACCTTGAACTTTGGAGGAATGACCATGTCGGGAACTAAGCATAACTCTGCCATGTCAGCAAAGGCATAATTTTCCCCTCCTTTAATGACCCTCAACCTTTCCTCTATATGATCAAATTTCTCCCATTCCACCATAGCAGGAGGCCCTCTTCCTATTGAAAAATGTAAGGGTTGGGGTTGTTCGCGATATTGAGGCCTCCCCAAAGTGTTTGGCAGGGGTACGCCACAAAATGCATGCCCCTTAGTGGCATATCCAAGGTGAGGCTCGAAGTTGGCTAGAGTGTGGTCTCAGAGTACTTCATGTGTCTCTCCCATGGGTTGAGGGATCTATGCATGACTAGATTAGGGTTGTTTGCTCTCAATGGGTATTGTAGTGGAGTTATCGACATTCTCATCGGGAGTAGGTGCAACATTGGGTGGTGTATAGTTGGAAGGCAAGCCATATGGTGGAAAAGAATGCTTGCTCTAGACCTGCACGAAATGGGGGGCGCCCGTACTTCCTAATGCTTTGCCTCTCTGACCTACCATATCTGAGATTGGATGATTTACTTGATTGAGGCCAGATAAGTGAGTCAGGTCCACCTCAGTGGCGGTACTTGCGGCAACGACTGTAGCCGTGTTGACCTCCATCATTTTTCTCATACTCATCATAGCTTCCATCATTGTGGTAATTTTCTCTTTCATGGCCTCCATGTCGGCCTTCATCTGTTCTTGTACCTCCTTTATTTCACTCATCACTCTAGCTTTAGCACACGTTTGGTAAAGGCGCCGTAAAGCGCGTTCTTTTCTTTTGATTACAATGATTACAGTTCTGATTTTCAAGGAAAGAATGTAGTGAGTAATGCAACCAATGTGAAAAGAAAAATAAACATGGATTTAGGTGAACGATACATTGTTGAAGTATTGCAAATTTTACCCAGGACTTCAATAGAACATATGGTCGAATCAATTCAGATTTTCATTAAAACAATATTGCTCGTTACATCTTGTCAGAGTGAAAGTGCAACTGGAAATAAAACATGGACATCAACAGTCCCTAATTTTGTAAATCATTTAGCTTAATCCTGTGTTGGCAGTAGCCAAAGAAGCTATGTAAACTCGATCCATCTTCTGCCCCAACTTTTGCAAGCTGGTTACTTCCATACTTGATGAAAACCTTTTCTTAAAAGCATGTGCTTGGTTCGACCTCATAATCCAAGGAATAGAAATTTTGATTGTCAATACTTCTACAACCTATCATAAAGATGAATGATTAGGGCACACTTATGCTATGCATGACAAATGTAATTGTGAGATCGACATGAGACGCCCGAAGAACCATCATTTCCTAGTTAACAATGCATTATGTACCATGTTCACGTGATTTTGAATCATTTTTCAAGAGAAATGGGTGTATAACCCCAATATGGTCTGTTTATAGCTATCATCATAGTACCCAACACATGTAACTAAGAATGTGGTGTAAACTTTCACGCTTCATTTTGACTTTCTTTTTGTTCTTTTTTGTGTGTGTTTTTGTTGTTGTTTTTTTTAGGAAAATGCAAGGCATGAGCAATTATGTGTCAGGATCATGCATAAGTGAACATAACATGCGAACGATGAAAATAGAATGTATGTAATTGGTAGAACAAAAGCATGCCAAATGAAGATGTATGATAATGCAATGACTTATGCAAATGCAATGCATGAATATGATAAATGATAAATGCAGGAATGATATGTCCATTATGATGCCATGAAGAGATGCATGATGCGATCAAGGAACAAGCCAAAGTGTGTTTGCTCTATGCCCCTAATTCAGGAACCGAATGGAAAGGGTCCAAAAGTTCACTTCTAGCGATAACTCCTAAGGGTACTTTCATGTAACCTTACCGGCCTCTAGAGATATCATCCTCTTAGATAATATATTGTGGCGATAGGGACTATCAGCGACAATGCTTCACCAAAAGAGGAAAACCCTAGATGAGGTTTCACTGTTATCAAGTGATTCGGAGACCTAACATTACTACAGATCAACCTCCACTCCGTATGGCTCACACAGACCTGGGTATAGGGTCCATCATCTAAAGGGGTGTGAAAAAAATGTAGGTGTCATGCGTGAACAGAGCAACCTAAGTATAGCACATGTCGTCTATCCTAGGGTTCAATGGCACATTTTATTTTGCAAAAATAAAATAAAAGCAAAAGTCATGATAAAATTACACACTCGATGAAAATGGCTTAACTCTCTAGCAGTCCCCAATGGAGTCGCCCTCTGTTGCAACCTACTTCACGACAAGATGGCGAAAGCAAAATACATTGGGTAAGCATGTTCATCTCCTAGGGAGAAAATGAGTGGAGTCGCCACCAAATTTTATTTGAGGAAAATGTTAGAAAAACAAAAAAAGAGGTATACAAATTTTGAAAATAAGGGTTCGGGAGTTGTTTACGTATAGGGAAGGTATTAGCACCCCACGTATACGTCACCAGGGACGACAGCCTTTAATCGAGTATGCACAACGTGACTTCAAAATTATTTATTTTTCCCTTTTTATATATTTTTTTTGGGTCGACAAGGGGGTTGCCCTTGTTCCTATGTATCCTCAGGTGCGATGAGGAATTCAGACCTACGTAGTTCTTTAAGTCTAAATGTTTGTGTGTTAAATTGATTTTATGTTTTTGAAAGATTTATTGTAATTGCGAACAAAGAGTCGTTTAAGGCGTTGGATCTTGAAATGATTTCAAGTGATATTTGATGAAATGAAGTTTAGTTATGCGTTGGTTTTATCTTGGTTTTGTTTATTAACTTTCAATTTCTTTTAAAGACAATTTTACAGCACTAGTGATCGATTAGGATTAAACTTTACAAATAAAAACGAGATCACCGATGATAAATGAAGGAGATGAATATAATAACAGAGGGGACCCCTAAGGGTACATAGATTACATTCAACTCTTGCAAAAAACTAATCGACTATTGCACGAAGGACACCGAACAAGAGAACGGTGTAGGGAATGATCACAGTCGCAATTCGGTAGTGCCTCGACTTTACTTTTGTTCCTTCTTCCTCTTCTTCCTCTCTTTCTCTTTCTTTTCCCAACTTTTGAACCCTTAAACCCCATCCCCCAGCATGGCTATTTATATGAAAAAGCCATTTAGGGACAGGGGAAGCTCGCCCAGGCGAGCTGATGCTTAGCCCTGAAGGAATGAGCTCGCCCAGGCGAGCTGGTTGCTTAGGCATGAAGCTATTTCATGGCCCAGGCAAGGCAGATGCTAGCCTGGGCGAGCTAGTGTCTAGAAAAATCCAGAAAAGACCCTTTTGCCCCTTTCCTTTGTATCTTTTTGTTTTCTTGATCAAAACATTGAGTGATTCCTTGCTTCACACTGTAACTGGTGCCAAATATCGTAATTCTTCTAGCAAGAATCAAAATATTGTATCGAGCAATATTCCCAGACGAAATTAAGGTCTGACACGAAGCATAAACTATACCTCAAAGTTTAACCACTTGACAGAAGCAACAAGGCTTAACCATCAAGAGCAGAAGCTAAAATCAATGCTTAACCACTCAAGACAAAAGCAAAACAACAATTCAATGCTTAACCATCCATGACAAAAGCTTAAACAATGTTTAATCACCACAGACATAAACTTACATCAACAAAATAGAAGAATCACAAAATCTATCTTTAATGAGGACTTTTCACAAACACTTTGTGAACTAACAACAACCAAGGCTTAACCATCCATGGCAGAAGCTAAAAGAATACTTAACCACCATGGAAAGAAGCTTAAAATCATCAAATCAAACCTAAAAGGATGAAAACAATAAGCCAAAGTCTTCAAAATCTTTAGAAGCATTTAATCAAACACCTTGTTGGTAAAAACTGGATAATGCTAGACATGGAGAAACTTACTCTAGCCATGCAAATTAAAACTATTCTGGTTCCTCTTCCACTTCCCACTGATATCCTTTATCTTCCCAAAACCCGAGACCATCAAAAGCACACCTCCATCCCAAGATTCAAGAGAATTAATTGTCTTGATTTCAATCGTAGTAAAATTCAGTAACTACACAATTGAATGAAGTTGCAACACGTCACACACGGTTTCAACTGAATCTCCATCAACGTGAATCATGCCACTGGAATCGGAGTAAAACTGGTGAACAAGATTCGATTGTTGTCTCACAAAGAAGGAACCAACCTGCAAATCAAGATACAAAGACACATCTCTAAGAGTATGGAAGGAAGTTCAAAGCATACAACGCTTCTTCTAGAAGATCCAGGATAAGAAGAAAGGGAGAGCGTGCAATCGATGTTGCCGTTGCATAGTGTGGTGGCGACGGTGGGAATGACATCATGTCTGAGCGTGACTTCCAGAAGCTGTCGAGCACTTTCTCAGGGTACATAGTTAATTGGGAAATTAAAGGACCAAGCTTTGATAAAAACACAGAGGAAAGAGAGAAAAAATGAACAAAGCAAAAATTATGGGTGAAGGGTGGTATTGCTTTGATACCATGATAAAGTTCAAGGTAGAGAGATAGAAAGGAGAGAAAAGAAAAACTGAATATTACTTTGGATAATGCTCAAAATGAGAAAATCAATTTTTACATGAACACATTGAGTCTTATATAATTATACTTGTATCTTAGATTCTTAGAATGTGAGTTTAGGCCTAACTCAACCCCAAAAGCAACCTCGTGGGGTGAGGGTTGTCCTTCACTTATATACTCTATCTTGGCTTTATTTTTAGCCGATGTGGGACTTGAGTTTTTCTCAATAGAAAGATTTAGTTAACAACAAGTAGTCCTATACCAACAAGGCATCTGGTAACAAGAAAAGGAGTTTCAGACTTCTGCAAAATCTCCTTGGTCTCTAAGCCTTTCAAGATAGGGACCAACAAACATATTCAAAGCTCTATTTAAGGAGTTCTTTGCTAGGAAAGAAAATAGGATAGCAAGGGTATATATTAGAAGTTGAATTGCACACACACACACACATAGCTTATGATATAATCTTCCTTAGCTCAGACTCTTTAGGACTTTAAAGCTGAATCCATCTAGCCATATCTTCTCAAGGGGAGCTTACTGATGAGTTTTCCATGAAAGGTGCATTAGATACTTGTCTTTACACAAAACCTATTTAGTGGGTTCGATTGTTAATGGAGAAGGGAAGAGGGTAAAAGTCACGAGTTCGATCCCCCTCTACTAAAAAAACTAACATTGTAACAAACTAACATTTGCTGATAAAAAAATCTATTTGGAATAAGGAACCTCGGGAGAGCAATTAGGGGATTACTACTTCTAAAGGTTTTGAGTGATCATGACAAGTTGCTATAAGAGTCAAATAACAAGTGATAATGAGGGTTCTAAGCCTAGAGAGACTTTCAGAAAGATACTTGGCTAAAGTTTGCAGACGCTTAAAGAATATTATGGTGAAGCCAAGTAAAAATTTTTGAAAGAATATTCAGGGGGAGCTCACAAAGGCTTGAAAAATACTGGTGTAAAAGCTTGTGGAGGCTTCAGAGAAGAAAAAATAGCATAGTTGGTACTTGTGTTAGTGAAAATCCTACAAGTGTAGGGATTTGACGTAGCCCAAGGTTGTTGATGAACTAAAGTAAATTCTATGTGTGCTTTATCCTTTTTACTGGTTATGATTTTTTTTCTTTTATATCTTTTCTTTGAGAAACATATTTTACAATGGTATATCTTTGATGTAAAATCATTAGAAGTTTCTCAAACTGTGTTCAAAGTGCAAAAGCAACGTCTACTCGATTGCATAACAGATAAAATATAGATCTTACACTGTCTGGACTTTGATAATTTTTGAGTAGTTTCTTGAGTAGTGTATGACAACACCTTTATGAGATTTTTACTAGAAAACTATTTTTATACAAAATGCTGTCAAATGATAAAGATTGCTACTAACAAAGTTTCTTAAGTAGTGTATTCTTAGAACTAGAAAAAGTCATAATTAGTTAAGTGTTATTATTCAGTCTCCTTCTAGCGACCTTCTAATCCACTTCAAATTCTATTAAATATAATCAACTAGGTCCTTTGGCAGAGATTAATCATAAACAAAATTAATAAATATTTCATGTTAATGGTATGTTAGAAAAAAAAAAAAAAGGATATGCAATGCATCCATGGGCAATTAAAATTTATGGTATTCTTATTGACGCGTTTTCAATTAAAAATAACTTCATTGGAATAGCAATAAATAAAGTTTAAAGATAATTAATTAATATAAGTCACATTTTCTTAAAAATAATTTTGATTAAATATTTATATTTACGCGCGAGTGTATGAAATTTTAGTTTAGTGGTACCTTGAATTGAGCCGACCATATAATTTGCATATAAGTCTAACACTTTTAAATTTTTCAAGTTTTGAAGACCTGCAAAATACAAAATTTAATTTGGAGACAAATTAATTATGATGATCAATTGAAAAGAATTTGTATATATTTCCTAACTTTAAAATGTGACTATGGTTGAATTCAATGCTGCTAGTCAGCAAGAGTCATAAATTTAATTTTAGAGGGTGAGGCTAAAGCTAAAAACAATATAATTTAATTTTAAAAAATAAATTTTCACAATAGTGTGTTGAATATAGAGTGTTGGACGTTAGATTGAAATATAATATACTTTGTATAATAGTGGACAATATTCTTTTAACATAATAATTCTTTTTACTTATAAAAAATTCATTAAAATATCAATAATTTATATTTATATTATACATCAAAATATAGGATGAATACAACGCATGCTCGTTTAGACCTAAAAATTTAAAATATTATGTCTGATAATTTTTGCGATTTGTTCGGTAGAATAGAAAGAAAGCAAATTGAAATAAAAATTTTGAATTAAAATAAAATATATGTGATTATTTTACTATTTATTTATTTATTTCTTTTTTACTCTTATTCTCTATAAAGAAAGATACCCTTTGAGATAATTATCAAGATCCTTTGTGTATGTATGAAAGAGATATTAATAAAAAATGAATAAAAATAGGTTTTTGTGTTAATATTTATTTAATTTTTTCTTAGTGAATTTTATTTCTAATTTTACATATAAAATTAATAATAAATATTTGGTTAAACTTATTATTTATTAAATAATTATTTGTTTGACAATAGGTATTTAAATAATTGTGTAAAAGAAAGTTTCTAACTGCTCCTTTAATATATTCTTAGATCCGTTCTTGGAAACATCCATCGTGAAAAAACAAAGCAAATTTTTTTAAGGAACCTGATGCGTAGTAATTTGTCTTGTGATTGGAAATTACAGACGGGGCAAACACGCCAAAAATTCTTTAGCGCCACACCCACACACACTCAAAGCTAATTTGAAATCCAACAGAAGCTGCTTACTTCTGAAAGGAACGGGAAAGACAATTGCAGTTTCTGCCAAATGTTAATTCCATCTTTCAATGATAAAACAGCATAAAGAGGTTAGCAATTAAGTCCAAAATTACACTGAAAAGAAATTTTTACTGTTCTTTATATTTTTATACTTTAAATATGGACTTGTTATATTTTATTATTTTTTTATCTTAATCCTTCTATCTATCATGAATAAGAGATATGACTAATTCAAAGTAGTTTGATTGAGAGGTAAGTAAAGTTTGACTAATAATTATTTTTACCCAGGATCTAACATATGTACTCAACATATGTACTACTCTAATGATTTAACCCTAATTTCAATACATTAATCATTTAGGATCTGACTTCTTTATTGTTTTTTTTTTGTGTTATCCTTGTGCTGTCCCTTTAAAATTTTACCGTTTTAATGATTTTTAAAATTAAATGTTATCATTAAATATTAATATAGCTGTCACTTATGACTTATCACTTGGATAAATTTATTCTATTATTCTTATAATTGGCCTAAATATAGGAAGTCTTACATCATTTATCTCAAATTTCGAAATACAATTAATAAAATTAAATCATTCATAAATTTTTTCTTTTTTAGTTGCTATTTTTATTTCTGTCTTAATTTTATTTATATTTTCTTATGTTAATATAATACTTTATTTCTATCTAAAATAAAAATATAGTATTAACATTCAAATCATTAATTATATTAATCAAATATTATTATAATTTAGTTTCTTTTGAGTGCATTTAATTATTATATAATTACCAAACTTTAGGTAAAAATAAGTTATCATTATAAAATTTTTTTTTTTTACAAATTAATTTTTTTTAAATTTGCAGATCCAACTAACCCAAGTCGACCAATTTATTTATGATTAGGTTAATTTAGGTCGGATTTATAAAAAATAATTAGACAAACACGACCCGGTCCAATTCATTAAACTTTGGTCAATTTAAGTAATAAATATAGATAAATTCAAGCATCCTAATCCAACCTGAACACATTTATAACAACCATTGAATCCCTTCACATAACGATGTCAGAATTGGCCGGAAAGAATAGACCATTTGTAAGAGGAACATTTGAGACACCGTAGGTTGAGAAAGAAACTTGATGGAATATTAAAATACACTAGAATGGCTACAAACAATAGAATATTCATATCTCAAATGTTGATCCATTGTTTTGGAGTGGACTGAACCTGCAGTCAAGAAGGAAAAATATTTAGTGTTTACATTAAATCTTTAGCCAAATTGTCTCACTCACATAAGAGAAAATAACCAACTAGGAAATAAATAATTTATAGAGATTAAGATAATCAGATCTCTAAATTTATCAGATACTCTTTATTTCTATGTAAACATCAAAACCTTTATTTATCTTCTATTGAGCACACTGTATATATGAGAAGTGTTAGATTTCTGATAATAGACATTGCTAGAACTTTAATACTACAACCAATGAGGTGTATTACTGCATGTTTCTTTTTATTAATTTAATAATTTTCTTCCTGTAATCCTGCTTTAGCCAAACACTGGAGCATCTGGTTACTCTCTGTTTTTTTTCAGCAATTGCTTGTTTTACTATTCTAATATTTCAACACTGGAGTATCTTGTTTGTTTCAGCAATTAAGTACAACATATGCCTCTGAAATAAAAATCCTGCAAAATATTGAGAAAAATTCACACATGTGCATTATCATTATTCTGTACAAAACTAATGCAAACTACAGCCTCTCTTTTCTAATATGTTGCGAAAATCATGTAACCATTCAATGAACATTTCATTCAAATTTCCACCAACTTTTTGGTTCTTTCTAATTCTATCCCTCATAAGAAAGGCGAATCATTCAAAAGTCTCTAAACCTGCTGGCTTTCCATTCGTTAGCCAAAAGAAAATGAGCCTTACTAATTATATGTTGTGAGTTTTTTTCTATCCCATTCCCTGGGCAAGACTATAAATTGGAAGTCTCTAATCTGACAAAAGCATTCAATTTCTAGGAAAAAACAGTGCATGCTCATTAGCTTGGTTGTCTATTCATAGCAACCGCTCAATTTTTTGGACGTGTGGAATGCTCTTGGAAAGAAAGTGATTTTGTAGTGTTGAACAACTTCTAAAATGGTTTCATGGAAAAGCATAGGAATACAGTTTTCTAAGCTACCTTTGTAACTTTTGTTAAAAGTTAAAGTGCAAAGAGTATCAATCAACCTTAGTAATTGTAATTGTGTACAATTGTGTTTTACTATCTTTTTGTTGGATAATCAATGCTCTCTCAAATAAAATTATTCACCCTCACAAAAGATTATGAGAACACAACAAAGATTACACCATAAGAAAAATAATAACAAAAATGATTACAAAATTGTAAGCCACCTCAAATAGTGTATCACTCTACAAACCCGAGTACCCTACTCAATGGTTACAAGAAATGATAACACTCTCACACAAGAACACTTTCTCTCAACAAAGTGACTTTGTTTTATAATCTTTCTTCTCACACTCTCTCTCCTCATGTGTTGTGTTTCTCCACCAATTCTCTTCTTTATTTATAGTAAAGATTGCCACTAACTATAATAAATAAACTCGCTTGGAAGTTGAAACAAAAATAACTTTCAATGCATCCATTCAACTAAGGTTCATATAGTAAAATACAATCTTCCACTTTGCATTTAAGTCACCTAAACCTTAGTGATAAAAATTCAATTCTCAATGTGCATGCACCTTATCTTTTGGCTTGAAACTCTACAATTCTCCCTCTCAAGCCAAAAGAGAAATATCATTCAATTAATTTGAGAGTGAACAAACTCCCCCTCCAACGGAAGTATCTTCCAATACTTCCACAACATTAAAAAACTTCACTTTCTTCTTCACTATGATATCATGGTTCCTCTTCAAGACTTGAAAATCCAAATAGCAAAGGTCACCTTTATTTTTTTGTCCTCGCAACACCAAATGTCTCCCCTTGTACACTTTGCATCTGCACATTGAACAAACATATTTGTACCCTTGTGATGTCATCTCCCCATAAAAATCATATTGACAATAGAAGAAGGTACAAACTTTACATTTGAGAAAGTTCGAATATCACCATCATGGAGCTTCATCCTCATGCTCCCTATGCCTTCAACCTTCATTTTTTCATCATTCCCTAACTTGAAATGGTCGAATTCTTCATCAGTTTTCAAAGTATCAAACGTACATCTCTTGATCTCTGCAAATGTGCCTTGAGGCAGCAGAATTCATCACCTATTTTGTTTTAGCAACCTCGTCATTTGTTGTCAAAAACACATCATCTTCATCTTCCACACTTTTTACTACATTAGCTTGGGAGTTGGTGCCATCTTTGTTCATATTTCTTAATTTCTTCAAGTCCTCCTTCATTTGTTTGCACCTCACTTGCACATGACCATTTTCACCGTAATAGTAACATTGTATGTTACTTATATCTTATTACGGACGCGATTGCAATTTTGATATTCCTCTTGACCCATCATGTCTCCTTGAATGATCCCCCCCCCCCCGCTCAGACTCCACCACATCTATTGCATTGTGTTCATCATCAACATTTTCAATTCTCATCATTCTCTCATTTTCTCTAAGTGTGGCAATCACCTCATCCAAATTCAAAGTTGATCTTCCCAAAAGCAACGTTTGAATCAAAGCTTTGAAGGACCTTGGTAGTGAGGTCAAAAACAAAAATGCTTGCTCCTCATCAGAGTGTTTATCATTTGCATTCAACAATTGACTTACTAATTGATTGAACTTGTTGATGTGGTCATGGAGATCTCCTCCCATCTCCATTTTGAGTTGATACAACTTCATCTTCAAATAGAGACGATTGGTTAGTGACTTTGATGCATAGATATTCTCGAGCTTCTCCCACAAGGCTTTTGGTGTTGTCTCCTTCAACACATGTTTTATCTCGGGAGCAAGGGCTACCGAATCGTGCTCACAACCCTCCTTTGGATCTTAGTCCACTCGATTTCATTTATAGAAGTTGACCTTTCATCTTCTAACACCTGATTAAGACCTTGCTGCACCAAAAGGTCTCGAATAGTACTCTGCCAAATCATAAAATTTGTTTATTCAAACAACGGTATCTCGAACCTTTGTGTTAACTCTGATACCACTGTTGGAAAATTAACGCTCTGATACCACTGTTGGGTAATCAATGATCTCACAAAGAAAATTACCCACACCCACAAAGGATCGTGAGAACACAACTAATATTACACCATAGGAAAAATAATAACAAACACAAGAATTTAACGTGGTTCGACACCTCTTGTCTACATCCATGGAACCGACTCAAAAAATATTTTACTATCACAAAAATGATTACAAGATTGTAACTCACCCCAAATAGTGAATCACTCTATAAACCCTAGTATCTCACTCAATGATTACATGAAATGATAACACTCTCACACAAAGACGCTTTTCTCTCAACAAAGTGATTTTGTTTCACAATCTCTCTTCTCACACACTCTCTTCATGTGTTGTATTTCTCCACTAATTTTCTTCTCTATTTATAGTGAAGATTGTCACCAACTATAATAAATAAACTCTATTGAAAGTTGAAACAAAAACAACTTCCAATGCATCCATTCAACTAAGGTTCATATAGTAAAATGCAATCTTTCACTTTGCATTTAAGCCACCTAAACCTTAGTGATAAAAATTCAATTCCCAATGTGCATGCACTTTATCTTTTAGCTTGAAACTGTGCACTTGGATAGGTTTATTCTATTATTCTTATAATTGGCCTAAATGTTAGGAAGTCTTACATCACTTATCTCAATTTTCGAGATACAATTAATAAAGTTAAACCATTCATGAATTTTTTTCTTTTTTTAGTTGGTATTTTTATCTCGGTCTTAATTTTGTTTATATTTTTTTATGTTAATACAATACTTTATTTCTATCTAAAATAAAAATATCGTATTAGCATTAAAATCATTAATTCTATTAATCAAATATTATCATAATTTAGTTTCTTTTGAGTGCATTGAGTCATTATATACTATCAAAGCTTTAGACAAAAATAAATTGTTATAAAAAATTATTTTTTACAAATTAAAAATATTTTTTAAATTTACAGATCTGACTAACCTAAGCCAACCAACTCGTTTATGATCAGGTTGGTTTAGGTTGGATTTATAAAAAATAATTGCACAGACTCAACCCAGTCCAATCCACTAAACTTTGGTCAATTTAGGTAATAAATATAGATAAATTCAACCCATCCTAACCCAACCTGTGAACACGTTTATAACAACCATTGAATCCCTTTACATGATGTTCAGAATTGGCCAGAAAGAATAGACCATTTGTAAGAGGAACATTGGAGACAACGTAGGCTGAGAAAGAAACTTGAAGGAATATTAAAATACACTAGAATGACTACTAAGAATAGAATATTCATATCTCAAATGTTGATCCATTGTTTTGTAGTGGACTGAACCTGCAGTCAAGAAGGAAAAATATTTAGTGTTTACATTAAATCATTAGCCAAATTGTCTCACTCACCTAAGAGAAAATAACCAGTTAGGAAATAAATAATTTATAGAGATTAAGGTAATCAGATCTTCTCTAAATTTGTCAGATACTCTGTATTTATATGTAAACATCAAAACCTTTATTTATCTTCTATTGAGCACACTGTATATGTGAGAAGTGTTACATTTCTGATAATAGACATTGCTAGAACTTTAATACTACAACCAATGAGGTGTATTACTGCATGTTTCTTTTTATTAATTTAATAATTTTCTTCCTGTCATCCTGCTTTAGCCAAACACTGGAGCATCTGGTTACTCTCTGTTTTTTTTTCAGCAATTGTTTGTTTTACTATTCTAATATTTTAACACTGGAGCATCCTGTTTGTTTCAACAATTAAGTACAACATATGCCTGTGAAATGAAAATCCTGCAAAATATTGAGAAAAAAATCACACATGTGCATTATCATTATTCTGTACAAAACTACTACAAACTACAGCCTCTCTTTTCTAATATGTTTCGAAAATCATGTAACTATTCAAAGAAATTACATTCAAATTTCCACCAACTTTTTGGTTCTTTCTAATTCTACACCTTGTAAGAAGGGCGAATCATTCAAAAGTCTCTAAACCTGCTGGCTTTCCATTCGTTAGCCAAAAGAAAATGAGCCTTATTAATAATATGTTGTGAGTTTTTTTCTATCCCATTCCCTGGGCAAGACTATAAATTGTAAGTCTCTAATCTGACAAAAGCATTCAATTTCTAGGAAAAAATGGTGCATGCTCATTAGCTTGGTTGTCTATTCATAGCAACTGCTCAATTTTTTGGACGTGTGGAATGCTCTTGGAAAGAAAGTGATTTTGTAGTGTTGAACAACTTCTAAAATGGTTTCATGGAAAAGCATAGGAATACAGTTTTCTGAGCTACCTTTGTAATTTCTGTTAAAAGTTAAAGTGCAAAGAGTATCAATCAACCTTAGCATTTGTAATTGTGCACAGTTGTGTCTTACTAACTTTTACATACATTAAAACCAATCATCTGCTGCACGATTCTTGAAGGATAACCCTTAAAAAATGACAGTGAGAACCAAAGTAAGGACAAAAGCTCAAAAAGTTAAAAATGCTGAAGTCAAGTGGAAAACAGTGTTGAGGAAAAGGTATTTGCCATCATAACGTAGTCATCATTTTTTCTCTGGATAAATTTAAATGTTATTAAGTGCACAAATTTGTTTACAAAAATTAAAAGGTTAATAGTAAAAAGTACTAGCACAATATAATTGCACCAAAGTGTAACTTCGACGTTCTTGCGGATACCAAGTGTCAATGTCTGGGTCTCCTGGTGAAATCCAACGTTGAACAAGGACTCTTTAATAGAAGTGGTGAGTTTTTAATCTTATTTTTCTGAGAACTACAATTTTTTATTTCAGTTGTCTTGAAATTTAAACTTCTACTTGTAATTGCAGTTTTCACACATACAAATCGTCTACAATGAAAATTGAGCTCATCTCACCACTTCGTGTAATAATTGTGAACTGTTATGTTTTATTAACTTTTAGATACTTTAAAACCAATTCCACTTTTCCATTAAAAAAAAAAACAATTCCATTTAGTACATAATTCTTAAAACAATTTTAACAATTGTAATTCGGAAATGAAAATCTTAAAATAGGACAATGACAGCCAAGTTAGAGACAAGCTCAAACAGATAATTAATATTCTCTCGGTTCCAAAATATATGGAATTTGAGATTTTTGAACAAATATTAAGAAATAAAATTAATTTGTTAAATTTTAAATAAAACATTAGGTAATTTTTTAATATACTCTTTAATTTTTTAATTAAAGACTTATTTATTCTTTTTATGTGCACGGCCGACACTAAGTATTTATTGAGGATAGTCTTGGAAAAAAGTATTTAATGTACAGTTAACTTTGTAAAATAATTTATATTTTAAAGTCCCATAACATAGTCATTAGTATTTTTCTCTGTTCCTGCTGATGCTGTGTGCCATTAGCAAAAGATTTGAAGGCTGTGCAGACTGCAGCATGCCTATAAATAGCCAACCGATTAGCAATTGTAAGAGCACTTCCAAAGATCAAAACAAATGCTTTCCCATCCAACCATTCAGCCCCGTGTCAAATAAAGCCTTCAACTTTCCAACTAAAACAAAACCACCCCTCCAATTTGGATACATCTGCGTCTGCTGGTGAAAGCCAACGTTGAACGAAGAGTTTTCCATAGTTGTAAGTTTTTAATCTTTTGTTTCTGAGTACTACCATTTTTAATTATTCCAGTTTTCCTACACTTTAAACTTCTACTTGAAATCGCAGTTGTCACCCATAATCATCATCTACAATGAAAATGGAGCTTGTGGCATCACTTCTGGTGATGTCATTCTATTGGTTGTGCCTTGGTAACCACATTATTGTGGTTTCTGGTCTCTGCCTTGGTGATCAGAAGTCTTTGCTGCTGCAATTTAAGAACAACCTCACATTCACAAACATGGCAGACAGAAATAGCAGCAGGCTGAAGTCTTGGAATGCAAGTGATGATTGTTGCAGGTGGATGGGAGTAACCTGTGACAAGGAGGGACATGTTACTGCTCTTGACCTCAGTAGAGAATCAATCTCTGGTGGATTTGTCAATTCAAGTGTTCTTTTCAATCTCCAACATCTCCAGAGTCTAAATTTGGCTTCAAATAACTTCAATTCTGTCATTCCTTCTGGATTCAACAACTTGGACAAGTTAACTTATCTGAATTTGTCATATGCTGGCTTTGTGGGTCAGATTCCAATAGAGATTTCTCAGCTGACAAGGTTGATTACTCTTCATATCTCTTCTTTTTTGCAGCACCTGAAACTTGAGGACCCAAATCTACAAAGCCTTGTCCAAAATCTCACCAGTATCAGGCAACTGTATCTGGATGGTGTAAGTATATCAGCTCCAGGTTATGAATGGTGCAGTGCTTTGTTGTCCCTGCGTGACTTGCAAGAACTGAGCTTGTCAAGGTGCAATCTCTTGGGACCCCTAGATCCTTCCCTGGCAAGACTTGAGAGTCTATCAGTCATTGCTCTTGATGAGAACGATTTATCATCCCCGGTGCCAGAAACATTTGCCCATTTCAAAAGTCTCACCATGCTAAGGCTTTCTAAGTGCAAGTTGACTGGAATATTTCCACAGAAGGTCTTTAACATCGGAACATTGTCCCTTATTGACATATCTTCAAACAACAATCTCCATGGTTTCTTTCCTGACTTTCCATTGAGGGGATCTCTCCAGACCTTAAGAGTAAGTAAAACAAACTTCACTCGATCAATTCCACCCTCTATTGGTAACATGAGGAATTTATCCGAATTGGATCTTTCTCATTGTGGTTTTAGTGGAAAAATTCCCAATTCACTGTCAAACCTACCAAAACTCAATTACCTGGATATGTCACATAACAGGTTCACCGGTCCAATGACATCCTTCGTTATGGTAAAAAAACTTACCCATTTAGATCTTTCTCATAATGATTTAAGTGGTATACTCCCATCATCTTACTTTGAAGGACTGCAAAATCTTGTCCATATTGACTTGAGCAATAATTCTTTCACTGGGAGGACTCCTTCAATCCTTTTTACACTCCCATCACTGCAAAACCTTTGGCTTTCAAACAACTTGTTTACTCAATTGGAGGAATTCATGAATGTTACATCCTCTAGATTAGTGACCCTCTATATGAGTAACAATAATCTATCTGGGACGATTCCTTCATCCCTTTTTGCACTCCCACTGCTGCAAGAGATTCGGCTTTCCCACAATCATCTTAGTCAGTTAGATGAATTCATAAATGTGTCTTCTTCTATATTAGACACCCTTGATTTGAGTAGCAATAATCTGTCAGGGCCTTTTCCAACATCTATCTTCCAGATTAGTACACTCTCTGTCCTCCGACTTTCTTCAAACAAGTTCAATGGGTTGGTGCATCTGAATAAGCTTAAAAGCTTAACTGAACTAGAGCTTTCATACAACAACTTGTCAGTAAATGCGAATTTTACAAATGTTGGCCCTTCTTCCTTTCCCAGCATTAGCTATCTAAACATGGCATCTTGTAACTTGAAAACATTCCCTGGTTTCTTGAGAAACTTGTCCACATTAATGCATCTAGATCTTTCAAATAATCAGATTCAAGGAATAGTGCCCAACTGGATTTGGAAACTACCTGATCTTTATGATCTTAATATTTCCTACAATTTGTTGACTAAGTTGGAAGGCCCTTTTCAGAATCTTACTTCTAACTTGGATTACCTTGACCTTCATTACAATAAACTTGAAGGGCCAATACCTGTTTTTCCTAAAGATGCAATGTTCTTGGATTTGTCAAGCAACAATTTTAGCTCTCTTATACCACGAGATATCGGTAATTACCTTTCTCAGACATATTTTCTCTCTCTTTCAAACAATTCTTTGCACGGCAGTATCCCTGAGTCCATCTGCAATGCTTCGTCACTTCAAATGCTTGATCTTTCCATTAATAACATTACTGGAACAATTCCCCCCTGTTTAATGATAATGAGTGAAACTCTTCAAGTATTAAATCTCAAGAACAACAATCTCTCAGGCTCTATTCCAGATACAGTTCCAGCTTCCTGTATTTTGTGGTCTTTAAATCTTCATGGAAATCTATTAGATGGCCCAATTCCAAACTCTCTTGCTTATTGCTCAATGTTAGAGGTATTGGACGTTGGATCAAATCAAATCAGTGGGGGCTTTCCATGCATTTTAAAGGAAATATCCACCCTTCGAATCCTTGTTGTGCGAAATAACAAATTTAAGGGTTCCCTAAGATGTTCTGAATCTAATAAGACTTGGGAAATGCTTCAAATTGTGGACATCGCTTTCAATAATTTTAGTGGCAAACTGCCGGGAAAATATTTTGCAACCTGGAAAAGAAATATAAGTTTGCTTGAGGAATACAAAGGTCAATTAAAGTCTATAGAGAAGTCGTTTTATGATTCCGAGGATGGCAGAGTATATTATGAAGATAATCTGACACTTTTGAAGGACCTAAACCAATTGTTGTTGCCAAATATTTATACAATCTTAACATCCATTGATGTCTCATCCAACCATTTTGAAGGACCTATACCAAAGGACCTAATGGATTTTGAAGAACTCGTAGTCCTTAATTTGTCAAACAACGCTTTGTCTGGTGAAATCCCTTCCTTAATGGGTAACTTGAGAAACTTGGAGTCCCTGGACCTTTCACAAAACTCCCTGAGTGGAGAAATTCCTATGCAGCTTACAAATTAGGAATTTCTTCAAATTTTAGACCTCTCCTACAACCATTTGGTGGGAAAGATCCCAACAGGTGCACAATTTAGCACATTTTCAAATGATTCCTATGAAGGTAATGAGGGGCTATACGGTTTGCCATTGTCTAAAAAAGCAGATGATGAAGAGCCAGAGCCAAGGCTATACGGTTCTCCATTGTCTAACAATGCAGATGATGAAGAGGCAGAGCCAAGGCTAGCTTATACAATTGATTGGAATTTGAATAGTGTCGGATTTGGATTGGTTTTTGGTCATGGAATTGTTTTTGGTCCTCTCTTGGTTTGGAAGCAATGGAGCGTATGGTATTGGCAACTCGTGCACAAAGTTCTTTGTAGAATATTTGCACAAATGTATCTTGAATATGTAACGGGAGGAGGACATACGTACACAACTTTAAGGTGGGGGCATTAGTGGTGATTAATGAAAAATAGTGATTAATAAAAAGTGTGCGAAAAAGTGAGGTTATGATGAGTCTTCTTTCTAAATGTTTCCTTTTCAAATTTGATAGTAGTTGTTTGGGTTTTATGTTGTAATGCCAAAACAATAAATTTCCAAAACATATGTATCGGAGCTATAAAAATATATTCTGTTACATTTTATAAAAGTATTATGATAAAGTATAGTTTTCTGTTCATAAACAACAGCTATTGAATCAATATAATTTAACGAGTAATTAAATCAGCAGTACTTGTAAAATGATCTATTTATATTACATAAAAACAAAAATTTAGACTGTAATGTTGACTTAGAGTTAACTAATTCTTTTCATGAATTGTTTTTCTATCATATTATTTTATGAAGGATGTCTAATTTAACTGGAACACGGTGTTATGTAAGTTATTATAAACTTTCTGTTAACTGTTTTTTACTCCTGGATAAGAAAAATATTGACTATTGTTTTTTATTTATCTCTGTCATGCCTTTTAAATATTGACTATAAATGTAGGTTAGGAGTTACCGTTTTAGTTTAGCAGGTGCATTAATTAAAAATGTGTTTAACCTATGTTATAATAATAAGAACTAAAAATGTGCATTAATTTAATTTGAATGAAAATATAATAACTAAAATCCTTTAAATCATACATTGTAATTTATAATCTTTGACATCTTGTGAGAAATAAAGGACAAGGGCGGAGCCAAAAATTTGGTTTGAGGGGAGTCAAGAAATTACGTGTTTAAAAAATATAAAAAAAAAAGTTTAATATATAATATAGATATCTAATATTTTTATAAAGACAAAATATATAACTATATCGAGTAAAATACAATACTATCTAACTAATTTGATCATTTATATAAATATGAGAAACAAATAAATACATTTTTTCTTATAATTATAAAAAGCACATACTCTTTTTAAATATATTAACTATACATTTATACAAGAAACAATTAGATGCATTTTTCATACCTTAATTTATTGTGAAATTTACTAATTGTCTCATCAATCATTTTATATGCAAATATGTAAGTGAATGCATTTATTAATTTATTAACAATTTAAGTTAATTTTATTGGTGAAAAAATTATTTAATAATGTTATTAAATATAATCACATTTTAAACTATTGAATTATATTTATTTCCCCCTCTTAAAAAAACTTTGAATTATAATGGTATTTCTATAATAAAATTTAAATTTATGATATTTTTAATTAAAATTAAATAGCTAACTTAAGTAACTTTATTGCTCTTTAATATTTTAGTTTTTTATATATATTATTAGAGGTAGTATAACAGAAAAGAGATAAAATAGATGTATAAAATAATTATGAATAATTATATGTTACACTTTAACATTACAAATACTTCATTAATGTCTATAATTTCACTTTATATACTACTATTTTTATTACATTAAATTACCTATTATATACCTATACCTTTCTGTTTTTTCTTCATTTTTCTCTTGAAGTGTCAACTAATGAGATAATTTTTATATATTATTTTTTAATAATTTTTTTTTATAAACTTTAGGGGGGCATAATGTTTTTTATAATATATTTTTAATACATTATGAAAAAAAATTGGGGTAGGGGGCATGACTCCTCCATATCCCCCCTCCCAGTGTCACTTATAAAGGATTGAGACGAAAAGATGACAAGTCAACACTAGAAGTTACAACTTTTGGAACATGCATTTGATTCAAAATGTACAATCCCTTGTTGTTAAGTGTCAAAAGTACATACTTTCAGAATACTTTTAAAGGTATTTTTCTTGCTTATACCTTGATTTAGAGCATTATTTTGACTCAAATTGCTTTGTTTTTACTATATTCTAAATCTTTGTCTAGTAGTGTGATTTTTTGGTTACATTGTAGTAATTTGTCATATATTTTTTTTAGAAAAAGGGCTTGAAGAAGAAGAATGTATCTTGAAGGGGAAGTTTGAAGTACTAAAAGTTCAAAAGGATCAGCTAGGACAACAAAATTTTGGAAGAATAGAAACTACCATTTGGCCAAGCCAGAATTCATGGTTGAACGGGTCTGCACTCAAAAGTGAAATTGTTGTTTTTGTATTTTTAGGCCTGACATGCAAATATAGATAGATTCCCCCTCCCTTTTGCTTTCATAATTTTAACAATTTGCAACTTTTGTATTGTTCTAGTGAGGGAGAAAAACTCTCAAGTGTTCATGTGTTCTTCATCCATTTTCTCCCCTACCATGTATATTTTTGAGCTATTCATCTCCATGAGAGGTTGATTTCTCTTGTTGTAAGGGGTACACTATTAGAAAATATGTTTTTTACATCAGTTATTTATGACTTTTTACATCGATTTTTAACTAATGTTGAAAGTACCGATGTTGAAAGTATTATCGTTAACATCAGTTTTTTAAAACCAATGTTAACGTAAAATTGACAACATCAGTTATTTAAATAACCGATGTTATATAATAAGAATTACACAAAAAAAATGTATGAATATTGACAGTTCACATTGGTTTTTATATAAAACTGATGTTAACGTTTGGAAGTTAACATCGGTTTTTATACAGAATCGATATTAACGTATATGTTAACATCGATTTTTTACAGAAACCGATGTTAACGTTTTTCGATATTAACATCGGTTTTTTTAAAAAAAAACTGATGTTGCTATTAGGAATTTTTTTAAATACTCTCTCTGTTTTTACAAAAAACTCAAAATTTAACCTATAAATTTAAAATCAGACCACACAACACAACATATATCATTTGCATTCTGTTTTCAAACAGGTTTTAGCAAAAAACTAGCTAGTAAACTATCAATTGTAAAAAATCAATTGATAGCTATGAATAAATAATTTATTAATAACTATCAACAAAGATTATTCAATGTTAAAATGAAACAGCAATTGTAAAAAATGTAATGCAAGCTAGTAAACTAATTAAGTAACCTAAAGTTACATAGTTCCCTAATATCCCAAGTTTGATTTCTCACTTTGAGATATCGTGCCCACTGGATGCGAAGCGCCTTCAATCTCTCTGCTTTCAATGGTCTAACATCATTAAAATACTGCATGATCAAATAAAACATAAGTTAATAATGTAATACCAATGATAAGAAAATCAACTTTGTTTGAAATAAACAATTATCGTTTCCCAATTATTCCTGAAAGTTCCTAAGATTATCGTGGACATCCAGTGCATGATATTATAGCCGCACTCAGTGCTTTCTTTTTGTTTATTACACTAAATACATAATGAAATTTGGATATTAAACGTTAACTACAATTAGTGTACACACACATAAAATATATATAAGTAGAAGTTTTATTTAAATCACGTACCTTAACAATAATCCACCTAGCACCAGCCTTGGATTTAGGTTGTGGAGTATCATCAAGTCCTTTCAAAGCACTGTTGAATACAAGGAACATTAAAATTTTGATGTTGTTGAGTCATGCTAATGCAAATGTATTGAAAAACAACATTGACCTGTTAATTTTTCCCTTAAGGTAGTTGTCTGGCCTGTTATGTAAAGAACAAAACCAGACAACAAGATTTTCCTTAGGCAAAATGACGACCATTTGCCAGTGTGCTTTGTAGTGGAGACCAATATGGGTTATTGTAGTATTATACATTATTTAAATTCAGCTTTTCAGTTTGACTTACCCATTCAGGTATACTCCAAGGCAGACATCGCATTTTGAACTCTGCATCCAACTCTTCATGTAACTTTCTAATTCAAATTGTGATTGCCCAGATCTCTGAATGAACTGTGGCTCGAGAAATCCATACACATCGAAATTCCCCGCTCACATACTTGTCTCAGTCAGATGCCTATTGTTGTTAAGACAAAGTTAATTATGTATGAATTTAAAACAATAACTTAGGTAATTAAGAATAATCTAATTGACTTACACAATCCACAATTGTATAACAGATATACTGAGACATTGACCACCTTGTGCAATTTCAGAGAGATCTTCGTGCTTTATGTACAACGGGAAATGTTCATTAAACACCCCGAACACGGTAGCATCCCACATAACCTGGAGAAGCATCAAGAAAAGCTGTGGGATGGTCAATGTCATCAAATATAAGCGATCATCGACCTCATGATCCGGCCTATCTGGAGGTTTTGCTAGAGACACAATTGTCTGTTTATTCAACACAGTTAATTAACATAATTTAATTACAGTGAACAATTCAATTGAAAAAAAGAAGCATATAATGACAGTAACATACCTGTTGTGATAAACGATTCATGAGATGTGTCGGCCAAGTAAGGAAGGTGTTAAGTGTCTGCCCCACTAAAATAACCTCGTCAGTGGGTACAAGAACGAGAGCCTCTGCATCTTTAACCTCCTCAACACCAACCTTCACTTGGCCTTGCAACAAAGAGATTTTGTGAACCGTTGTGGATCCCTCATAAACTCTTCCTAGGGCAACCAGGCGGGAAGGATTTTCTTCGATGTACAACCCACATTTTTCTGAGTCAATGTTCGGCTTTCGGCAAGTGCACCAGATCGCATAAGTAGTATAAAACAGTAAGAACCGAGTATCAAACTCTCAGGAAACTTGTGTTACTTGGTAAGTTATTTCAGTGAATAGGTGTTTGGGGTGAAAATCTAAGTGTGAATATAAACAGGTATGTAAACTATCTATGCAAAAAGGAAAATCACATGAGAGAAATGATGTGTAAAAACAAGTAGAAAACGTGTTGGTCTTCCTAATAGGTGCCTGATGCTAAAATGATATTTTCTATCTAACAATGCTCATGTGTTCCTATGGTGTCTCCTGAGATGCTAAACCCCGATTCCTCATGATAGTTTAGCCTAATCCTGATTAAGCATCGTCCTTAGATTCTTCTTGTTGGACTAAACTCAACCAAGACCGCATTAAGACAAACATACTACAACTAAATTATCGCACCATGATTCCTCGTGATAGTACGACAACTTAGCCCTGTCCTATTAAGGTCATCAGAATCAGACCAGTTTCCACTGTTGAATGACCCTAACAAAGCATGCATCTACGTGATCAAGGTAAAGACATACTAGAATGAAAAGCAGATAGCACAAAGAACACACAAAATATCATTAAATAGATAAAAGGATATTTACATCAGGTACCTACAGGGAAGATCCAACAGAGGATTTTAGCTTTCCATAACAAGGAAGCCTCCTTTACAACAAAGAGAAGAACAAGATAAAAGATTGCAAAAATACAACTGGTGAGGATGTCTCCTTCACCTCTAGGATCTCAACCACTTACAAACTCATCTCAAACTCTCAGAACAGCTTCCTCTTCAAGCTCTGGTCCCTACAAATCTTCGCACAGCAAAATCTCTCAAAACTCTCTGGAACTTGGACTTTTCTCTCTCTAGAATCACTAGACATGCAAAGCTTCAGCTCTCAGCCTAAACTCCCCTCTCTAAATCTGATTTCAGGCTTAAATAGGTTCCCTTGTTCATGCTTGTGCGCTTAGCGCAACTATGATCTGCTTAGCGCACATTAGTGAATTTCAGCTTAGCGTGTGCTTTTCTCGCTTAGCGGATGGACTGAAGCGGTGTGCTTACCGAGATGAAGCGGTGCGCTCAGCGAACCTGTACCGCTCATCTTCTTCCAGATTGTTCCTCGCGCTTAGCCAATGAGTGTTGCGCTTAGCGGACGCTCGCTAAGCCAGCAGATTGGCTTAGCGAGAAGGTGAAAAACAACATTTTTCAGAGTCGCCTAATTAACCTGAAATTGAGAGAAAATGATTATTAAACACACAAAACAAAATTACTAAGTATTTATTACCTATCTTTAACTAAAAGAACTTATAACACTACAAAATAACCATAAATTGGAGGAGTTTGATACAATTTACACAAATTTTATACACAAAAGTTAGTCGTATTCATCGACTAACAGTCACCCGTGTTTGGATCGGTCGTGAGGGATCAACACAATTCCCCTTTGTGCTAACACGAGCAGCTGAGGGACCAACCTTAGCTCCGGAGGCAGTGCAAGTTCCTATGATTGGATCTGTGATTGCAACTGGGACTGCATCTGGTTGAAGGATAACATCAGCTGCCGAGTCACTTTTTCTATGATCGACTCCTCCAGCTAGTTCCTAATTTGTTGAATTAGCTGCTCGAGTTCTTCGGGAGCCATGAAGGAAGAATTGCGGGAGGTTCGTGGAGCCGATCCAAAGTATTTCTTTATGGTCACACCGGCTCCAGCAGCTCGCACACGGCCAGGGTGTTTTGGTCGCCCAATGGTAGCAGTCAAGAGATCCTGATGTCCATGGGGGACAAACAAACCCTGTGACGCCTGCTCCTCTAAAGAATCCTGTACAGAACAGATATATTTGTTTAGTCAATCATAGAATAAACAAAGATAATTACAATTCTTAATTGAAAATGACTTACAATCTTCTCAGCAATTTCCTTTGCTGCCTTAGACGTCATCTGCCCAGTTTTCTTGGTGCGGGCCATCTTCCACTTCACGTTTCATCTGATGGGAGATGGAGGGTCATTCACGCCCTCAGTGCTTCCGGATTGAGTAGCTTCCTCCAGTTTTTTCTTTGTCTTCTCAACCATCAACTTCTGTTCTAAATATTCATAACCCCCACTAGACAATACGTGGAGGGCGGTGTTTTGCTTCTGGATGGCCTATGTCTTTTTCCGCACATCCTGCAATAATCAAACATTAATGAAAATGATTACTACAATGTATTATAAGAACTGGATTTTTAGTGGAAAACAATTAAAATGACAAAGTACATACCTCCCACGAGAGGTCTTTGTGGGTCTGACAAAACTGGGTTCATTTCTCCTTGCTAATGTTGTATTTTTCACAAACAATGTCGTCTACACTGTCCTTGTCGACTGCAAGTACCCATTTCCTCATCAAATCAGATTTAAATTGTCTCCACCGCTCGCTGACAGTTTGAAGTACTTTCTTCTTTGTCCTACCGTTAGAAGCTTTAGGAATATCAAATTCAGCTTGACAAACAATAAATTAGGTTTTATTGTTAGTAAATTATAAATTTTGGCTAATAAAGAAAATGAAAGATGAAAACTAAAATACCTGAATATCCTTCCATATCAAATCCTTCTGAGCAATAGGGACTTCCTTCCAAGTCTCGTATGTCATGTCGACCTTATCACGAGCGACAATCCCCAAATATGTTCTTAATTTCTTCTTGTGGGGACCGTCGGCCTTCCTGGTCACAGGATCGACGTGGACCACCGGTCTCTCTATCCCAGGTGGTCTAATGGCCAAGGATCATAGTCGTGTGACTTTGCGTGTCCGCTTCAAGGTAGACGGAGACGCTGATGCTACTGAAGGAGGAGGAGGAGGCGAGGCAGGTGAAGTAGCCATGGGCCTGTAAAGAAAAAAACTTGAGTTAGTTAACATTATCAAAAAACTGAATCAGTTATGTAAATGAATGTACCGAAATGAAATACATAATTAGAAAATTACATTAGACGATGTTAATTAATTCTCCTTCATCATAATCATTACGATTAACATGAACATCGTCAGCTTCTTCTTCTCCGATGATGTTAGGAGCCATTTGTGTGGACAAAGGACTAACATAAGTATCAATGTATGAATCATCATCTTCTACATTAACACCAATTGTTTTCCCGTGTAGAACCATAGACCGCCTTTCATCACAAGGGTCATGCACATAAAATACCTGTTTAGCTTGTTCTGCCATGATGAAAGGGTCATTGTGGTCAGCTAGTTTCTTTAGGTCTACCAATATAAATCCTACATCATCGGTCCGCACACTGGTGTTGTTGTCAACCCATTTGCATTTGAAAACACAAACAGTAAATTTGACATAGTTAAGCTCCCAAATTTCATCAATGAACCCAAAGTAAGGGATGGAAGCTACACAGGGATTGTCATCATGTACACTTGAGTGTTGAGATTCAACCCTTAGGGTGACCCCGCTATTTTGCATTGTACTTTTCTCGTCTTGTGCTTTTGTATAAAAGGAATACTTGTTTATGTCGTATCCTTGCCAAGTTATAACATTTCATTTAAATTAGTTATGTATATTTGATTTTTACCATAGTACAAAATGGTTGTCTTTTTCATTTACTGTTTGTGCATAGATTTGATTTGCATTTTATCCTGGACTTCTGAAAGAATAATGGGACCTTGCTGGGCATATTAGTCACTTCCTTTCAAATTAGTTATCCAGGACTTTTATATATTATTTGTGATCTGTTTTTAATAACAATCTTATGTTTATGATTGATTTGTTTATCCTTTAAAAAAATGATTGTTTCTTTTGTAAGCGATTATACATTATTTGTGATCCATTTTTAATAACAATCAAAGAAAAAATATATATCAATCAGGCCAAAAAGATAGTGGGGGAAGGCTAACTCCCTATTTTTTTTGCATGACATTGATGTGATAATATTTATCAAATTTATTGATAATTAACTTCTGATTGGGATATAGTTAGTCCATCTTCACTGGATCTTTTCTTTTAATTATATTTTTTTTATCTATAAATCTTACATAATGAGATCCAGAGCAGAATTACTCGAATGCACAAACCCAATATTAATGCACAATCTTGCAGAACAACAAGCAAAAAGGATTTGAGAATATTAAATTCAATTTTTTTCATTTATTTTTATTTTCACTTTTATCCTTTGAGAATAATTTTTATTTTATTTTTACCTTGTTTTCTTTTCTTATAAATATTTATCGAAAAAAATTATTTCAACATGATCTTATTTATAATATCTTCTTTTTGAGATATTATCTTATAATATCTTATTTATAATAACTAAAAACTATAATTTATATGAAACTATAAATTTTAAAATATTAGAAGAAAATAAATTTATACAATAAAATAAAACACAAGATTAAAGTATAATTATAAATAAGAAAATTATTTATTTGAAAATATACAAAAATTCTTATGAAGGTAAACTATAAGTGTATCGACAATTATAAAATGTTAACCTAATATTAATAACTAAATGATCATAATTTAATATTTTTTATAAAAAAGAACCAATAATTTGGTTTTTTTTTTCTTCTGAGCGATAATTTGGGATTGACGGAAAACTAGTGGGCGCTGAAGATAAAAATATTGACCAACGACCAATCAGATTAATTTGTTTGTGTTCGTGCAATTCTTCTTCGTGCAATTTAGCATTTTTCTATTTAAAATAATATATTAATATTAATTGTATAATGACATAATTTTTTAAAGAATTATGACATATAAATGAAATATTTGATATTTTAAATTATTTTTTATTATATTTATTAGAGTAAATTACAACAATATTTCCTAAAATTTCATATAATTACATAAATATTTTCTATTTTTTTAACCATTATTTCATCTGTCTTGTAGGAAATGTTAATGTAAAATTTGACAAATGTTAAGTCAATGCTAGTTAGCGATGAAAATAGGCTTAAGTTTCCAACAGAACCACTGACCTAGCCTTGTTAGGCCCAAATTAGACTTTAGGTTATTTAAAAAGCCTTTTAGGCCATTTAAAAAGATTTTATGTCATCTTATTTAAGTAAATATAAATTATAACCATATGTTTAGTATTATTATGTTAAAATTGTTATAATGTATTATAATAATACATTTATTTATCTTTTAAAAATATTACAATGTCAACCTACAGTCCTACATAAAGAGTTGTAAATTTATTGAGGGATAAATTTATAATTTATTTAGAGATCTTATTATAAAATAGATTTTTTTTAACTAACTTGTACCATATTATTGTATTAAACTTAATTCTTATAAAACTTAGTTGGTTTATTTTCATATTTGTCGGGTGAGTCCCGAGATTTTATGGATCTAAGGTGAAAAGTTGATTTTAGTCCTTTTAAATTTAAGTATTCAAAATATAAGTATATATTATATAAAAAATTTAACATGTAGTTTTATTAAAAATTACATGTTTTTTACATTAAATGAACAACACAACTTTAATAAATCTCAAAATAATATATTACATTTTTTTTCAATTTACTCTTATGTTTTCACATATCACTCAATTTGTTTCTAAAATAATTACATAACATAAATCTTTATACATAAGATAGACATGACAATGAGACAAGTAGGTGATAGGTTTAACTCTCCTATCTTCACCCTAACACAAGCCAGATGAGTTCATATTTAAAAAAAAAAAAAGATTTCTATTTTTTAAATTCATCTCCATCCTGGTTGGACTCTACAAATTTGGATAAATTGGCGAGAAACTTGTCACACTTTTCATAACTTTAATTTATTTATATATTTATAATTTAATCTAATATTTTTCTCTCCAAGAAAATATGTGTTAGTTCGTTCATTATTGCCTATCATCAACAAAAAATATCATTTTCTATTAATAAATATTACATATGTTTTTGTTCTTTACTGAAATACTAATATTTAGTTTTATTCATTTATAATTGGTGTTTTTGTTTGTGTTTATTATTTTGTTAAAAAATAAAAATATTTTAAATCTATTATCATAAATCAATTACATTGTGATATGTTATATTGAGCTAAAAAAATCATTCAGTGAGAACTTGTGAATGTAATACATAAAAAAGAAACTAACAATCAAATATAATAATACTTTTTAATCATATGTCATTCTTAATTTGAACAAAAAGAGACATGAAATAAAATAATAATTTTAATTTAATTAGAAAAATAAAATAAATAATATAAAAGATATTAAATGACTATTTTTTTTAAAAAAATTTAGGTTCCTTTTAGCCGTAGGTACTGTGTCATTGCACCTCCGGACAAGGCTTAGGGTCGGCCTTGACCTTTTTTTGACACTTTGAGTAACAACAATTTGATTTTTATAAATTATAGTTTGGTTCACATAAAATTTTCTCAACGATTTATGGACTATTGTTCAATGGAAAGAGAAGTCAAACTTATATAAATCTTTAATATAAAATAGGCATTTAAGTAGGCTAATAACTCAAGTTAGGCTCTCAAATAGGTTATGCCGGGCCTAAATATAAAGCATATGATAGGTACAGGCTAGAGTCAAGGGTTGAGTTTTTTAAATAAGCCTATTTAACCAAAGCCTTGTTCGTCCTAACCTATTTTCACCCTTGATGTTAGTGTAATATTTGCAAACATACAAGGGAATGCATGACCTGTCTTGAGATTTTTTATGTCCTGAGTGAACTGAGAAAATTATACCATCATAATTATTTGAATTTTATCCTTCTTGCTTTTTTTTGGAAAAATCATTAATAATTTGTTCATAATAAGGATTTTTAATTAAAATAATCATATTAATAGAAATCAAAACAGGTTTATTTAATCTAGCTTGTGACATAGTTTCAAGTACGATTTTAACAATTTCAAATTTGATAAATTAGCTACTTTTAGTGTATTTAATAGTAGCCACAATAGTTAATATTATTTTATAAGTTGTGCACGCATTAGGAAAACAATTAAATGTTTTCAAATAAGTTAGTATCATAAACTTTGTATCCTTTCGTATTTTATAAGTTGTTGATGAACTTATGTAAATTCTATGTGTGTTTTATCCTTTTTACTGGTTTTAATTTTTTGCTTTTATATCATTTTCTTTGAGAAACATATTTTACAATGTTATATCTTTGATGTAAAATCATTAGAACTTTCTCAAACTGTGTTCAAAGTGCAAAAGCAACATCTATTTGGTTGCATAACTAATAAAATATAGATTCTACACTGCCTGGACTTTGATATTTTTTTGAACAATTTCTTATGTAGTGTATGACAACACCTTTAGGAGATTTTTACAAGAAAACTATTTTTATACAAAATACTATCAAATGGTAAAGATTGCTACTAACAAAGCTTTTGAAAAGTAAAACACTTGATATATTCTTAGAACTAGAAAAAGTCATAATTAATTATTATTATTCAATCCCCTTCTAGTGACCTTCTGATCCACTTCAGATCCTATTAAATATGATCAACTAGATCCTTTGATTGAGATTAATCATAAAAAAAACTAATAAATATTTTATGTTAATGGTATGTTGAAAAAAAAAATGATTTTCATCCCTATGAAACTATATATAGTTGTCAACCTAAAAATAGCTGGCAATAAAAATTTATGGTATTCTTATTGATCAATTTTCAATTAAAAATAACTTCATTGGAATAGCAATAAATAAAGTTTAAAGATAATTAAATAATATAAGTCACATTTTCTTAAAAATAATTTTGGTTAAAATGTTTATATTTACGCGTGAGTGTATGAAATTTTAGTTTAGTGGTAGCTTGAATTGAACCGACCATATAATTTGCATATAAGTCTAACACTTTTAAAATTTTCGAGTTTTGAAGACCTGCAAAATACAAAATTTAATTTGGAGACAAATTAATTTATCAATTGAAAAGAATTTGTATTTCCTAACTTTAAAATGTGACTATAGTTGAATGCAAAGCTGCTAGTCAGGAAGAGTCATAAATTTGATTTTAGAGGGTGAGGCTAAAGCTAAAAACATTATATTTAATTTAAAATATAAATAAATTTTCACAATAGTGTGCTGAATATAACGTGTTGAGCATTAGATTGAAATAGAATATACTTTCTATAATTGTGAATGACCTTTAACATAATAATTCTTTTCACTTATAAAAATTCATTAAAATATAATTGTGAATGACCTTTAACATAATAATTCTTTTCACTTATAAAAATTCATTAAAATATCAATAATTTATATTTAATTTATATTTATGTTATACATAAAAATTTAAGATAAATGAAATGTATAATGATTTAGACCTAACAATTTAAAATGTTATGTCTAAGATAATTTTTGGGATTTATTCGGTGGAATAGAAAGAAAGTGAATTGAGATAAAATTTTTGAATTAAAATAAATATAAAAATAAGTATTTGATTATTTACTATTTAGTTATTTCTTTTTTCACTTTTATTCTCTATAAACAAACATACCCTTTGAGATGATGATCAAGATCCTTTGGGACTGGTCTCGGTTTCGTAGCACCTTCAAGTTCTCCAATTATCATTCTGTGATAGACTTTTACAATGAAAGAAATTAATTTCCTCCAGATACGTCTTGGAAAAAAAGACCTGAACAAGACATGTTTGTCTTGTCATTGGAAATTACTGACGGGATAAACACGCCAAAAATTATTTAGCGCTACACCCACACACACTCAAAGCTAATTTGAATTCCAACAGAAGGCTTACTTCTGAAAAGAACGGGAAATACAAATGCAGTTTCTGCCAAATGTTAATTCCACCTTTCAACGATAAAACTACATAAAGAGGTTAGCCATTAAGTCCAAAATTGCACTGAAAAGAAATTTTTACTGTTCGTTATATTTTTATACTTTAAACATGCACTTGTTTTATTTTATTATTTTTTATCTTAACCATCCGAATTATTTGAAATAAGAGATCCTCACTAATTTAAAGTTCGATAAAGTTCAATTAGAAAATAAGAAAAGTTTGACTAATAATTATTTCTACCAAGGATCCAACTTATGTACTACTTGAATGATTTATCCCCAACTTCAACATATTAACCATTTATGTCCTATCACTTAGTGTTGGAAAATCAACGTTCTGATAGCACTGTTGAGTCATCACTGCTCTCACAGAGAAAATTACTCACATCCACAAAGTATCGTGAAAATACAATAAAGATTACATCGTGAGAAAAATAATAATAAATGCAAGAATTTAACATGGTTCGACACCTCTTACTTATATTCACGGAACAAACTCAAAAAGTGATTTACTATTACAAAAATGAATGTAACTACCCCAAATAGTGTATCACTCTACAAACCCGAGTACTCAACTTACAAAAAATAATAACACTATCAGATAAAGATACTTTTCTCTCAACAAAGTGACTTTCTTTCACAATTTCTCCTCTCACGGACAATCTCTTCATGTGTAGTATATCTCCACTATTTTTCTTCTATATTTATAGTGAAGATTGACACCAACTATAATAAATAAGCTCTCTTGAAAATTGAAACAAAAATAACTTTCAATGCATCAATTCAACTAAGGTTCATCTAGCAAAATGCAATCTTCCACTTTATATTTAAGTCACTTAAACCTTAGTGACAAAAAATCAATACACCATGTGCATACACCTTATCTTTTGACTTGAAACTCTACACTTAGATAAATTTATTCTATTATTCTTATAATTGGCCTAAATGTTACAAAGTCTTACATCATAATAAATTATTGTTTCGAGATACAATTAATAAAATTGAACCATTCATAATTTTTCTTTTTTTAGTTGTTGTTTTTATCTTTATCTTTTCTTATGTTAATACAATACTTTATTTCTATCTAAAATAAAAATATCATATTAGCATTGAAATCATTAATTCTATTAATCAAATATAATCATGATTTAGTTTCTTTTGAGTGTATTTAGTCATTATATACTTACAAAGCTTTAGATAAAAATAAATTATTGTTATGAAAAATATTATTTTTTACAAATTAAAAATATTTTTTTAAAATTTGTAGATCCGACTAACCCAAGGCAACCAACTCGTTTATGATCGGATTGGTTTAGGTCAGATATATGAAAAAATAATTATACAAATTCGACTCAGTCCAATTCATTAAACTTTGGTCGATTTAAGTAATAAATATAGGTAAATTCAACCAATTCCAACCCAACAATGACGTTTATAACAATGATTGAATCCCTTTACATGATGTTCAGAATTGGCCGGAAAGAATAGACCATTTGTAAGAGGAACATTGGAGACAACGTAGGCTGAGAAAGAAACTTGATGGAATATTAAAATACACTAGAATGGCTACAAAGAATAGAATATTCATATCTCAAATGTTGATCCATTGTTTCGTAGTGGACTGAACCGGCAGTCAAGAAGGAAAAATATTTAGTGTTTACATTAAATCATTAGCCAAATTGTCTCACTCACCTAAGAGAAAATAACCAGCTAGGAAATAAATAATTTATAGAGATTAAGGTAATCAGATCTTCTCTAAATTTGTCAGATACTCTGTATTTATATGTAAACATCAAAACCTTTATTTATCTTCTATTGAGCACACTGTATATATGAGAAGTGTTACATTTCAGATAATAGACATTGCTAGAACTTTAATACTACAACCAATGAGGTGTATTACTGCATGTTTCTTTTTATTAATTTAATAATTTTCTTCCTGTCATCCTGCATTAGCCAAACACTGGAGCATCTGGTTACTCTCTGTTTTTTGTTCAGCAATTGTTTGTTTTACTATTCTAATATTTTAACACTGGAGCATCTTGTTTGTTTCAACAATTAAGTACAACATATGCCTCTGAAATTAAAATCCTGCAAAATATTGAGAAAAATTCACACATGTGCATCATCATTATTCTGTACAAAACTACTACAAACTACAGCCTCTCTTTTCTAATATGTTTCGAAAATCATGTAACTATTCAAAGAACATTCCATTCAAATTTCCACCAACTTTTTGGTTCTTTCTAATTCTACCCCTTGTTAGAAGGGCGAATCATTCAAAAGTCTCTAAACCTGCTGGCTTTCCATTCGTTAGCCAAAAGAAAATGAGCCTTATTAATTATATGTTGTGAGTTTTTTTCTATCCCATTCCCTGGGCAAGACTATAAATTGTAAGTCTCTAATCTGACAAAAGCATTCAATTTCTAGGAAAAAACGGTGCATGCTCATTAGCTTGGTTGTCTATTCATAGCAACTGCTCAATTTTTTGGACGTGTGGAATGCTCTTGGAAAGAAAGTGATTTTGTAGTGTTGAACAACTTCTAAAATGGTTTCATGGAAAAGCATAGAAATACAGTTTTCTGAGCTACCTTTGTAATTTCTGTTAAAAGTTAAAGTGCAAAGAGTATCAATCAACCTTAGC
Organism: Glycine soja; assembly: GCF_004193775.1. Lineage (NCBI taxonomy): Eukaryota > Viridiplantae > Streptophyta > Magnoliopsida > Fabales > Fabaceae > Glycine > Glycine soja. Next base: position 41,169,060 of record NC_041002.1, read on the forward strand.
ATTTGTAATTGTGCACAGTTGTGTCTTACTAACTTTTACATACATTAAAACCAATCATCTGCTGCACGATTCTTGAAGGATAACCCTTAAAAAATGACAGTGAGAACCAAAGTAAGGACAAAAGCTCAAAAAGTTAAAAATGCTGAAGTCAAGTGGAAAACAGTGTTGAGGAAAAGGTATTTGCCATCATAACGTAGTCATCATTTTTTCTCTGGATAAATTTAAATGTTATTAAGTGCACAAATTTGTTTACAAAAATTAAAAGGTTAATAGTAAAAAGTACTAGCACAATATAATTGCACCAAAGTGTAACTTCGACGTTCTTGCGGATACCAAGTGTCAATGTCTGGGTCTCCTGGTGAAATCCAACGTTGAACAAGGACTCTTTAATAGAAGTGGTGAGTTTTTAATCTTATTTTTCTGAGAACTACAATTTTTTATTTCAGTTGTCTTGAAATTTAAACTTCTACTTGTAATTGCAGTTTTCACACATACAAATCGTCTACAATGAAAATTGAGCTCATCTCACCACTTCGTGTAATAATTGTGAACTGTTATGTTTTATTAACTTTTAGATACTTTAAAACCAATTCCACTTTTCCATTAAAAAAAAAAAACAATTCCATTTAGTACATAATTCTTAAAACAATTTTAACAATTGTAATTCGGAAATGAAAATCTTAAAATAGGACAATGACAGCCAAGTTAGAGACAAGCTCAAACAGATAATTAATATTCTCTCGGTTCCAGAATATATGGAATTTGAGATTTTTGAACAAATATTAAGAAATAAAATTAATTTGTTAAATTTTAAATAAAACATTAGGTAATTTTTTAATATACTCTTTAATTTTTTAATTAATGACTTATTTATTCTTTTTATGTGCACGGCTGACACTAAGTATTTATTGAGGATAGTCTTGGAAAAAAGTATTTAATGTACAGTTAATTTTGTAAAATAATTTATATTTTAAAGTCCCATAACATAGTCATTAGTATTTTTCTCTGTTCCTGCTGATGCTGTGTGCCATTAGCAAAAGATTTGAAGGCTGTGCAGACTGCAGCATGCCTATAAATAGCCAACCGATTAGCAATTGTAAGAGCACTTCCAAAGATCAAAACAAATGCTTTCCCATCCAACCATTCAGCCCCGTGTCAAATAAAGCCTTCAACTTTCCAACTAAAACAAAACCACCCCTCCAATTTGGATACATCTGCGTCTGCTGGTGAAAGCAACCGTTGAACGAAGAGTTTTCCATAGTTGTAAGTTTTTAATCTTTTGTTTCTGAGTACTACCATTTTTAATTATTCCAGTTTTCCTACACTTTAAACTTCTACTTGAAATCGCAGTTGTCACCCATAATCATCATCTACAATGAAAATGGAGCTTGTGGCATCACTTCTGGTGATGTCATTCTATTGGTTGTGCCTTGGTAACCACATTATTGTGGTTTCTGGTCTCTGCCTTGGTGATCAGAAGTCTTTGCTGCTGCAATTTAAGAACAACCTCACATTCACAAACATGGCAGACAGAAATAGCAGCAGGCTGAAGTCTTGGAATGCAAGTGATGATTGTTGCAGGTGGATGGGAGTAACCTGTGACAATGAGGGACATGTTACTGCTCTTGACCTCAGTAGAGAATCAATCTCTGGTGGATTTGGCAATTCAAGTGTTCTTTTCAATCTCCAACATCTCCAGAGTCTAAATTTGGCTTCAAATAACTTCAATTCTGTCATTCCTTCTGGATTCAACAACTTGGACAAGTTAACTTATCTGAATTTGTCATATGCTGGCTTTGTGGGTCAGATTCCAATAGAGATTTTTCAGCTGACAAGGTTGATTACTCTTCATATCTCTTCTTTTTTCCAACACCTGAAACTTGAGGACCCAAATCTACAAAGCCTTGTCCAAAATCTCACCAGTATCAGGCAACTGTATCTGGATGGTGTAAGTATATCAGCTCCAGGTTATGAATGGTGCAGCGCTTTGTTGTCGCTGCGTGACTTGCAAGAACTGAGCTTGTCAAGGTGCAATCTCTTAGGACCCCTAGATCCTTCCCTGGCAAGACTTGAGAGCCTATCAGTCATTGCTCTTGATGAGAACGATTTATCATCCCCGGTGCCAGAAACATTTGCCCATTTCAAAAGTCTCACCATGCTAAGGCTTTCTAAGTGCAAGTTAACTGGAATATTTCCACAGAAGGTCTTTAACATCGGAACATTGTCCCTTATTGACATATCTTCAAACAACAATCTCCATGGTTTCTTTCCTGACTTTCCATTGAGGGGATCTCTCCAGACCTTAAGAGTAAGTAAAACAAACTTCACTCGATCAATTCCACCCTCTATTGGTAACATGAGGAATTTATCCGAATTGGATCTTTCTCATTGTGGTTTTAGTGGAAAAATTCCCAATTCACTGTCAAACCTACCAAAACTCAGTTACCTGGATATGTCACATAACAGCTTCACTGGTCCAATGACATCCTTTGTTATGGTAAAAAAACTTACCCGTTTAGATCTTTCTCATAATGATTTAAGTGGTATACTCCCATCATCTTACTTTGAAGGACTGCAAAATCCTGTCCATATTGACTTGAGTAATAATTCTTTCACTGGGAGGACTCCTTCAATCCTTTTTACACTCCCATCACTGCAAAACCTTTGGCTTTCAGACAACTTGTTTACTCAATTGGAGGAATTCATGAATGTTACATCCTCTAGATTAGTTACCCTCTATATGAGTAACAATAATCTATCTGGGACGATTCCTTCATCCCTTTTTGCACTCCCACTGCTGCAAGAGATTCGGCTTTCCCACAATCATCTTAGTCAGTTAGATGAATTCATAAATGTGTCTTCTTCTATATTAGACACCCTTGATTTGAGTAGCAATAATCTGTCAGGGCCTTTTCCAACATCTATCTTCCAGATTAGTACACTCTCTGTCCTCCGACTTTCTTCAAACAAGTTCAATGGGTTGGTGCATCTGAATAAGCTTAAAAGCTTAACTGAACTAGAGCTTTCATACAACAACTTGTCAGTAAATGTGAATTTTACAAATGTTGGCCCTTCTTCCTTTCCCAGCATTAGCTATCTAAACATGGCATCTTGTAACTTGAAAACATTCCCTGGTTTCTTGAGAAACTTGTCCACATTAATGCATCTAGATCTTTCAAATAATCAGATTCAAGGAATAGTGCCCAACTGGATTTGGAAACTACCTGATCTTTATGATCTTAATATTTCCTACAATTTGTTGACTAAGTTGGAAGGCCCTTTTCAGAATCTTACTTCTAACTTGGATTACCTTGACCTTCATTACAATAAACTTGAAGGGCCAATACCTGTTTTTCCTAAAGATGCAATGTTCTTGGATTTATCAAGCAACAATTTTAGCTCTCTTATACCACGAGATATCGGTAATTACCTTTCTCAGACATATTTTCTCTCTCTTTCAAACAATTCTTTGCACGGCAGTATCCCTGAGTCCATCTGCAATGCTTCATCACTTCAAATGCTTGATCTTTCCATTAATAACATTGCTGGAACAATTCCCCCCTGTTTAATGATAATGAGTGAAACTCTTCAAGTATTAAATCTCAAGAACAACAATCTCTCAGGCTCTATTCCGGATACAGTTCCAGCTTCCTGTATTTTGTGGTCTTTAAATCTTCATGGAAATCTATTAGATGGCCCAATTCCAAACTCTCTTGCTTATTGCTCAATGTTAGAGGTATTGGACGTTGGATCAAATCAAATCAGTGGGGGCTTTCCATGCATTTTAAAGGAAATATCCACCCTTCGAATCCTTGTTTTGCGAAATAACAAATTTAAGGGTTCCCTAAGATGTTCTGAATCTAATAAGACTTGGGAAATGCTTCAAATTGTGGACATCGCTTTCAATAATTTTAGTGGCAAACTGCCGGGAAAATATTTTGCAACCTGGAAAAGAAATTTAAGTTTGCTTGAGAAATACGAAGGTGGATTAATGTTTATAAAGAAGTTGTTTTATGAATCCGAGGATAGCAGGGTATATTATGCAGATAGTCTAACACTTGCTTTCAAAGGTCGACAAGTGGAGTTTGTTAAAATTTATACAATCTTAACATCCATTGATGCCTCATCCAACCATTTTGAAGGACCTATACCAAAGGACCTAATGGATTTTGAAGAACTCAGAGTCCTCAATTTGTCAAACAACGCTTTGTCTTGTGAAATCCCTTCCTTAATGGGTAACTTGAGAAACTTGGAGTCCCTGGACCTTTCACAAAACTCCCTGAGTGGAGAAATTCCCATGCAGCTTACAACTTTGTACTTTCTTGCAGTTTTAAACCTCTCCTTCAATCATTTGGTGGGAAAGATCCCAACAGGTGCACAATTTATTCTATTTGATAATGATTCCTATGAAGGTAATGAGGGGCTATACGGTTGTCCATTGTCTAAAAATGCAGATGATGAAGAGCCAGAGACAAGGCTATACGGTTCTCCATTGTCTAACAATGCAGATGATGAAGAGGCAGAGCCAAGGCTAGCTTATACAATTGATTGGAATTTGAATAGTGTCGGATTTGGATTGGTTTTTGGTCATGGAATTGTTTTTGGTCCTCTCTTGGTTTGGAAGCAATGGAGCGTATGGTATTGGCAACTCGTGCACAAAGTTCTTTGTAGAATATTTGCACAAATGTATCTTGAATATGTAACGGGAGGAGGACATACGTACACAACTTTAAGGTGGGGGCATTAGTGGTGATTAATGAAAAATAGTGATTAATAAAAAGTGTGCAAAAAAGTGAGGTTATGATGAGTCTTCTTTCTAAATGTTTCCTTTTCAAATTTGATAGTAGTTGTTTGGGTTTTATGTTGTAATGCCAAAACAATAAATTTCCAAAACTTATGTATCGGAGCTATAAAAATATATTCTGTTACATTTTATAAAAGTATTATGATAAAGTATAGTTTTCTGTTCATAAACAACAGCTATTGAATCAATATAATTTAACGAGTAATTAAATCAGCAGTACTTGTAAAATGATCTATTTATATTACATAAAAACAAAAATTTAGACTGTAATGTTGACTTAGAGTTAACTAATTCTTTTTATGAATTGTTTTTCTATCATATTATTTTATGAAGGATGTCTAATTTAACTGGAACACGGTGTTATGTAAGTTATTATAAACTTTCTGTTAACTGTTTTTTACTCCTGGATAAGAAAAATATTGACTATTGTTTTTTATTTATCTCAGCCATGCCTTTTAAATATTGACTATAAATGTAGGTTAGGAGTTACCGTTTTAGTTTAGCAGGTGCATTAATTAAAAATGTGTTTAACCTATGTTATAATAATAAGAACCAAAAATGAGCATTAATTTAATTTGAATGAAAATATAATAGCTAAAATCCTTTAAATCATACATTGTAATTTATAATCTTTGATACCTTGTGAGAAATAAAGGACAAGGGCGGAGCCAAAAATTTGGTTTGAGGGGAGTCAAGAAATTACGTGTTTAACAAATATAAAAAAAAGTTTAAATTAAGTTAATGTAAGTGAATGCATTTATTAATTTATTAACAATTTAAGTTAATTTTATTGGTGAAAAAATTATTTAATAATGTTATTAAATATAATCACATTTTAAACTATTGAATTATATTTATTTCCCACTCTTAAAAAAAATTTGAATTATAATGGTATTTCTATAATAAAATTTAAATTTACGATATTTTTAATTAAAATTAAATAGCTAACTTAAGTATCTTTATTGCTCTTTAATATTTTAGTTTTTTATATATATTATTAGAGGTAGTATAACAGAAAAGAGATAAAATAAATGTATAAAATAATTATGAATAATTATATGTTGACACTTTAACGTTACAAATACTTCATTAATGTCTATAATTTCACTTTATATACTACTCTTTTTATTACATTAAATTACCTATTATATACCTATACCTTTATGTCTTTCCTTAATTTTTCTCTTGAAGTGTCAACTAATGAGATAATTTTTATATATTATTTTTTAATAATTTTTTTTATAAACTTTAGGGGGGCATAATGCTTTTTATAATATATTTTTAATACATTATGAAAAAAAATTTGGGGTAGGGGGCATGACTCCTCCATGTCCCCCCTCCCAGTGTCACTTATAAAGGATTGAGACGAAAAGATGACAAGTCAACACTAGAAGTTACAACTTTTGGAACATGCATTTGATTCAAAATGTACAATCCCCTGTTGTTAAGTGTCAAAATTACATACTTTCAGGATACTTTTAAAGGTATTTTTCTTGCTTATACCTTGATTTAGAGCGTTATTTTGACTCAAATTGCTTTGTTTTTACTATATTCTAAATCTTTGTCTAGTAGTGTGATTTTTCGGTTACATTGTAGTAATTTGTCATATATTTTTTTTAGAAAAAGGGCTTGAAGAAGAAGAATGTATCTTGAAGGGGAAGTTTGAAGTACTAAAACTTCAAAAGGATCAGCTAGGACAACAAAATTTTGGAAGAATAGAAACTACCATTTCGCCAAGCTAGAATTCATGGTTGAACGGGTCTGCACTCAAAAGTGAAATTGTTGTTTTTGTATTTTTAGGCCTGACATGCAAATATAGATAGATTCCCCCTCCCTTTTGCTTTCATAATTTTAACAATTTGCAACTTTTGTATTGTTCTAGTGAGGGAGAAAAACTCTCAAGTGTTCATGTGTTCTTCATCCATTTTCTCCCCTACCATGTATATTTTTTAGCTATTCATCTCCATGAGAGCTTGATTTCTCTTGTTGTGAGGGATACACTATTAGAAAATATGTTTTTTACATCGGTTATTTATGACTTTTTACATCGATTTTTAACTAATGTTGAAAGTACCGATGTTGAAAGTATTATCGTTAACATCGGTTTTTTAAAACCAATGTTAACGTAAAATTGACAACATCAGTTATTTAAATAACCGATGTTATATAATAAGAATTACACAAAAAAATGTATGAATATTGACAGTTCACATTGGTTTTTATATAAAACTGATGTTAACGTTTGGAAGTTAACATTGGTTTTTATACAGAACCGATGTTAACGTTTTTTTATATTAACATCGATTCTTTTAAAAAAATTGATGTTGCTATTAGGAATTTTTTTAAATACTCTCTCTGTTTTTACAAAAAACCCAAAATTTAACCTATTAATTTAAAATCAGACCACACAGCACAACATATATCATTTGCATTCTGTTTTCAAACAGGTTTTAGCAAAAAACTAGCTAGTAAACTATCAATTGTAAAAAAGTAATTGATAGCTATGAATAAATAATTTATTAATAACAATCAACAAATATTATTCAATGTTAAAATGAAACTGCAATTTAAAAAAATGTAATGCAAGCTAGTAAACTAATTAAGTAACCTAAAGTTACATAGTTTCCTAACATCCCAAGTTTGATTTCTCACTTTGAGATAATATCGTGCCCACTAGATGCGAAGCGCCTTCAATCTCTCTGCTTTCAATGGTCTAACATCATTAAAATACTGCATGATCAAATAAAACATAAGTTAATAATGTAATACCAATGATAAGAAAATCAACTTTGTTTGAAATAAACAATTATCGTTTCCCAATTATTCCAAAAAGTTCCTAAGATTATCATGGAAATCCAGCGCATGATATTATAGCCGCACTTAGTGCTTTCTTTTTGTTTATTACACTAAATACATAATGAAATTTGGATATTAAATGTTAACTACAATTAGTGTACACACACATAAAATATATATAAGTAGAAGTTTTATTTAAATCACGTACCTTAACAATAATCCACCTAGCACCAGCCTTGGATTTAGGTTGTGGAGTATCATCAAGTCCTTTCAAAGCACTGTTGAATACAAGGAACATTAAAATTTTGATGTTGTTGAGTCATGCTAATGCAAATGTATTGAAAAACAACATTGACCTATTAATTTTTCCCTTAAGGTAGTTGTCTGGCCTGTTATGTAAAGAACAAAACCAGACAACAAGATTTTCCTAAGGCAAAATGACGACCATTTGCCAGTGTGCATTGTAGTGGAAACCAATATGGGTTATTGTAGTATTATACATTATTTAAATTCAGCTGTTCAATTTGACTTACCCATTCAGGTATACTCCAGACATCGCATTTTGAACTCTGCATCCAACTCTTCATGTAACTTTCTAATTCAAATTGTGATTGCCCAGATCTCTAAATGAACTGTGGCTCGAGAAATCCATACACATCGGAATTCCCCGCTCACATACTTGTCTCAATCAGAAGCCTATTGTTGTTAAGACAAAGTTAATTATGTGTGAATTTAGAACAATAACTTAGGTAATTAAGAATAATCTAAATTGACTTACAGAATCCACAATTGTATAACAGATATACTGAGACATTGACCATCATGTGCAATTTCAGATAGATCTTCGTGCTTTATGTACAACGGGAAATGTTCATTAAACACCCCGAACACGGTAGCATCCCACATAACCTGGAGAAGCATCAAGAAAAGTTGTGGGATGGTCAATGTCATCAAATATAAGGGATCATCGACCTCATGATCCAGCCTATCTGGAGGTTTTGCTAGAGACACAATTGTCTGTTTATCCAACATAGTTAATTAACATAATTTAATTACAGTGAACAATTCAATTGAAAAAAAGAAGCATATAATGAGAGTAACATGCTTGTTGTGATAAACGATTCATGAGATGTGTCGACCAAGCAAGGAAGGTGTTAAGTGTCTGCCCCACTAAAATAGCCTCGTCAGTGGGTACAAGAACGAGAGCCTCTGCATCTTTAACCTCCTCAACACCAACCTTCACTTGGCCATGCAACAAAGAGATTTTGTGAACCATTGTGGATCCCTCATAAACTCTTCCTAGGGCAACCAGGCGGGAAGGATTTTCTTCGATGTACAACCCACATTTTTCTGAGTCAATGTTCGGCTTCCGGCAAGTGCACCGGATCGCATAAGTAGTATAAAACAGTAAGAACCGAGTATCAAACTCTCAGGGAACTTGTGTTACTTGGTAAGTTATTTCAGTGAATAGGTGTTTGGTGTGAAAATCTAAGTGTGAATATAAACAGGTATGTAAACTATCTATGCAAAAAGGAAAATCACACGAGAGAAATGATGTGTAAAAACAAGTAGAAAACGTGTTGGTCTTCCTAATAGGTGCCTGATGCTAAAATGATATTTTCTATCTAACGATGCTCATGTGTTCCTATGGTGTCTCCTGAGATGCTAAACCCCGATTCCTCATGATAGTTTAGCCTAATCCTGATTAAGCATTGTCCTTAGATTCTTCTTGTTGGACTAAACTCAACCAAGACCGCATTAAGACAAACATACTACAACTAAATTATCGCACCCTGATTCCTCGTGATAGTACGACAACTTAGCCCTGTCCTATTAAGGTCATCAGAATCAGACCAGTTTCCACTATTGAATGACCCTAACAAAGCTTGCATCTACGTGATCAAGGTAAAGACATACTAGAATGAAAAGCAGATAGCACAAAGAACACACAAAATATCATTAAATAGATAAAAGGATATTTACATCAGGTACCTACAGGGAAGATCCAACAGAGGATTTTAGCTTTCCATAACAAGGAAGCCTCCTTTACAACAAAGAGAAGAACAAGATGAAAGATTGCAAAAAATACAACTGGTGAGGATGTCTCCTTCACCTCTAGGATCTCAACCACTCATAATCTCATCTCAAGCTCTCAGAACAGCTTCCTCTTCAAGCTCTGGTCCCTGCAGATCTTCGCACAGCAAAATCTCTCAAAACTCTCTGGAACTTGGACTTTTCTCTCTCTAGAATCACTAGACATGCAAAGCTTCAGCTCTCAGCCTAAACTCCCCTCTCTAAATCTGATTTCAGGCTTAAATAGGTTCCCTTGTTCATGCTCGTGCGCTTAGCGCAACTTTGATCCGCTTAGCGCACATTAGTGAATTTCAGCTTAGCGTGTGCTCTTCTCGCTCAGCGGATGGACTGAAGCGATGCGCTTAGCGAGATGAAGCGGTGCGCTCAGCAAACCTGTACCGCTCATCTTCTTCCAGAGTGTTCCTCGCGCTTGGCCAATGAGTGTTGCGCTTAGCGGATGCTCGCTAAGCCAGCAAATTGGCTTAGCGAGAAGGTGAAAAACAACACTTCTCAGAGTCGCCTAATTAACCTGAAATTGAGAGAAAATGATTATTAAACACACAAAACAAAATTACTAAGTATTTATTACCTATCTTTAACTAAAAGAACTTATAACACTACAAAATAACCATAAATTGGAGGAGTTTGATACAATTTACACAAATTTTATACACAAAAGTTAGTCGTATTCACCGACTAACAGTCACCCGTGTTTGGATCGGTCGGTGAGGGATCAACACAATTCCCCTTTGTGCTGACACGAGCAGCTGAGGGACCAACCTTAGGCTCCGGAGGCAGTGCAAGTTCCTATGATTGGATCTGTGATTGCAATTGGGACTGCATCTGGTTGAAGGATAACATCAGTTGCCGAGTAACTTTTTCTATGATCAACTCCTCTAGCTAGTCCCTGATTTTTTGAATTAGCTGCTCGAGTTCTTCGGGAGCCATGGAGGAAGAACTGCGGGAGGTTCGTGGAGCCGATCCAAAGTATTTCTTTATGGTCACACCGGCTCCAGCAGCTCGCACACGGCCAGGGTGTTTTGGTCGCCCAATGGCAGCAGTCAAGAGATCCTGATGTCCATGGGGGACAAACAAACCCTGTGACACCTGCTCCTCTAAAGAATTCATTACAGAACACATATATTTGTTTAGTCAATCATAGAATAAACAAAGATATTTACAATTCTTAATTGAAAATGACTTATAATCTTCTCAGCAATTTCCTTTGCTGCCTCAGACGTCATCTGCCCAGTTTTCTTGGTGCGGGCCATCTTCCACTTCATGTTTCATCTGATGGGAGATGGAGGGTCATTCACGCCCTTAGTGCTTCCGGATTGAGCAGCTTCCTCCATTTTTTTCTTTGTCTTCTAAACCATCAGCTTCTGTTCTAAATATTCATAACCCCCACGAGACAATACATGGGGGGCGGTGTTTTGCTTCTGGATGGCCTGTGCCTTTTTCCGCACATCCTGCAATAATCAAACATTAATGAAAATGATTACTACAATGTATTATAAGAACTGAATTTTTAGTGGAAAACAATTAAAATGACAAAGTACATACCTCCCACGAGAGGTCTTTGTGGGTCTGACAAAACTGGGTCCATTTCTCCTTGCTAATGTCGTATTTTTCACAAACAATGTCGTCAACATTGTCCTTGTCGGCTGCAAGTACCCATTTCCTCGTCAAATCAGATTTAAATTGTCTCCACCGCTCGCTGACAGTCTGAAGTACTTTCTTCTTTGTCCTACCGTCAGAAGCTTCAGGAATATCAAATTCAGCTTGACAAACAATAAATTAGGTTTTATTGTTAGTAAATTATAAATTTTGGCTAATAAAGAAATTGAAAGATGAAAACTAAAATACCTGAATATCCTTCCATATCAAATCCTTCTGAGCAAAAGAGACTTCCTTCCAAGTCTCGTATGTCAAGTCGACCTTATCACGAGCGACAATCCCCAAATATGTTCTTAATTTCTTCTTGTGGGGACCGTCGGCCTTCTTGGTCACAGGATCGACGTGGACCACCGGTCTCTCTGTCCCAAGTGGTCTAATGGCCAAGGATCGTAGCCGTGTGACTTTGTGTGTCCGCTTCAAGGTAGACGGAGACGCTGATGCTACTGAAGGAGGAGGAGGAGGCGAGGCAGGTGGAGTAGCCATGGGCCTGTAAAGAAAAAAACTTGAGTTAGTTAACATTATCAAAAAACTGAATCAGTTATGTAAATGAATGTACCGAAATGAAATTCATAATTAGAAAATTACATTAGACGATGTTAATTAATTCTCCTTCATCATAATCATTACGATTAGCATGAACGTCGTCAGCTTCTTCTTCTCCGATGATGTTAGGAGCCATTTGTGTGGACAAAGGACTAACATAAGTATCAATGTATGAATCATCATCTTCTACATTAACACCAATTGTTTTCCCGTGTAGAACCATAGACCACCTTTCATCACAAGGGTCTTGCACATAAAATACCTGTTTAGCTTGTTCTGCCATGATGAAAGGGTCATTGTGGTAAGCTAGTTTCTTTAGGTCTACCAATATAAATCCTACATCATCGGTCCGCACACTGGTGTTGTTGTCAACCCATTTGCATTTGAAAACACAAACAGTAAATTTGACATAGTTAAGCTCCCAAATTTCATCAATGAACCCAAAGTAAGAGATGGAAGCTACACAGGGATTGTCATCATGTACACTTGAGTGTTGAGATTCAACCCTTAGGGTGACCCCGCTATTTTGCATTGTACTTTTCTCGTCTTGTGCTTTTCCCGTGTAGAACCATAGACCACCTTTCATCACAAGGGTCTTGCACATAAAATACCTGTTTAGCTTGTTCTGCCATGATGAAAGGGTCATTGTGGTAAGCTAGTTTCTTTAGGTCTACCAATATAAATCCTACATCATCGGTCCACACACTGGTGTTGTTGTTAACCCATTTGCATTTGAAAACACAAACAGTAAATTTGACATAGTTAAGCTCCCAAATTTCATCAATGAACCCAAAGTAAGGGATGGAAGCTACACAGGGATTGTCATCATGTACACTTGAGTGTTGAGAATCAACCCTTAGGGTGACCCCGCTATTTTGCATTGTACTTTTCTCGTCTTGTGCTTTTGTATAAAAGGAATACTTGTTTATGTCGTATCCTTGCCAAGTTATAACATTTCATTCAAATTAGTTATGCATATTTGATTTTTACCATAGTACAAAATGGTTGTCTTTTTCATTTACTGTTTGTGCATAAATTTGATTTGCATTTTATCCTGCACTTCTGAAAGAATAATGGGACCTTGCTGGGCATATTAGTCACTTCCTTTCAAATTAGTTATCCAGGACTTTTATATATTATTTGTGATCTGTTTTTAATAACAATCTTATGTTTATGATTGATTCGTTTATCCTTTAAAAAAAATGATTGTTTCTTTTGTTCCTTTAAAAAACACAAGATTAAAGTATAATTATAAATAAGAAAATTATTTATTTGAAAATATACAAAAATTCTTATGAAGGTAAACTATAAGTGTATCGACAATTATAAAATGTTAACCTAATATTAATAACTAAATGATCATAATTTAATATTTTTTATAAAAAAGAACCCATAATTTGGGTTTTTTTTTTCTTCAGAGTGATAATTTGGGATTGACGGAAAACTAGTGGGCACTGAAGATAAAAATATTGACCAACGACCAATCAGATTAATTTGTTTGTGTTCGTGCAATTCTTCTTCGTGCAATTTAGCATTTTTCTATTTAAAATAATATATTAATATTAATTATATAATGACATAATTTTTTAAAGAATTATGATATATAAATGAAACATTTGATATTTTAAATTATTTTTTTATTATATTTATTAGAGTAAATTACAACAATATTTCCTAAAATTTCATATAATTACATAAATATTTTCTATTTTTTTAACCATTATTTCATCTTTCTTGTAGGAAATGTTAATGTAAAATTTGACAAATGTTAATTCAATGCTAGTTAGCAATGAAAATAGGCTTAAGTTTCCAATAGAACCACTGACCTAGCCTTGTTAGGCCCAAATCAGACTTTAGGTTATTTAAAAAGCCTTTTAGGCCATTTAAAAAGATTTTATGTCATCTTATTTAAGTAAATATAAATTATAACCATATGTTTAGTATTATTATGTTAAAATTGTTATAATGTATTATAATCATACATTTATTTATCTTTTAAAAATATTACAATGTCAACCTACAGTCCTACATAAAGAGTTGTAAATTTATTGAGGGATAAATTTATAATTTAATTAGAGATCTTATTACAAAATAGATTGTTTTTAACTAAGTTGTCTTGAAGACAATAAACTTGTACCATATTATTGTATTAAACTTAATTCTTATAAAACTTAGTTGGTTTATTTTCATATTTGTCGGGTGAGTCCCGAGATTTTATGGATCCAAGGTGAAAAGTTGATTTTAGTCCTTTTATATTTAAGTATTCGAAATATAAGTATATATTATATAAAAAATTTAACATGTAGTTTTATTAAAAATTACATGTTTTTTACATTAAATGAACAACACAACTTTAATAAATCTCAAAATAATATATTACATTTTTTTTTCAATTTACTCTTATGTTTTCACATATCACTCAATTTGTTTCTAAAATAATTACATAACATAAATCTTTATACATAAGATAGACATGACAATGAGACAAGTCGGTGATAGGTTTGACTCTCCTATCTTCACCCTAACACAAGCCAGATGAGTTCATATTTAAAAGAAAAAAATTTCTATTTTTTAAATTCATCTCCATCCTGGTTGGACTCTACAAATTTGGATAAATTGGCGAGAAACTAGTCACACTTTTCATAACTTTAATTTATTTATATATTTATAATTTAATCTAATATCTTTCTCTCCAAGAAAATATGTTAGTTCGTTCATTATTGCCTATCATCAACAAAAAATATCATTTTCTATTAATAAATATTACATATGTTTTTGTTCTTTACTGAAATACTAATATTTAGTTTTATTCATTTATAATTGGTGTTTTTGTTTGTGTTTATTATTTTGTTAAAATATAAAAATATTTTAAATCTATTATCATAAATCAATTACATTGTGATATGTTATATTGAGCTAAAAAAATCATTCAGTGAGAACTTGTGAAGGTAATACATAAAAAAGAAACTAACAACCAAATATAATAATACTTTTTAATCATATGTCATTCTTAATTTGAACAAAAAGAGACATCAAATAAAATAATAATTTTAATTTAATTAGAAAAATAAATAATATAAAAGATATTAAATGACTATTTTTTTAAAAAAAATTAGGTTCCTTTTAGCCGTAGGTATTGTGTCATTGCACCTCCGGACAAGGCTTAGGGTCGGCCTTGACCTTTTTTTGACACTGAGTAACAACAATTTGATTTTTATAAATTATAGTTTGGTTTACATAAAATTTTCTCAACAATTTATGGCCTATTGTTCAATGGAAAGAGAAGTCAAACTTATATAAATCTTTAATATAAAATAGGCATTTAAGTAGGCTAACAACTCAAGTTAGGCTCTCAAATAGGTTATGTCGGGCCTAAATATAAAGCATATGATAGGTACAGGCTAGAGTCAAGGGTTGAGTTTTTTAAATAAGCCTATTTAACCAAAGCCTTGTTCGTCCTAACCTATTTTCACCCTTGATGTTAGTGTAATATTTTCAAACATACAAGGGAATGCATGACCTGTCTTGAGATTTTTTATGTCCTGAGTGAACTGAGAAAATTATACCATCATAATTATTTGAATTTTATCCTTCTTGCTTTTTTTTGGAAAAATCATTAATAATTTGTTCATAATCAAGATTTTTAATTAAAATAATCATATTAATAGAAATCAAAACAGGTTTATTTAATCTAGCTTGTGACATAGTTTCAAGTACGATTTTAACAATTTCAAATTTGATAAATTAGCTACTTTTAGTGTATTTAATAGTAGCCACAATAGTTAATATTATTTTATAAGTTGTGCACGCATTAGGAAAACAATTAAATGTTTTCAAATAAGTTAGTATCATAAACTTTGATTTTGATTCATTGCTAAAATTTGAATCATAATCATTGTAATTTTTGGTTCATGAACTTTGTTTATGTAATTATATTAACGCTAATAGCAATGGAAGAAAATAATATTTCATATTCTTCTTTTCTATATTAACATCATACCTAAATTATCGATTCTTTTTATCAAAATTGTGAATAAATTTTAATGATAAGTGAAAACATTACCATTAATTGGCGAATTACTCGTATTGTTTCCCTAAAAAAATGATTGAAAATTATTTTACTTTTTGAATAATTTTAAAATTATATAAAAATTTTATTTTAATATTTATATAAAAAAATTGGCGACCCTCTAAAAATGGGATCTTGGGCAGTCATCCAATAATTTTAATACATTTTTAAATTTAGTCTTTTTATACTAAATCTAGACTATCAAAGTTTTTACACTTGCTTTCTTTAACATATTATGCATATTTCTTATATTATTATTATTTTAAATTAAAAAATACCTATGTATTGTAGAGTTCCTTAAAGATTTCTTCAAAACAGGATACAAGGTACTAGACTCAGTCCCTTTAAGTAAGATTTCGAGTTCAAACCTTGTTGGTAGAAAAGTATAACCTTTTTCAGACTAAATGTTTTAATGACTACAAAATTTTAAGAAGAAATTCTAAGTCCTTTAGACTTGTGCTACTAATGACACTACTACAAAATATAGATTTAACATCGCACGATTAACATCGGTTTTTCAAAAAGCCGATGTTAAGAAAAGCATAGTGGTATTTTTGTAAATAAGTCAATTGGTTAACATCGGTTTTCTTTATAAAACTGATGTTGGGTTATAGATAAAGTAAAACCCTAGAAGATTCTCCCCCCGCACGCTAGCTCAGTCTTAGAAACGAAACAAAAGCCTCTTTCTCCCTCACCGCAAAGACCTGTCACTGTGGTCTCCTCCACACCATCGTCGTCGCTGGGGTTCGTGATCACCATCGGGGTTCGTGACCACTGCGGTCCGTTGGAGTCTGACTTCAGCATTCAACACTAACACCAACATTGCAGTTTCAGTCAGGTAATTCCTTCTCTGCAATTTCTTGAAATGAGCTATGTTAAGTTAAATCCTATATGACTGTTTTTCACCACTCCCCATACTCCATAGTTAACCCCCATGCTTCCGACTACCTTACTTTAGTTAGGGTTTGTGCAAGTAAACTTCAAACGACTGTAACTTTTGATAGGAATGTCCGTTTGAGGCTCATAATATGTCAAAATGCTCCGAAGGGGATTTGGTCAACCAATTTTCCCAGAAAACGCCTCTAAGTAGGTGAAAAATAGGATTTAAGATTCAACCACCGATTTTTCCAAAAGTTTCAAGTTTTGTTATTCTATAAATAACCCAGTTTGGTTAATTTGCCCTGTATATCTCCTTGCGTATATTGATGACATTATAATTATTGGCAGTACTATTCATTTAATTCAATAAATTACCTCTCAGGCAAGTATATCTCTATGTTGATGCCAAGTTCTAATATTTATTTTCTCTTCTTTGGCTTTTGGTTGCTTTTCTGTGGCAGATTTAGTTGCAAGGCATAGGGAGTACCTCTACCTCTACCTCTACCTTGGTGGTTTGCTTTCTTCTGGGTTGTCCATTCATCAATTGCACTCTTCAAGTTTGAGGTAACTAGCAATGTTGTTCTACATGTGACTGATAAACTATATTATTAATAGAAACATCATGTATTAGATATATTCTATTTTGGATGATAAGCAAGTAAACCCTAATGTTGAATGATCTTGGTCCAAATTACTACATAAATCACTATGAATTAGAGCAATATACTACTGACATAGTACATAAACAAGTCATATCAGCATTAGGCAAAATTAATCAGCCTTCATTCCAAGAAAGAAAAAAATAGAAATCAACATAGAGACTTGGAACCATAATACCTTCTTTTCCAGGTTATAAACACCTTGTTTGTCTTAGCTGCCTAACACATTCCTTAAGTGCATTGTCTAGATGGGTGACTCTATCTTCAAGTGTTGAATTTTTGAGAGTCAGTGCCTGGACTTGCTTCTTTAAACTTGTCACTTACATTCACAACCGCAACAGATAGATTTTCTTAAATATTCCTCAATCCATCAGTTATATCTCCATCCTTAATTATACTATCCTTTGCTCTGTTCCATTTTCATCTTCCTCCAATAAGAACCCATCATGTCCCTTGTCTGTTGTATGTGAGGTGACTTCAGCTGATTGTGCACTGATAAATGACATGTCATTAATATCTTCAGCGATGGCCACAACTTCTGAGGTAACTTTAGGGGTCTGGTTATGTCCAATAGGAGATTCATTCAATGCCTGATGCTGCAAAGACAAGAAAAACTAGACTTATCATAAACTAGAAGAATAAACCAACAGAATAACAAAGAGATCAACTTACTGCCTACTAAATTTTTACATTAATATTATCTAGAAAATCCTCATAATTTTCTTCACTATCCTAAGAACCAAAACAGATTGTTTTCAATGTTTCTAAAACCAAAATTTTCGAGCCTTTGTATCTAATGGCAAGGTAACTTACCCACTTGATATGTAAGAACATCATGGTAGTTTATGGCAAGGTAACTTACCCATTTGAGTGTATAAGAAATCTTTTCGCTTAGACCAAATCTGTGAGAAATTTATGAGCATGAGTTTATGCTCGTTTGTATTTAACAACAATGCAGCTAGGAATAGAAGCAACCACAATGTATATTGCTTCTTTTGACATTGTAGAGTATGACATTAAAAACTGTTAAAACTAGGTGGAACTGGTTAAACCAAAGTTGTGTACACGTGCAGTTCTGCAGTGGTCTTGACACTAAAATAAATGTAATGTACTAGCTGCCATAAACATGGTTTCTGCTTATGTAAAAACTACAAATTAGACACGATCTTCCTGTTCGATGTATGTGCTTCTGATTCACACACTCAAGTATCTAAAGCTACCTTTTATTTAGAGGTTACATTTTAGGGAGAAACTCTTTTTTTTATTAATATTTATAGTACCATATGACAAATAAAATTCCTTGTTTTATAGCTATTGATTATTACTTGTTGAGATCCATTGAAATTTTTACAAAAGCAACTTTAATAAATAATTGCGTCTTATAGATTTGTGTTGTTGTTGTTGATATTTCTATCATTAAAGACAACTGATATATGATATACAAATTGTGTTCATTATGAGTGAACCTTAGATTCCCGTTTGAGACTGAATGCAATAATTCTTGCGTGCAGTTTGCATTAATCATTGTATTCAATCTTCAATTGTCGATTTGGACAGTTTGGGGAGACTGATATTTTTATGGTAGATTCATGCGTTAAGGTTAACATTATTTTGTTTAATTTGATGAAATTTCAGTACATTGCATTTCTAGTTGTTCTCTGAGTGCATACTTGATTATCGGGAAATTAATTTCACCGATTTCATGTCGTGTACTTGGAGACTAATGCGAAATGCTGCTGAAATTTTGTCAAATTTAACAAAATAGAATTAACCCTGACGTACAAAGCTACTCCTCCTCCTGCTGACGCATCAACGTCTTCGTCTACCTTGAAGCGGACACGCAAGGCGACACGGCTACGATCGTTGGCCACTAGACCACCTGGGGCAGAGAGACCAGTGGTCAACGTCGATCCTGCTACCGGCGAGGCCGACGGTCCCTACAAGAAGAAATTAAGAACATATTTGGGGATTTTCGCTCGTGATAAGGTCGACGTGACATACAAGACCTGGAAGGAAGTCCCTGCTGCTCAGAAGGATTTGATATGGGAGGATATTCAGGTATTTTAGTTTTCTTATTTGATTTTCTTTAGTAGCCAAAATTTATAATTTACTTACAATAAAACCTAATTTATTGTTTGTCAAGTGGAATTTGAAATCCATGAAGCTCCTGACAGTAGGACAAAGAAGAAAATTCTTCAGACTGTCGGTGAGTGGTGGAGGAAGTTTGAATCTGACTTGACCAGGAAATGGGCACTTGCAGCCGACAAGGACGGTGTGGATGACACTGTCTATGAAAAATACGGCATTAATAAGGAGAAATGGACCCAGTTTTGTCAGACCCATAGAGACCCCTCGTGGGAGGTATGTAGTTTGTCATTTTAGTTGTTTTCCACAAAAAATCACTTCTTATAATTCATTGCAGTAATAATTTTCATTAATGTTCAATTTTTACAGGATGTGCGAAAAAAAGAACAGGTCATCCAGAAGCAAAACACTGCCCCCCATGTGTTGTCTCATGGGGGTTATGAATATTTAGAAGAAAAGCTCATGGCTGAAAAAGACAAAGAAAATACTGGAGGAAGCTGTCCAGTCCGAAAGCACTGAGGGCGTCATTGACCCTCCATCTCCCATCAGACGCCATGTGAAGTGGAAGATGACCCGCACAAAGAAAACTGGGCAGATGACGTCCGAGGCAGCAAAGGAAATAGCTGAGAAGATTGTAAGTCATTTTCAATTAAGAATTGTAATTATCTTTGTGTATTCTGTGAATGCCTTGGACAAATATGTGTTATGTACAGGATTCTTTGGAGTAGCAGGCGTCACAGGGATCGTTCGTCCCACATGGACGTCAGGATGTCTTGACTACTGCCATTGGGCGACCAGAGCATCCTGGTCGTGTCTGTGTTGCTAGAGTCGGTGTCACTATAAAGCAATATCTTGGATCGGCTCCACAAACATTCCGCAGTTCTTCCTCCATGCCTCCTGATGACCTATAGCAGCTGACCCAACAAATCAGGGACCAGCTGGAGGAGTCGATCACAAAAAAAGTGACTCGGCAGGTGATGGCATCCTTCAGCCAGATGCAGTCCTAGTTTCAGTCTCAGATGCAATCACATGGACTTGCACTACCTCCGAAGCCAAAGGTTGGTCCCTCAGGTGCTCATGTCAGCACAAAGGAGAGTTGTGTTGATCCCTCAGGGAATGATCCAGAGATGGGTGACTCGGACAAATGCGGATTGTACATTGAAGAAAATCCTTCCCGCCTAGTTGCCCAAGGAAGACTTTATGAGGGATCCATAGCGGTTCACAACATCCCTTTGTTGCATGGCCAAGTGAAGGTTGGTGTTGAGGAGGTTAAAGATGTAGAGGCTCCCATTCCTGTACCCACTGACGAGGTTACCTTAGTGGGGTAGACACTTAACACCTTCCTTGCTTGGCTGACACATCTCGTGAAGCGTTTATCAGAACAGGTGTTTTACTCTAATTATATGTTTCTTTTTTTCAATTGATTTGTTCACTGTAATCAAAACTTGTTAATTAACTATGTTTGATTAACAGGCAGCTGTGTCTCCAGCAAAACCTCCAAAAAGCCCGGATCATGAGGTTGATGATCCCCTGTATCTGATGACATTGACCATCCCACAACTGTTTTGGAAGTCTCTCTAGGTTATGTGGTATGCTTCCCTGTTCGGGCTGTTTAATTCAGACTTCCCTTGTACATAAAGCATGAAGATCTATCTGAAATAGCACACGGTGGTCAATGTCTCAGCATCTCTGTTATACAGTTGTGAATTTTGTAAGTCAATTTAGATTACTGTTAATTACCAAAGTAATTGTTTTAAATTAATACATAATTAACTTTGTCTTAACAACACAGGCATCTGACTGGGACAAGTATGCAAGCGGGGAATTCCGATGTGTATGGATTCCTCGAGCCACAGTCCATTCAGAGATCTGGGTAATCGCAATTTGAATTGGAAAGTTACATCAAGTGTTGGATGCAGAGTTCAAAACGTGATGTCTACCTTGGAGTCTACCTGAATGGGTAAGTCAAACACAACAACTGAATTTAAATAATCTATACTACTACGATAACCCATATCCATCTCCACTGCAGCGGACACTGGCAAAAGGTCATCATTTTGCCTAAGGAAAACCTAGTTGTCTGGTTTTGTTCTTTACATAACAGGCCAGACAACTACCTTAAGGGAAAAATTAACAGGTCAGTGTTGTTTTAAATACATTTGCATTAGCATAACTCAACAACATCAATATTTTAATGTTCCTCGTATTCAACAGTGCTTTGAAAGGACTTGATGATACTCCACAACCTAAATCCAAGGCTACTGCTAGGTGGATTGTTGTTAAGGTGCGTGATTTAAATAAAACTTCTACTTATATATACTGCTTATGTGTGTGTACACTAATTGTAGTTAATGTTTAATTAATATTCAAATTTCATTATGTATTTAGTGTAATAGACAAAAAGGAATCACTGAGTGCGACTATTACGTCATGCACTAGATGTCCACGATAATCTCAGGAACTTTCAGGAATAATTGGGAAACAATAATTGTTTATTTCAAACAAAGTTGATTTTCTTATCATTGTTTTTATATTATTAATTTATCTTTTATTTGATCATGCAGTATTTTAATAATGTTAGACCATTGGAAGCAGAGAGATTCAACGCATTTCGCATCCAGTGGGCACAGTATTATCTAAAAGTTAGAAATCAAACATAGGATGTTAGGGAACTATGTAACTTTAGGTTACTTAATTAGTTTATCGCACTTTGCATTACATTTTTTACAATTGTTGTTTCATTTTAATAGTTTACTAGCTAGTTTTATGCTAAAACCTATTTGCAAGCAGAATGCAAATCATATATGTTGTGTGGTCTGATTTTAAATTTACAGGTTAAATTTTGGTTTTTTTTTTTGTAAAAACAAAGACAGTATTTAAAAAAAATTCCTGAAAACAACATCGGTTATTTGAAAAAATCGATGTTAACGTATATTAACATCGGTTTTTTGTAAAAAACTAATGTTAACTTACTTTAAAATCGATTTTTCTAAAAAACCGATGGTAACTGTTAACATTAACACATACGTTAACATCAGTTTTCTGAAAAAAAATCGATGTTAAGTTACGTTAACATCAGTTTTTCTGATGTTAACTGTCAACATTAATACATTTTTTTGGGTGTAATTCTTATTATCAACATTAAATAACCGATGTTGTAAATTTAACGTTAACATCGGTTTTTTGGAATCGATGTTAACGATAATACATTCAACATCGGTTAAAAACCGATGTAGAAAGTCATAAATAACCGATGTAGAAAGCATATTTTCTAATAGTGTGATATGCCTTAAGTACGTTCAAAGAGACAAGACTTAATCAAAAAGCATGCAAAAAAGATGGAAACAATGCACAAAAGTTTCTTAAAATCAAAGACCGTCCAACTTTAGAAGAAAGAAACCTATAGCAAAAGGGCAATAATGCATTCTATGTCAGGGTGCATATATCAAAAGCTAAATATGACTAGAAGCATGAGTCTGGAAGTAACTTAAGTTAGGGGGGTTATCAAATGCTACACATGACATAAAGATCATCAAAAGATGCAGTGCAAGCGACAACAATATAGATTGATGTGTCTATATAGCCAAGAAGCAAATACTAGAAGCTATATGAAGAAAGATTTCATGAAATATTGTGCAAAGGCATTGTCACGACAAGCTCTTTTGAAGTAGTGGATCAAATTGAAAAAAGAAAGAGTTAGTTAACAACTAGTAGTCCTATACCAACAAGGCAACTGGTAACAAGAAAAGGAGTTTCAGATTTCTACAAAATCTCCTTGGTCTCTAAGCCTTTCAAGATAGGGAGCAACAAACATCTTCAAAGCTCTATTTAAGGACAATGGGGTGCAGCAGGAGTTCTTTGCTAGGAAGGAAAATAAGATAGCGAGGGTATATATTAGAAGTTGAATTGTACACACACAGTTAGTTTCTGATACTAATCTTCCTTAGCTCAGACTCTTTAGGACTTTAAAGCTGAATCCATCTAGCCATATCTTCTCAAGGGGAGCTTACTAATGAGTTTTCCATGAAAGGTGCATTAGATACTTGTCTTTAAACAAAACCTATTTAGTGGGTTCAATTGTTAATGGAGAAGGGAAGTGGGTGAAATTCATGAGCTTGATCCCCCTCTACTAAAAAAACTAACATTCTGAAAAACTAACATTTGCTGATAAAAAACCTATTTAAAATAAGGAACCTCAGGAGAGCAATTAGGGGATTACTGCTTCTAAAGGTTTTTAGTGATCACGACAAGTTGCTATGCGAGTCAAATAACAAGTCATACGGAGGGTTCTAAGCCTGGAGAGACTTTAAAAAAGATACTTGGTTAAAGTTTGCATATGCTTAAAGAATATTGTGTTGAAGCCAAGTAAAAATTGTCGAAAGAATATTCAGGGGGGCCCCACAAAGGCTTGAAAAATACTGGTGCAAAAGTTTGTGGAGGCTTCAAAAAAGAAAGAATATCATAGTTGGTACTTATGTTAGTGAAAATCCTACATGTCTAGGAATTTGACGTAGCCCAAGGTTGTTGATGAACTTATGTAAATTCTATGTGTGTTTTATCCTTTTTACTGGTTTTAATTCTTTGCTTTTATATCATTTTCTTTGAGAAACATATTTTACAATGTTATATCTTTGATGTAAAATCATTAGAACTTTCTCAAACTGTGTTCAAAGTGCAAAAGCAACATCTATTTGGTTGCATAACAAATAAAATATAGATTCTACACTGCCTGGACTTTGATATTTTTTTGAACAATTTCTTAAGTAGTGTATGAAAACACCTTTATGATATTTTTACAAGAAAACTATTTTTATACAAAATACTATCAAATGGTAAAGATTGCTACTAACAAAGCTTTTAAAAAGTAAAACAATTGATATATTCTTAGAACTAGAAAAAGTCATAATTAATTAAGTGTTATTATTCAATCCCCTTCTAGTGACCTTCTGATCCACTTCAGATCCTATTAAATATGATCAACTAGATCCTTTGATTGAGATTAATCATAAACAAAACTAATAAATATTTTATGTTAATGGTATGTTGAAAAAAATATATATGCTATGCATCCATATGAAACTATATATAGTTGTCAACCTAAAAATAGCTAGCAATAAACATTTATGGTATTCTTATTGATCAATTTTCAATTAAAAATAACTTCATTGGAATAGCAATAAATAAAGTTTAAAGATAATTAATTAATATAAGTCACATTTTCTTAAAAATAATTTTGATTAAAATATTTATATTTACGCGTGAGTGTATGAAATTTTAGTTTAGTGGTACCTTGAATTGAACCAACCATATAATTTGCATATAAGTCTAACACTTTTAAAATTTTCAAGTTTTGAAGACCTGCAAAATACAAAATTTAATTTGGAGACAAATTAATTTATCAATTGAAAAGAAATTGTATTTCCTAACTTTAAAATGTGACTATAGTTGAATGCAAAGCTGCTAGTCAGGAAGAGTCATAAATTTGATTTTAGAGGGTGAGGCTAAAGCTAAAAACAATATATTTAATTTAAAATATAAATAAATTTCCACAATAGTGTGCTGAATATAACGTGTTGAACATTAGGTTGAAATAGAATATACTTTCTATAATTGTGAATGACCTTTAACATAATAATTCTTTTCACTTATAAAAATTCATTAAAATATAATTGTGAATGACCTTTAACATAATAATTCTCTTCACTTATAAAAATTCATTAAAATATCAATAATTTATATTTATGCTATACATAAAAATTTAAGATAAATGAAATGTATAATCATTTACACCTAACAATTTAAAATGTTATGTCTAAGATAATTTTTGGGATTTATTCGGTGGAATAGAAAGAAAGTGAATTGAGATAAAATTTTTGAATTAAAATAAATATAAAAATAAGTATTTGATCATTTACTATTTAGTTATTTCTTTTTTCACTTTTATTCTCTATAAACAAACATACCCTTTGAGATAATGATCAAGATCCTTTGGGACTGGTCTCGGTTTCGTAGCACCTTCATGTTCTCCAATTATCATTCTGTGATAGACTTTTACAATGAAAGAAATTAATTTCCTCCAGACACGTCATGGAAAAAAAGACCTGAACAAGACATGTGAAAAGGAACCTGATGCGTAGTAATCTGTCTTGTCATTGGAAATTACTGACGGGATAAACACGCCAAAAATTATTTAGCGCTACACCCACACACACTCAAAGCTAATTTGAATTCCAACAGAAGGCTTACTTCTGAAAAGAACGGGAAAGACAAATGCAGTTTCTGCCAAATGTTAATTCCACCTTTCAACGATAAAACAACATAAAGAGGTTAGCCATTAAGTCCAAAATTGCACTGAAAAGAAATTTTTACTGTTCGTTATATTTTTATACTTTAAACATGCACTTGTTTTATTTTATTATTTTTTATCTTAACCATCCGAATTATTTGAAATAAGAGATCCTGACTAATTTAAAGTTCGATAAAGTTCAATCAGAAAGTAAGAAAAGTTTGACTAATAATTATTTCCATCAAGGATCCAACTTATGTACTACTTGAATGATTTATCCCCAACTTCAACATATTAACCATTTATGTCTTATCACTTAGTGTTGGAAAATCAATGTTCTGATAGTATTGTTGAGTCATCACCGCTCTCACAAAGAAAATTACTCACACCCACAAAGTATCGTGAAAATACAATAAAGATTACATTGTGAGAAAAATAATAACAAATGCAAGAATTTAACATGGTTCGACACCTCTTACTTATATTCACGGAACAGACTCAAAAAGTGATTTACTATTACAAAAATGAATGTAACTCACCCCAAATAGTGTATCACTCTACAAACCCGAGTACTCAACTCATTGGTTACGAAAAATAATAACACTATCAGATAAAGATACTTTTATCTCAACAAAGTGACTTTGTTTCACAATCTCTCCTCTCACACACTCTCTCTTCATGTGTAGTATATCTCCACTATTTTTCTTCTATATTTATAGTGAAGATTGACACCAACTATAATAAATAAGCTCTCTTGAAAGTTGAAACAAAAACAATTTTGAATGCATCCATTCAACTAAGGTTCATCTAGCAAAATGTAATCTTCCACTTTATATTTAAGTCACTTAAACCTTAGTGACAAAAAATCAATACACCATGTGCATACACCTTATCTTTTGACTTGAAACTCTACACTTAGATAAATTTATTTTATTATTCTTATAATTGGCCTAAATGTTACGAAGTCTTACATCATAATAAATTATTGTTTCGAGATACATTTAATAAAATTGAACCATTCATAATTTTTCTTTTTTTAGTTGCTGTTTTTATCTTTATCTTTTCTTATGTTAATACAATACTTTATTTCTATCTAAAATAAAAATATCATATTAGCATTGAAATCATTAATTCTATTAATCAAATATAATCATGATTTAGTTTCTTTTGAATGTATTTAGTCATTATATACTTACAAAGCTTTAGATAAAAATAAATTATTGTTATGAAAAATATTATTTTTTACAAATTAAAAATATTTTTTTAAAATTTGTAGATCCGACTAACCCAAGCCAACCAACTCGTTTATGATTGGATTGGTTTAGGTCAGATTTATGAAAAAATAATTACACAAATTCGACTCAGTCTAATCCATTAAACTTTGGTCGATTTAAGTAATAAATATAGGTAAATCCAACCAATTCCAACCCAACAATGACGTTTATAACAATGATTGAATCCCTTTACATGATGTTCAGAATTGGCCGGAAAGAATAGACCATTTGTAAGAGGAACATTGGAGACAACGTAGGCTGAGAAAGAAACTTGATGGAATATTAAAATACACTAGAATGGCTACAAAGAATAGAATATTCATATCTCAAATGTTGATCCATTGTTTCGTAGTGGACTGAACCTGCAGTCAAGAAGGAAAAATATTTAGTGTTTACATTAAATCATTAGCCAAATTGTCTCACTCACCTAAGAGAAAATAACCAGCTAGGAAATAAATAATTTATAGAGATTAAGGTAATCAGATCTTCTCTAAATTTGTCAGATACTCTGTATTTATATGTAAACATCAAAACCTTTATTTATCTTCTATTGAGCACACTATATATATGAGAAGTGTTGCATTTCAGATAATAGACATTGCTAGAACTTTAATACTACAACCAATGAGGTGTATTACTGCATGTTTCTTTTTATTAATTTAATAATTTTCTTCCTGTCATCCTGCATTAGCCAAACACTGGAGCATCTGGTTACTCTCTGTTTTTTGTTCAGCAATTGTTTGTTTTACTATTCTAATATTTTAACACTGGAGCATCTTGTTTGTTTCAACAATTAAGTACAACATATGCCTCTGAAATTAAAATCCTGCAAAATATTGAGAAAAATTCACACATGTGCATTATCATTATTCTGTACAAAACTACTACAAACTACAGCCTCTCTTTTCTAATATGTTTCGAAAATCATGTAACTATTCAAAGAACATTCCATTCAAATTTCCACCAACTTTTTGGTTCTTTCTAATTCTACCCCTTGTTAGAAGGGCAAATCATTCAAAAGTCTCTAAACCTGCTGGCTTTCCATTCGTTAGCCAAAAGAAAATGAGCCTTATTAATTATATGTTGTGAGTTTTTTTCTATCCCATTCCCTGGGCAAGACTATAAATTGTAAGTCTCTAATCTGACAAAAGCATTCAATTTCTAGGAAAAAAGATGCATGCTCATTAGCTTGGTTGTCTATTCATAGCAACTGCTCAATTTTTTGGATGTGTGGAATGCTCTTGGAAAGAAAGTGATTTTGTAGTGTTGAACAACTTCTAAAATGGTTTCATGGAAAAGCATAGGAATACAGTTTTCTGAGCTACCTTTGTAATTTCTGTTAAAAGTTAAAGTGCAAAGAGTATCAATCAACCTTAGCATTTGTAATTGTGCACAGTTGTGTCTTACTAACTTTTACATACATTAAAACGAATCATCTGCTGCACGATTCTTGAAGGGTAACCCTTAAAAAATGACAGTGAGAACCAAATTAAGGACAAAAGCTCAAAAAGTTAAAAATGCTGAAGTCAAGTGGAAAACAGTGTTGAGGAAAAGGTATTTGCCATCATAACGTAGTCATCATTTTTTCTCTGGATAAATTTAAATGTTATTAAGTGCACAAATTTGTATACAAAAATTAAAAGGTTAATAGTAAAAAGTACTAGCACAATATAATTGCACCAAAGTGTAACTTCGACGTTCTTGCGGATACTAAGTGTCAATGTCTGGGTCTCCTGGTGAAATTCAACGTTGAACAAAGACTCTTTAATAGAAGTGGTGAGTTTTTAATCTTATTTTTCTGAGAACTACAATTTTTTATTTCAGTTGTCTTGAAATTCAAACTTCTACTTGTAATTGCAGTTTTCACACATACAAAACGTCTACAATGAAAATTGAGCTCATCTCACCACTTCGTGTAATAATTGTGAACTGTTATGTTTTATTAACTTTTGGAATTTCTTGCAGTTTTAAACCTCTCCTTCAATCATTTGGTGGGAAAGATCCCAACAGCTAGACAATTTAACACATTTGAAAATGATTCCTACGAAGGTAATGAGGGGCTATATGGTTGTCCATTGTCTAAAAATGCAGATGATGAAGAGCCAGAGCCAAGGCTATACGGTTCTCCATTGTCTAACAATGCAGATGGTGAAGAGCCAGAGCCAGAGCCAAGGCTAGCTTATACAATTGATTGGAATTTGAATAGTGTCGGATTTGGGTTGGTTTTTGGTCATTGAATTGTTTTTGGTCCTCTCTTGGTTTGGAAGCAATGGAGCGTATGGTATTGGCAACTCGTGCACAAAGTTCTTTGTAGAATATTTGCACAAATGTATCTTGAATATGTAACGGGAGGAGGACATACGTACACAACTTTAAGGTGGGGGCATTAGTGGTGATTAATGAAAAATAGTGATTAATAAAAAGTGTGCAAAAAAGTGAGGTTATGATGAGTCTTCTTTCTAAATGTTTCCTTTTCAAATTTGATAGTAGTTGTTTGGGTTTTATGTTGTAACGCCAAAACAATAAATTTCCAAAACATATGTATCGGAACTATAAAAATATATTCTGTTACATTTTATAAAAGTATTATCATAAATTATAGTTTTCTGTTCATAAATAACAGCTATTGAATTTTATCAAGGATGTCTAATTTAACTGGAACACGGTGTTACGAAAGTTATTATAAACTTTCTGTTAACTGTTTTTTTCTCATGGATAAGAAAAATATTGACTATATTTTTATCTATCTCTGTCATGCCTTTTAAATATTGACTATAAATGTAGGTTAGACCGTTTTTGTTTAGCAGGTGCATTAATTAAAAAGTGTTTAACCTATGTTATAATAAGAACTAAAAATGTGCATTAATCAGGTCTATTTTTCTTTAATTTGAATGAAAATATAATAGCTAAAATCCTTTAAATCATACATTGTAATTTATAATCTTTGATACCTTGTGAGAAATAGAGGACAAGGCCGGAGCCAAAAAATTTAGTTTGAGGGGAGTCAAGAAATTACGTGTATAAAAAATATATAAAAAGTTTAATATATAATATAGATATCTAATATTTTTATAAAGACAAAATATATAACTATATCGAGTAAAATACAATACTATCTAACTAATTTGATCATTTATATAAATATGAGAAACAAATAAATACATTTTTTCTTATAATTATAAAAAAGCACATACTCTTTTTAAATATATTAGCTATACATTTATACAAGAACCAATTATATGCATTTTTCATACCTTAATTTATTGTGAAATTTACTAATTGTCTCATCAATCATTTCATATAGAAATATATAAGTGAATGCATTTATTAATTTATTAACAATTTAAGTTAATTTTATTGGCAAAAAATTATTTAATAATGTTATTAAATATAATCACTAGTGAACTATATTTATTTCCCACTCTAAAAAAAACTTTGAATTATAATGTTATTTCTAGAATAAAATTTAAATTTATCATATTTTTAATTAAAATTAAATAGCTAACTTAACTATCTTTATTGGTCTTTAATATTTTAGTTATTTTTTTATATTTATTAGAGGTAGTATAAGAGAAAAGAAATAAAATAGATGTATAAAATAATTTTGAATAATTATATGTGGACACTTTAACATTACAAATACTTCATGTCTATAATTTTAGTTTATACCCTACTCTTTTTATTACATTAAATTACCTATTATACCTATACCTTTCTATCTTTTCTTCATTTTTCTCCTCAAGTGTCAACTAATGTGATAATTTTCATATATTATTTTTAATAATTTTTTTATAAATTTTAGGGGGCATAATGTTTTTTTATAATATATTTTTAATACATTGTGAAAAAAATTTGGGGGAAATTTGGGGGTAGGGGGAATGACCCCTCCATGTCCCCCTGCCCAGTGTCACTTACAAATGATTGAGACGAAAAGATGACAAGTTAACACTAGAAGCTACAACTTTTGAAACATGCATTTGATTCTAAATGTACAACCCCCTGTTGTTAAGTGTCAAAATTACATACCTTTAGGTTCTTGCTTATACCTTAATTTAGAGCGTTATTTTGACACAAATTGCTTTGTTTTTACTATATTATAAATCTTTGTCTAGTAGTGTGATTTTTTGGTTACATTATAGTAATTTGTCATATAAAAGGGCTTGAAGAAGAAGAATGTATCTTGAAGGGGAAGTTTGAAGTACTAAAGCTTCAAAAGGATTAGCTAGGACAACAACATTTTGGAAGAATAGAAACTGCCATTTGGCCAAGCCAGAATTCATGGTTGAACGAGTCTGCACTCAAAATGAAAATGTTGTTTCTGTATTTTTAGGCTTGGCATGCAAATATATATAGATTCCCCCTCCCTTTTGCTTTCATCATTATAACAATTTGCAACTTTTGTATTGTTCTAGTGAGGGAGAAAAACTCTCAAGTGTTCATGTGCTCTTCATCCATTTTCTCTCCTATCATGTATATTTTTTAGCTATTCATCTCCATGAGAGGCTGATTTCTCTTGTTGTAACAGGTAAATGTAGCCATTTATGAACTCTCATGTATCTGTTGATATGAATAAATGTATATCTCACATATTTATATTCTATGTTAACATTTTGCTTCTTTTCTTAATGCTTGTTGTGGATTGGTCACCTGTGGCATGATTTTGGGAAGTAAATGATGTTGAAAAACACTTTTATTGTCTTGAATTGAACAAAATGTCCATAAGGCTTAGTGTCTAGGAATGAAGTTGAGTTTCTTGGTAATCTTTGTTAGGTTTGGATGATCCATTAAACTAGACAACCTACCACACCTTGGATTTTGATGTTTACAAAAGTATAAATTGTTGATAATCTAATGCATTGATGTTAACTGCACATGAACACTTCGTAAAAGGACTTAATCGTTATCTACAACTCTAGTGAGTCGTGTCCATGCTTAAAGTGGAACACTTTTAGTTAAAATATATCCTACGTCCAACAAGTTGTAAAATCTATCACGTCCACTTATTGTAAAAATCAATGTTTATACACCGAGTGTTTTTACTACTCGCATCCACTTGTTATAAGTCATATACATACTTATTTTATACTCTTATAAGTGGCATCCAATCCAGTACGAAAAGGTAATGTTAGTAGCAAAGGGAAGTGCATGATCTCTTTTTAAAATTCAATTTTGCTTCTCTTTATTTGAATTGATAACATTTAAATTTATGGATAAGACAAAATAAAAGAGAATAAAAGGTATTTACAAAATATTCCTCCAGAGGTTGCTTTCGACATATAAGAGGAACACATGTTCTTGTCTGTGCTTTTATTCCTTTCCTCTCCAATCAGAGCTTGCCATGTTGTCTCACCCCTTTGAGACATCAATCATATCAAGACTCGACACTAATCTCGTAACGGATTATTCACTAAAGTCTATAAAAGACAGTCTCTACTAAAAAAGTAGAGCATGAAAAACATCATAAGAAACGAGCAAATCTCTAAAGCGAAACTCTACAAAATCATTGGACAATACATTTGATCTTTCATTGTCTATTCATTACTTAGCCAAGTTATTTTGTATTTGAACTTTATTGTTTATTCACTTGTTGAGTGTATTGAATCATTGTATTCGTTCAAACTTTTGTTTGTGAAAGTCAGGAGTGACTTAGTATTAAACAATACTTGGATGTTCTTATATTCAGGGGGAGTCTAAGGTAATGTATGTAACACCCCAAATTCTAATTCAAAACATTGCTTGAAAAACTCTCGTTAATTCTTTTTATTCTTGAAATACGTGTCAATAAATTAATATCATCTTCAAAACTCGAGTAGTATTTTGTTTTAAAACATATGCAGATAAACTTTATAGCAAAACTCATGTAAATAGATTTCATTAAAATGTATAAAAACACATTAACATCATTTCATGAAAGTCAATACAATAAAAGAAAATGTAATAGGTTTACCATAATCATGACCTTTGAAAAGATATGAACCTTGCAATGGAATAATTGTATACAAGGGTGAAATAACATAGTCTTCATACATAAGAATAAAAAGTACCATAGTATTGTGTCACATGAAAATAAAATGTAATTACAACCCATAAATGTTTGAAAGTAAGTGCAACATGCAAATCTGTAACAAATATGACTATTTGAACCTAGGTCACTCAACTCTAAAACAAATACATCCAAAAGCAAACCTAGGTCTCATACATCTACCCGACCTAAGGTACCAAACTGCATCTAAGACGAATCCTCGAAAGGATCATTCTCATTCTCCTTAGATGAAGGCTCTAACTGCCACAACAACTATATGTACTCTTCTATCTCCACTGGCATGAGATCATCATGGTCTCCTCTAACGTCAATACTTTAAAGTTGTTGGTTGTAGGGATGAGTCATCTGCTCCTCAAATGCGACATACAACACACAAAACATACAACTTACATAACCATGGTGTATGCTTTTTCTAGGCAAACAACATTCTCGATTCCATAGAGCGCATAACTATCACACTTGACATAAATGAATATAGTACTTAACTTCACTAGCTATCCCTTATGACATAGTCAAATATTGCACTTGACATCATTGACGATCACACTGGACACAATTGACTGTCAAACTCGATACATACAGGACCTAACAATGCCACCAAGTCTCCCAGGTATTGGTGGTCTTACACAACCACATGGATGACAATTAGAAGATATCGCTGCCTACGGGTACAACATATACTGATCCTTAAGCTCTCAACTCCAAAAAGTATAGTCTCAAAGTCCATTAGGAGTAGTAAAGTAGGGGTTGTGAGTTCCTCGCACCAAATGTCAGATAGTTACCACTTGCTAATTCCATTAGGTTCTTTGAACCTCTCTTCCCATTATACCTGAATATACCCTGTAAATCATTCATTTCTCAACATAAACCTCACTATCTCATAGATGGCACATAACCACATACCTCAACATCTCACAGACAAACCATAATCATATACCTCACCATCTAATAAATGGAATCTAACCATAACCACACTATCTCACAGATGAAACCTAATAACAAAACATGTCATCTCATAGATGGGATACAACTAACAGTTCCTTACTCTTCCTTCAATATTTTTGCATCTTTTTGTTGCATTGTCTATGTAGCCTTCATGCCTAAGTACATCACACAAAACAAAGATTTATACACGCACAAAGAGAGACGAGGCTCAAACCAACGTATTACTCTGAGGGAACCATTCGAGACCCCTCAAGTGAGAGAAATCACTTTTCACACAAATCTACCAAAAATTTGACAGCATAACAACTATATTAACTATATCCCAAAATTTATAACAAGCAATTTGCTGAGGTTCGGACACCTCCAAATTCAGACTAAAACACGTAGAATTGAATATCAATATATTCAAAAAATATAAATCACACACCACGTATACAGGTATTGAAGTTCACACTTTCTCAGTCTTAGGCATTCATAAGCAATAATAAAATTTCATGATTCATTCATATCTTAGCACTCACACTACCAGGCAATATATTCACTTAAAGCATAACAATAGTCATCGGTCATGCATACAATCAATCTCAACATTGAACATGACATTCACCTTATATCTCAACAATCACATTAGCAGTATCCAAAACATTTTGAGGCATAATAGTAACCATTAGAGAACAATTGCAATTAATTTCAGCATCAATCGTACAATCAATAAACGTTACATAAAACATCAAATTACAAATTAGAGAATCAATACAAGTTGGTCCTCATGGGTTTAGTAATTTTGTTTGTCTTAACTTACAAGTTCACAGGGGATCCTAGAGCAGTTCTCAGGGCTCCTTAACACTTTCCCTAGGTTTCTCTTCATTCTAAATCCATTTTTAGTCTTAGAATTACCAAATTAAGTCATCTAATATCCAATATCAAGTTGTTGTCCTGTTTCACAAAGTTTCACTCTTAAACTTGTTTTCAAAATTCTAAGTGTTCCAGAAATCAATTTTTCATTAATTCTACATGCTACCTTATATTTTCACACCTAACAAACTAATTTTTAAAGTCAAATATTTAAGAAAAATAGTCCATACAGCCATAACCACCATTTTAATTTCATGATAGATTTAGTCCTAAAAAATATCCTTAAACTGGTTTTGTTCATAACATTTGCTAGAAAACTCTGATTTAAAAAAATTTACAACTAACCCTAAGTTTTGACACCCCAAGAACTCATTTTTTATCTTAAAATTTTTTTAAAAAATAACATATCACATAGTTCCAGCCATGGCAGTAGCTATGAAATTTTGAACATCAACACAACATACAATGAAGTCTAGCTTCTAAAGATAACACGATCAAGGTTCAAGAAGTAGAAAGACCCCACTTACCTTGATGAAGCTTGCACGAAATTGCTCAAATGAACCAAGAACTCATATCTGGATGCTTCCAAGCTTCAAAGGATGAAAAAAATAAATTTGGATCCAAGAATGAGAGTTTTGCATGAAAATGGTGAGAAAACAAGAGAATGAAGATTAAGAGCCTTTTACCAAAGCTTTAAGGGAAGAAGCCTCAAGAACACTAGTATGAAGTTTGGAAGAAGAAGAAAATGGATTCCTCTCCCTCCCTTTAAGAACTCGTGCTCAACAATGGAGAATGAAGGTTCCACATTTGATTTTTTTTAGAAATGAAGAGATAAGGCTTTAAGGCTTGGTCCAAATGAAACTTGGTTAGGCTTAATGTTGATAAGATCAATTTGACAACATGAATGACCATTTGATAGCCATGGTGGATGTGCCAAATGCTGCCATATATGAATATTTCGCCTTCTGAATTTTTAACTAGAAATGGCTAAATTAAACTTAGCAAAAATGGTAAAAACTGTTTTGCTAAAAATGGTAAATATTATCTTAATCTTCTATATTAGTGTGCTAACTTCTTGTGTTCATTTGTTAACCTCCTTTGGGATATGTGTACTCAGAGTGAACCATGTACAGAGTCTACTCACATAGACACAAATTACACTATGACTCAATGTTCAATGTATTTCTTGCACAAATAGAAATCTAGCTTAGACAATTTCTATTTTTCCGTCAAGCTTTACTAAACTAATCACATATATATTATATACTTATAATGAAATTCTATGATTAAAAACATATAACTACTGAAATTAAATTCATACATGTACAGATGACATAACATAGAGTTTTCTTTGGCAATCTAAGTTGTAATTTTTCAAGGTGTTACAACTCTAACTTATTTTAATTATTCTACATCATGACGATGTCTAGGGTGCGGAAGTTAAACAACTTTCGCACCGTACGAAAGGAATTGGGACAGTCAGATTTAAATCTAGCGATGCAATGAGTAAGTGGAACCGGTTGCATCAGTTGTTTCATAAATTATTTTCATTTTGCACGTATAACGAAAAGAGTGGACTGACAAAGCTGTTCACGTTTCTAATTACCATATTGTCCCTTCACCTTTTCTTCTCAACTTTTTTTGTTATTGCTGTGTGCCTTCTCTCTCTGTGTCAAAATTCTATTTCCTATTTCCTATTTCTCTCGTCTTCTCATTCCTATTTTTGTTAATATTAGCAACTTAATAAACCTCATGAGAATATGAAGTAAATTTAAAAAAAACTTTAAGCAAAATTAGCAAATTAAACTAGTATTGGAATTTTAAAAAAAATATATGGACTTAGAACAATATAAAATAGTTTTTAACTGCTTCGGTAAAATGTATATTATATAATTAATTATAATTCTAATTATTATAAAATTTTTGAAAATTTAAAATTTTGGTTAGATTTATCATATAATTAAATATAATTCCAAGTATTATAAAATTAAAATAAAAATTTTAATTAGACAGTCTTACCTTTTACTGTATAGTATTTAAAGTATAATTATAATATTATAATTTTAGTAGTATTAAAATAAATTAAAAAACACAGTAAAAAAATAATTGATACATATATCTTATACAATAGATATAAAATTTCAAAGAGCGGTAACTATTGTATTGAAAAAATATTGAAAATATTTTAAAAAATATTTATTGAAAATATCTTTAAATAAAAATATATTAAAAATATCTTTAAAAATATTTATTTAGGAGTTATTTTTTACTCAAGTGATAAGAATTGATATTTTTATTATTTATGGCTTGCAAGTATGAAAAGAAGATTAAAATATAAAAAATATAATGATAATAGCTAAATATGAGCTATTTTTTTGTAATAAAAATATATTGAAAATATTTTTACAGATATCTAAATAGGAGTTATTTTTTGTTGTCACCCGAATCAATGTGGCAAGAATATGAATGAGATCAGTGAGATCGTGGTTCAAGGAGAAAAAAGACAGCAAAGGATCGTGTTTCAACTCGTATTCCTATTAAAAGAAAATGAACGGAAAAGTAGAAAAAAAAATGTGAAATTTATCGGCAGGGTGGTCATAATAGAAATAATTGTCCTACCATATCTCTATTTTTTCTTAGCCAAGTCTAATTGTTTAAGTATTTTATTGATAATGTAATATAATGTTATTCTATAATTAAACAAAAAGTCTTCTCATTTTTAATTAAATCTAATGACATAAACAAACTAATTATATTAAAAATAATTATATTAGAAAATTCAGATTTTAAATAAAAATATTCACCTAAAAAATTTGTTAAGTAAATTAAATAATAAAACAAAAATAATTATATTTAATAATATCATTTTCTTTAAAAAATTAAAAAAAACAAAATTATAAAATTTAATTTAATATATAAGTAATTTTAAAACCAACTAAAAAATTATATAATATAATATTTATATTTATAATATTTTAAATTACAAAAAAACATAAAGGAGAGAAATAGTCTCAAGTAGTGTGTATTAGGAATTAAGTTACAAATTAGTGTAGATTAAAAAAAAAAACTGGAAAGAGAAGGTGTATTTACAAAAAACAAATCCTCTTTTGGGTCCGTATGAGTCGTAAACTTGTAGATATGACATTTTTTAAATAATAATTGATCTTGTTGTTCATCCTTAAATTTTTTTTTTAAAAAAAAACCTATTTCTTTTATATATTCCATCGAGCAATTAAAAAATATAAAACAACTTAACATAAAATAGATATAAAAAATATTTTTGTGAATAAATTTTCAAGAAAAACATCTAGAAATTCATTTATTAGGTTCAATTTGGTCTAACGACTAATTAAATAGGTTTAAATTAAGTGATAAGAATTGATATTTTTATTATTTATGGCTTGCAA
The DNA here is from genome assembly GCF_004193775.1 of Glycine soja. NCBI lineage: Eukaryota > Viridiplantae > Streptophyta > Magnoliopsida > Fabales > Fabaceae > Glycine > Glycine soja. The sequence continues at coordinate 41,207,455 of NC_041002.1, forward strand.
GTATGAAAAAAAAGATTAAAATATAAAAAAGATAATGATAACATTTAGATATAAGCTATTTTTTTGTAATAAAAATATATTGAAAATCTTTAAAGATATTGAACTAGGGGTTATTTTTTTGCTGCCACCCGAATCAATGTGACAAGAATATACAATAGGAACCTGCTTCAAGGAGAAAAAGAACCACAAAGGCCATCGCGTTTCAACTCGTATTCTTACTAATGGACGAAGAAGAAAATGAATGAAAAAGTAGAAAAAAATGTAAAATTTACCGGCAACATGATCATGATCATAGTAGAAACAATTGTCCTACCATATCTCTATTTTTCCTTAGCCAAGTATAATTGTTTAAGTATTTTATTGATAATGTAATATAATGTTTTTCTATAATTAAACAAAAAGTCTTCTCATTTTTAATTAAATCTAATGACACAAACAAACTAATTATATTTAGTAATATAATTATAGTAAAAATAATTATATTAGAAAATTCAGATTTTAAATAAAAATATTCACCTAAAAAATATGTTAAGTAAATTAAATAATAAAACAAAAATAATTATATTTAATATTATGATTTTCTTTAAAAAAAATTAAAAAAACAAAATTATAAAATTTAATTTAATAAATAAGTAATTTTAAAACTAATTAAAAATTATATAATATAATATTTATATTTTTATGATATTTTAAATTAAAAAAAAAGAGAGAGAGTCTCAAATAGTGTATATTAGGAATTAAATTACAAATTAGAGTAGATTGAAAAAAAACAAGAGAAAAGATGTATTTACGAAGAAAAAAAAACCATCTTATAGGTCCGTATCCATAAACCTCATAATGGATTGTCAATCCATAAACCTGGTAAACTTGTAAATATGATATTTTTTAAATAATAATTGGTCTTGTTTTTCATCCTTACAATTTCTTTTGAAAAAAACCTATTTCTTTATATATTCCATCGAGCAATTAAAAAATATAAAACAACTTAACATAAAATAGATATAAAAAATATTTTTGTGAATAAATTTTTAAGAAAAACATCAAAAAATTCATTTATTAGGTTCAATTTGGTCTAACGACTAAATAACATAATTTAATATAATAATATGTCAAAAATTTAACAAAATAGGTTTAAATTATTTATGCACTTAAGTTATATACTTAAAATATCTTTAAAGATATTTTAAATATATTTTTATTTTATGCCAGTAAATTAGAGATATGGTAGGACAATTGTTTTTATGCCGGTAAATTTCATATTTTTTTTCTACTTTCCCATTAATTTTCTTCTTCGTCCATTAATAGGAATACGAGTTGAAACGCGATGGCCTTTGCAGTCCTTTTTTCTCCTTGAATTAGGATCCCACTATATATTCTTGTCACATTGATTCGGGTGACAGCAAAAAATAACTTTTCTAGTTAAATATCTTTAAATATATTTTCAATATATTCTTATTACAAAAAATAGCTTATATCTAACTGTTATCATTATCTTTTTTTATATTTTAATCTTTTTTTTCATACTTGCAAGCCATAAATAATAAAAATATCAATTCTTATCACTTAAGCAAAAAATAACTCCTAAATAAATATTTTTAAAGATATTTTAATATATTTTTATTTAAAGATATTTTCAATAAATATTTTTAAAAATATTTTCAATACTTTTTCAATATCTTTGAAATTTTATATCTATTGTATAAAATAGATGTATCAATTATTTTTTTACTGTATTTTTTAGTTTATTTTAATACTACTAAAATCTAAAATTATAATATTATAATTATACTTTAAATATTATATAATAAAAGGTAAGACTATCTAACTAAAATTTTTATTTTAATTTTATAATACTTGGAATTATAATTAATTATATGATAAATCTAACCAAAATTTTAAATTTTCAAAAATTTTATAATAGTTAGAGTTATAATTAATTATATAATATACACTTTACCGAACCAGTTAAAATACTAATCTAGGGATCTCCATTATCGATACCCATTGAAAAATCATATCCTTTGGTTTATTTTAATGGCACATCCAAGGGACAGATCAAATTAGCCCCACAGTGTACCTTAGGTATCCAAACTTGTGCACAATACAAAGGAGTTTGTCTTACGTACCCTAGTCATAATCGTGAACATAATGTGAGGTAAAAATGTGTTGATTTTCACGTCATTACTAATAAATGAATCATTAATTTTATTAAGTATTTCTTTAATGATAGTCAATTGAAATTTATGGTCACCAATTATTGTAATTTGGTAAAAAGGTTGAGATTGTTGAATTCTATCATTCCTCGACAATGGTTGAGGATGACATTCTTTTTGTTTGTTGTCATTAAATTCATTGTACGAAAGAAATACGATCGTATAGGATTTTTTCTTCTTCATGAATAAACCCTCTATCTCCTGCTTTTTCCCAATCTACACTACATGAATACACGACTAAAAATCATGATTAATATAATAATATGTTAAAAATTTAACAAAATAGGTTTATGTTAAGAATTTCTTGATTTAACAAAATAAACCAAATTGAACCTAATAAATGAATTTCTTGATTTCTTTCTTAACAATTTATTCACAAAAATATTTTTTAATATCTATTTTATGTTAAGTTATTTTATATTTTTTAATTGATCGATGGAATATATAAAGAAATAGGTTTTTCTTTTAAGTTTTAAGGATGAACAACAAGATCAATTATTATTTAAAAAATGTCATATCTACAAGTTTACTAGGCTTATGGATTGACAATCCATAAACCTCATACGGACCCATAAGAAGATTTTTTTTCGTAAATATACCTTCTCTCTTCCATTTTTTTTCAATATACACTAATTTGTAATTTAATTCCTAATATACACTACTTGGGACTTTCTCTCTCCATTTTGTTTTTTTTGTAATTTAAAATATTATAAGATATAAATATTATATTATATAATTTTTTAATTGGGTTTAAAATTACTTATTTATTAAATTAAATTTTATAATTTTGTTTTTTTAATTTTTTAAAGAAAATGATATTATTAAATATAATTATTTTTGTTTTATTATTTAATTTACTTAACAAATTTTTTAGTTTAATATTTTTATTTAAAATCTGAATTTTCTAATATAATTATTTTTAATATAATTAGTTTGTTTATGTCATTAGATTTAATTAAAAATGAGAAGACTTTTTGTTTAATTATAGAAGAACATTATATTACATTATCAATAAAATACTTAAACAATTACACTTGGTTAAGGAAAAATAGAGATATGATAGGAAAATTATTTTTATTATGACCATGTTGCCGGTAAATTTCATATATTTTTTCTACTTTCTCGTTCATTTTCTTCTTCCTACATCTAAGTAGAAGTACGAGTTGAAACGTGACGGACGATCCTTCAGGATCCCACTGATCTCATCCATTGCCACATTCATTCTGGTGACAACAAAAAAATAACTCCTAGTTAAATATCTTTAAAGATATTTTCAATATATTTTTAGTACAAAAAATTAGCTCATGCTTAGCTGTTATCATTATCTTTTTTATATTTAATCTTTTTTTTTCATACTTGCAAGCCATAAATAATAAAAATATCAATTCTTATCATTTAAGCCAAAAATAACTCCTAAATAAATATTTTTAAAGATATTTTTAATATATTTTTATTTAAAGATATTTTCAATATTTTGTCAAAATAACCGTTACTGCTCTTTGAAATTTTATATCTATTGTATAAGATAGATGTATCAATTATTTTTTTATTGTATTTTTTAGTTTATTTTAATACTACTAAAATTATAATATTATAATTATATTTTAAATATTATATAATAGAAGGTAAGACTGTCTAACTAAAATTTTTATTTTATTTTATTTTAATTTTATAATACTTGGAATTATATTTAATTATATGATAAATCTAACCAAAATTTTAAATTTTCAAAAATTTTATAATAATTTAATAAATATGTAATTTTAAATAGGAAAGTTGAGAAGAAAACAGCAACGTCTTAAAAGAATGAGTGAGATAGGAAATAGAATTTTGAAAAAGAGAGAGAGAAGGCACACGACAATAACAAAAAAAGTTGAGAAGAAAAGGTGCTAGCCCACACGACGATTCTGTTCACTATGAAAAGGGACAATATGGTAATTAGCAACTTAAACAGCTTTATCAGTCCATTCTTCTCGTTAGACGTGCAAAATGAAAATAAGTTATAAAACAACTGACACAACCGGTTCCCAACTCGCTAGATTTAAATCTGACGGTCCCAATTCCTTTCGTACGGTGCGAAAGTTGTTTAACTTTCGCACCCTAGACATCGTCCTACATCATATAATTAGACACTTTAATTAGTCACCAACTATTTAAACTAAAATTCTATTTTTAAACTAATTGTATAGTCATTTATGAAAATACCCTCCACTTTAAACTCTAATGACTTAATTACCCCTTTTCTAATTCCATGATATCTAGACCACCATTAATCAACCTTAATTATTCCCACTTAATTTCTAACCTTACATTAATTACTAATTTCTTCTTTCAAGCTTCCAATTTCTATTTCTAGACTAAAATCCAATTATTTACATCTAGGCCATTAATGAGTTGACTTTCATTTGATCAAAGAACTTTCTCTAAGCTACCCTTATTCTTTCTAGACTTTAGCTTAAAAACTTAAGAACTTAACCATGCGAATGTATCTTATGGTAACATATCATTTTCTACCATTCCAATAATCTAAAAACACTACTCAGTCACACAACAAAGTAATAACATTATCTAGTGCACACACACACATGGAATATTGGGATGTTACAGTGTCAAAAGTGGCTAGAAGAATACTTGTATAACAAGGACTGACAGGACAAAATATTTATTTTATAATTAAAGTTTTGATTAATCGAATCCTTTACAATTGCGTAAAGGAGAACTAGACATAACTATGTTTGAGTGAACCAGTATAAACCAAAATAAGTAATGTAGTGTAAATATTGAACAAGTAGTATAATGAACTTATCCATTATACTACTTGTTCAATTGGTGCACTTGCCAAAATACTCCAACACCTACCTACGCCTGGTCCTAATCACCTTCTTGAATTGTAGATCCTTTGGATAACAAGAAGTGCAAGAATATAAGATTAAGTAACCAAAATCACACAATTAACTAATAGAAACAAGACTGAAAGTAAGATTAGGAAGGTAGTAAACATTTGAAATAGATATTTGAGACTTAAAAATAGAATCAATGTTTGCTTATGGCATAGGAGTACCATCAATAGATATGATAGACACAAAGGAGGCAAGATATAAAGATGCAAAGGATTTATAGTCAAATGACATATAAAATGAGAGACTCCATAGTTAAGAATCCATATTTGTGAAGATACACTTGATGAGCTAGAGGAGGGCAAACCTATGTTTGGAGAGGCATATAGGCATGTGGTTGTGAGGTAAGACACTTCTAAAATTGCTTACTAAGATTAACTACTGTAGGACTAGAAAAATATGTGCTCTTAGAAGAGTATGCATGTCTAACTCCAAGACCGTCTGTTGAAGAAATAGTGAAAGCAACATTAAGTAATGGAGACTTGGGGTTTAGGTGACTCAACTGATTAGGAGGTCTCCATTGAGAGGACTATTCTCATATTCAACAATGTTGGTGTTAGCACCACCCAGTCACCTCCGCCAAGGGCCACCGCGAGCTCCAACCAGTAATCGTCTTCTCCACCAAGGGCCACCGCAAGACCCACACGCGTCAGCAAGCCTCCATCGTACCTGCACGATTACGATAGGAGCACATGAAGAAGCTTTAAGTTGTAGTAATAATAGCACATGCATGATAACAATTAGTCACGTGCCAAATAATGATAACATAATTAGTTAGGCAGTTACAGTATCTTCAATATAAATACTATGCACGTTGTAAAAAGTGGTTAACGAGAAATTCTGCAGTTCACTAAGGAGTTTTCCCCTTACTCGAAATAAGGCGTGTATCTTCCCCTTTTCTTGTCCACATTTGTCTTCTTCCTTACGCATCATTCTTCTCCTCCCTCCCCTCCGCCGCGAACCTCCTAACAACTGGTCCGACCTGCCCGTCGCCATCGCCATGGCTGACCATGGAACCAGGAAGACCACTACGGACCGCCTTGAAGAGGCTATTGTCCGTCTCACCAACAGTCATACTTCCATCAACGACCGTTACAACGACCTTGCGAGCAAGGTTGATTCAATCCTAGAGCACTTGCGGCTGCGCGACTCCGGCATTCACTCCACCACTGCGCCGACAACTTCTCCTAGCCATCAACGAAATGCAGTTAAGCTTGACATTCCAAAATTCGATGGCCATGATCCTTTAGGATGGATTTTCAAAATCACACAGCTGTTTCAATATCAGAACACTCCAGAAGACGAACGCGTCACCATTGCATCCCTATACCTCGACGGCGCCGCCTTGAGCTGGTACCAGTGGATGTTCAGCAATGGTCTGATCACGTCCTGGGATGGCTTTCTTCAGGCTCTCGAATCACGTTTCGCACCAACGTTCTATGAAGATCCCAAGGGAGCCTTGTTCAAGTTAACGCAGCGTGGGACCGTGAATGAGTATCTCACGGAATTCGAACGCCTTGCTAACCGTGTGGTAGGTCTTCCTCCCCCTTTCCTCTTAAGTTGTTTCGTTTCTGGCCTGAACCCTGAGCTACGGCGTAAAGTAATGGTGTTTCAACCAATTTCTCTTCTACAAGCTCAAGCCCTAGCTAAGCTCCAAGAGGAAAAATTACGTGATAAACCAGTTTCCATACCTCGAAGTCTTCCTCATTCAAAACCTTTCACTAATCAAAACACTACCCTCACCACAAGACCTAAGTCAGCTTTCGTCCAATGCACTCCAGCAGAGATGGCCTTCCGACGAGAGAAGGGACTTTGCTATAATTGTGACGAGAAATGGCACGCAGGTCATCGATGCAAGGGCAAAGTGATGTTGTTCATCACTGAGGAACAGGCTCCAAGCCCTGATTCAGTGGATCATGAAATTGTAGCTGATCCCGGCACCACCGTGCGTGATGATCACGAACCTCCAGCTGACTCAGACTGCTCGCATATAAGCCTCCACGCTCTCGCCGGATTACCCTCGTCGGAGACCTTCAGAATCTATGGCAACATCAGAAACACTAAACTGACGATTCTAGTTGATAGTGGAAGCACTCACAACTTCCTTCAACCGCGAATCGCACAGTTTCTCCATCTCCAAGCTCAACATACACCTCCACTTCGGGTCATGGTGGGTAACGGTGCAATGTTGACTTGTGACCAAGTCTGCCCAGAGACACAAGTCTCCATACAAGGTCACACCTTCACGGTTTCCTTCCACCTTCTTCCGATAAGTGGAGCCGACGCCGTGCTCAGCATTGACTGGCTTAAAGGACTGGGACCGGTCACGACAGACTACACTGAGTTCGTCATGTGCTTCCAACACTCCGGCCACGATATATCGTTGAAGGCAAATGTTGCAATTGGGCCTGAACCAACTTCAGCAACCCAATTAAAACGACTCCTCCAAATGGGCTCAACATCTGGGTTCTACCAATTACATGTGTTGGACCCAGGCCCTCTCGACCCTCCTTTCTCGCCACACCCCATTCAATCTGTTGAACATTTACTTCATAGATACGATCACCTCTTTCAGCCTCCTTCGCAGTTACCTCCACCACGACAGGTAGTTCACCGCATCACTTTGAAACCTTCCACAACCCCAGTAAGTGTTCGACCTTACCGATACCCGCATTTCCAAAAAAATGAGATCGAAAAACAAGTCTCGGAGCTTCTCTCAGCAGGATTGATACGACCAAGCACCAGCCCTTATTCTTCACCGGTGTTGCTCGTGAAGAAAAAGGACGGAACCTGGAGACTCTGCGTCGACTACCGAGCTCTGAACTCCATAACTGTTCGAGACCGCTTTCCAATCCCAACAATAGACGAGCTATTGGATGAGTTGGGATGCGCTTCTTGGTTCTCACGGTTAGATCTCAGGAAAGGATTCCATCAAATATTGATGGAAGAAAACGACATCGAGAAAACCGCGTTTAGGACACATAACAGACACTTTGAATACTTGGTGATGCCCTTTGGGCTGTGCAACGCACCATCAACATTACAGTCCGCCATGAACACGCTTTTTCAACCATTTTTAAGGCAATTTGTCACGGTGTTCTTCGATGACATCTTAATCTACAATAGTTCTTTGTCATCCCACTTACATCACCTTGAAACCATCTTTCGTACCCTCAAACATGGTGAGTTCTTCCTCAAACGCTCCAAGTGTTTGTTTGCGCAGGAAAGCTTGGAATATTTAGGCCACATCATGTCCGGTAAAGGGGTCACGTCGGAACCTTCAAAGATTCAGGCAGTGATACGGTGGCCAACACCCAAAATGACCAGAGAACTGCGAGCTTTCCTTGGCCTCACTGGCTTCTACCGCAAATTTGTCAAGGGGTACGCATCCATTGCCGCACCTCTTACTAAGCTCTTGTGTAAAGACTCCTTCCAGTGGACACAAGAATCACAAACTGCCTTTGATCACCTCAAAACCACCATGACCACCACCCCTGTGCTAGCCTTACCCAACTTCTCCGAACCCTTCGTGCTCGAAACTGATGCATCCAACACTGCCATTGGAGCCGTCCTCATGCAAAATGGACACCCCTTGGCATACTTTAGCAAGAACTTAGGCCCTCGATTACTCCATGCCTCCACATATATAAGAGAACTCCATGCAATTGTCACCGCAGTACGGAAATGGAGGCAATACCTCCTGGGACGACCCTTCACGATACTCACAGACCATAAGAGCATTCGTGAACTAATGACCCAAGTCATTCAGACCCCGGAGCAGCATTACTATCTTTCGAAACTATTGGGATATGAGTACTCAATACAATACAAATCTGGTGCTTCGAACGTGGTGGCTGACGCGCTTTCACGAGCTCCGGCAGCCGACGGCGAGCTACTTATCCTTTCAGTCCCTCAGCTCGACTTCCTCCATGATATCAAGAGGTCTTTAGAAACCAACTTGGAGTTCCAGCAACTAATGAAGTCACTCCAGGAGGACCCAGCATCTCACCCTGAATATACTATCTGTGATGGCCTGATTTTATTCAGAGGAAGGATTTGGTTGAACAATGGTAACCCTTCTATTCCTAGCCTCCTACTTGAGTACCATGCAACCCCACTGGGGGGCCATCTGGGCATAGCTAAAACAACCCATAGACTCGAATCTAACTTCTTCTGGAAAAGCTTGAAGGGAGATGTGAAACGCTTCATTAAGGAATGCGTGACTTGCCAACAAAATAAGAACCTTCATCAACGTCCATCAGGGTTACTACAACCACTACGAATCTCGGCAAATGTGTGGGAAGACCTGTCCATGGACTTCATTACGCATCTACCTTCTTCCCATGGTTTTACGGTTATCTTAGTCGTCGTTGACCGCTATTCTAAGGGAATACACCTTGGTGCCTTGCCCACTGGGTTTACTGCGTTCAAGGTTGCATCCTTGTTCATGGAGATCGTCTGCAAGTTCCACGGATTTCCCAAGAGCATCGTTTCAGATCGCGACCCCGTTTTCGTGAGCAGCTTTTGGAAGGAATTGTTCCGCTTGAGTGGCACACGGTTGCGGCTGAGCACCGCCAACCACCCTCAGTCCGACGGTCAGACTGAGGTCCTCAACCGCGTCCTGGAGCAATACCTTCGTTGCTTCGTTCATGACCGTCCTGCTTCATGGTTTACCTACTTAGCTCTTGCGGAATGGAGCTATAACACCTCGCGTCATTTGGGTTCAGGCTTCACTCCGTTCGAAATCACCTTCGGTAAGCCCCCTCCGACGATAGTTGATTACATTTCCGGTGCAATAAAGAACGAAGCAGTCCACTCAGTGTTGCAGGAGCGTCATGACCTCCATTCGAAGCTCCAACAGAGGTTGAAGAAGGCTCAGGAGGCCATGAAACGTTACGCGGACGTCAACCGCCGAGAGGAGCACTTCGACGTAGGGCAATGGGTCTATGTGAAGCTGAGGCCAGGTCGGCAAAGCTCTCTCGCAGGTCACCATCATCACCCAAAGCTGTCTCGGAGATTCTTTGGCCCCTTTCTGATAACGGAACGTATAGGTGAGGTGGCCTATCGTCTCCAACTTCCGCCGGAATCCCACGTTCATCCGGTGTTCCACTCCTCTCTCCTCCGTTCCCATTGCGGCCCTTCCCCAACATCTAATGCAACTTGCCCTCTGAAGTTTCGGGACCAACAGCCTTTACGCCAGCCCTTGTGTTTCCTCGACTCAAAGCTTGATCACACCACTACACCCCCCACTAGATGGGTTCTGACGTAGTGGGAGGGCGAACCCCTCGAAGATACTTCGTGGGAGTCTTGGACGGAGCTTTGTCAAGACTACCACCTTGAGGACAAGGTGGATTTTTGGGGAGGCGGTATTGTTAGCACCACCCAGTCACCTCCGCCAAGGGCCACCGCGAGCTCCAACCAGTCATTGTCTTCTCCACCAAGGGCCACCGCAAGACCCACACGCGTCAGCAAGCCTCCATTGTACCTGCACGATTACGATAGGAGCACATGAAGAAGCTTTAAGTTGTAGTAATAATAGCACATGCATGATAACAATTAGTCACGTGCCAAATAATGATAACAGAATTAGTTAGGCAGTTACAGTATCTTCAATATAAATACTATGCACGTTGTAAAAAGTGGTTAACGAGAAATTCTGCAGTTCACTAAGGAGTTTTCCCCTTACTCGAAATAGGGCGTGTATCTTCCCCTTTTCTTGTCCACATTCGTCTTCTTCCTTACGGTTCATTCTTCTCCTCCCTCCCCTCCGCCGCGAACCTCCTAACAGTTGGGCATTGTGCTTTCCAATGACCCTTCTATTTGCAATAGCAACATTCACCATAATTCCAATAGGAATGATTCTTCCCATTCAATTGATCACTAATATATTGAAAAGAATCATCCTTTTCACCAGCCATTGCAACAATCACAATTAGAAAATAGTAAAGAGAATACCCTAGGTGCAGAGCTTCAAATAGGGTCAACAAATGGGCAATCCAAACAACTACTGCTACCTCAACTATTTCAAATGCTCACAAATTAGAACAAGAAGGCGAAAAGGCCCCCAAAACATGAAAATCCCCAAAAAACAGAGTTGCTGTTGCAAATCACATTTCTCCCTCTCCAAACCTACCGAACAAAACAAAGGATCACATCTTTCGAACCTCATGTCCAAGCATTGAATCTGATTCAACAATTAACAAATCTGAAGTTGCAAATCCAAATCCAAATCTTGTAGTTTGTTGGAGTAAGGCTGGGTGAATTGCACTATAAATGGTTCATAGTTGGATCTACGAAAGTTGTGGTTTGAATCAAACTTGCTCTAGATACCATGTTAACAATGCAAATACTAACAAAGAAGAAGAAGTAAAGGAAAAGAGTGCAAAAGGGAGATGAAGAGGTTCATCTCTATTCAATGAAATTCTAAGTCTGAATGTACAATAGAGACAAAAATGAAAATACAAAGGCAACAAGTAATAAGACTAAACTACTCTTACAAACAAGTATTGTATAAAGTACTACCTTGAGTTCAATACACATCAAGTGAGGGATTAGACATGTGTAGGATGGAAGATGTAGCACTGTAATGAGGCTTTTCATAGTGAGGTCAGCCGAATGAAGTATCTAACTTTGGAGCAATGCTATATACGTACAGTACGAAAAATATGAACACGAAATGCACGAATCAGTTAATAAACCATCATTTTTAGCAATTGCGGTTTGGTTTGACGAAAAATATGAAACTAAAGGCATTATAATTTGTAGCCACGTATATTCGTGGGATTTCATAGAATGAAATTTTCATAAGATTTAGCATTTTTCTTATTTGTACATTTTAAATCTGTGTGGTGCAAGATTCATTAAAACCATACATTTTATTATTTAATAGTGGACAATATTCTTTTAACATAATAATTCTTTTTACTTATAAAAAATTCATTAAAATATCAATAATTTATATTTATATTATACATCAAAATATAGGATGAATAAAACGCATGCTCGTTTAGACCTAAAAATTTAAAATATTATGTCTGATAATTTTTACGATTTGTTCGGTAGAATAGAAAGAAAGCAAATTGAAATAAAAATTTTGAATTAAAATAAAATATGTGATTATTTTACTATTTATTTATTTATTTCTTTTTTACTCTTATTCTCTATAAAGAAAGATACCCTTTGAGATAATGATCAAGATCCTTTGTGTATGTATGAAAGAGATATTAATAAAAAATGAATAAAAATAGGTTTTTGTGTTAATATTTATTTAATTTTTTCTTAGTGAATTTTATTTCTAATTTTACATATAAAATTAATAATAAATATTTGGTTAAACTTATTATTTATTAAATAATTATTTGTTTGACAATAGGTATTTAAATAATTGTGTAAAAGAAAGTTTCTAACTGCTCCTTTAATATATTCTTAGATCCGTTCTTGGAAACATCCATCGTGAAAAAACAAAGCAAAATTTTTTAAGGAACCTGATGCGTAGTAATTTGTCTTGTGATTGGAAATTACAGACGGGGCAAACACGCCAAAAATTCTTTAGCGCCACACCCACACACACTCAAAGCTAATTTGAAATCCAACAGAAGCTGCTTACTTCTGAAAGGAACGGGAAAGACAATTGCAGTTTCTGCCAAATGTTAATTCCATCTTTCAATGATAAAACAGCATAAAGAGGTTAGCAATTAAGTCCAAAATTACACTGAAAAGAAATTTTTACTGTTCTTTATATTTTTATACTTTAAACATGGAATTGTTATATTTTATTATTTTTTTATCTTAATCCTTCTATCTATCATGAATAAGAGATATGACTAATTCAAAGTAGTTTGATTGAGAGGTAAGTAAAGTTTGACTAATAATTATTTTTACCCAGGATCCAACATATATACTCAAGATATGTACTACTCTAATGATTTAACCCTAATTTCAATACATTAATCATTTAGGATCTGGCTTCTCTATTGTTCCTTCTTGTGTTATCCTTGTGCTGTCCCTTTAAAATTTTACCGTTTTAATGATTTTTAAAATTAAATGTTATCATTAAATATTAATATAGCTGTCACTTATGGCTTATCACTTGGATAAATTTATTCTATTATTCTTATAATTGGCCTAAATATAGGAAGTCTTACATCATTTATCTCAAATTTCGAAATACAATTAATAAAATTAAATCATTCATAAATTTTTTCTTTTTTAGTTGCTATTTTTATTTCTGTCTTAATTTTATTTATATTTTCTTATGTTAATATAATACTTTATTTCTATCTAAAATAAAAATATAGTATTAACATTCAAATCATTAATTATATTAATCAAATATTATTATAATTTAGTTTCTTTTGAGTGCATTTAATTATTATATAATTACCAAACTTTAGGTAAAAATAAGTTATCATTATAAAATTTTTTTTTTTTACAAATTAATTTTTTTTTAAATTTGCAGATCCAACTAACCCAAGTCGACCAATTTATTTATGATTAGGTTAATTTAGGTCGGATTTATAAAAAATAATTAGACAAACACGACCCGGTCCAATTCATTAAACTTTGGTCAATTTAGGTAATAAATATAGATAAATTCAAGCATCCTAATCCAACCTGAACACATTTATAACAACCATTGAATCCCTTCACATAACGATGTCAGAATTGGCCGGAAAGAATAGACCATTTGTAAGAGGAACATTTGAGACACCGTAGGTTGAGAAAGAAACTTGATGGAATATTAAAATACACTAGAATGGCTACAAAGAATAGAATATTCATATCTCAAATGTTGATCCATTGTTTTGGAGTGGACTGAACCTGCAGTCAAGAAGGAAAAATATTTAGTGTTTACATTAAATCATTAGCCAAATTGTCTCACTCACATAAGAGAAAATAACCAACTAGGAAATAAATAATTTATAGAGATTAAGATAATCAGATCTCTAAATTTATCAGATACTCTTTATTTCTATGTAAACATCAAAACCTTTATTTATCTTCTATTGAGCACACTGTATATATGAGAAGTGTTAGATTTCTGATAATAGACATTGCTAGAACTTTAATACTACAACCAATGAGGTGTATTACTGCATGTTTCTTTTTATTAATTTAATAATTTTCTTCCTGTAATCCTGCTTTAGCCAAACACTGGAGCATCTGGTTACTCTCTGTTTTTTTTCAGCAATTGCTTGTTTTACTATTCTAATATTTCAACACTGGAGTATCTTGTTTGTTTCAGCAATTAAGTACAACATATGCCTCTGAAATAAAAATCCTGCAAAATATTGAGAAAAATTCACACATGTGCATTATCATTATTCTGTACAAAACTAATGCAAACTACAGCCTCTCTTTTCTAATATGTTGCGAAAATCATGTAACCATTCAATGAACATTTCATTCAAATTTCCACCAACTTTTTGGTTCTTTCTAATTCTATCCCTCATAAGAAAGGCGAATCATTCAAAAGTCTCTAAACCTGCTGGCTTTCCATTCGTTAGCCAAAAGAAAATGAGCCTTACTAATTATATGTTGTGAGTTTTTTTCTATCCCATTCCCTGGGCAAGACTATAAATTGGAAGTCTCTAATCTGACAAAAGCATTCAATTTCTAGGAAAAAACAGTGCATGCTCATTAGCTTGGTTGTCTATTCATAGCAACCGCTCAATTTTTTGGACGTGTGGAATGCTCTTGGAAAGAAAGTGATTTTGTAGTGTTGAACAACTTCTAAAATGGTTTCATGGAAAAGCATAGGAATACAGTTTTCTAAGCTACCTTTGTAACTTTTGTTAAAAGTTAAAGTGCAAAGAGTATCAATCAACCTTAGTAATTGTAATTGTGTACAATTGTGTTTTACTATCTTTTTGTTGGATAATCAATGCTCTCTCAAATAAAATTATTCACCCTCACAAAAGATTATGAGAACACAACAAAGATTACACCATAAGAAAAATAATAACAAAAATGATTACAAAATTGTAAGCCACCTCAAATAGTGTATCACTCTACAAACCCGAGTACTCTACTCAATGGTTACAAGAAATGATAACACTCTCACACAAGAACACTTTCTCTCAACAAAGTGACTTTGTTTTATAATCTTTCTTCTCACACTCTCTCTCCTCATGTGTTGTGTTTCTCCACCAATTCTCTTCTTTATTTATAGTAAAGATTGCCACCAACTATAATAAATAAACTCTCTTGGAAGTTGAAACAAAAATAACTTTCAATGCATCCATTCAACTAAGGTTCATCTAGTAAAATACAATCTTCCACTTTGCATTTAAGTCACCTAAACCTTAGTGATAAAAATTCAATTCCCAATGTGCATGCACCTTATCTTTTGGCTTGAAACTCTACAATTCTCCCTCTCAAGCCAAAAGAAAAATATCATTCAATTAATTTGAGAGTGAACAAACTCCCCCTCCAACAGAAGTATCTTCCAATACTTCCACAACATTAAAAAACTTCACTTTCTTCTTCACTATGATATCATGGTTCCTCTTCAAGACTTGAAAATCCAAATAGCAAAGGTCACCTTTATTTTTTTGTCCTCACAACACCAAATGTCTCCCCTTGTACACTTTGCATCTGCACATTGAACAAACAAATTTGTACCCTTGTGATGTCATCTCCCCATAAAAATCATATTGAGAACAGAAGAAGGTACAAACTTTACATTTGAGAAAGTTCGAATAGCACCATCATGGAGCTTCATCCTCATGCTCCCTATGCCTTCAACCTTCATTTTTTTATCATTCCCTAACTTGAAATGGTCGAATTCTCCATCAGTTTTCAAAGTATCAAACATCTCTTGATCTCTGCAAATGTGCTTTGAGGCAGCAGAATTCATCACCTATTTTGTTTTAGCAACCTCGTCATTTGTTGTCAAAAACACATCATCTTCATCTTCCACACTTTTTACTACATTAGCTTGGGAGTTGGTGCCATCTTTGTTCATATTTCTTAATTTCTTCAAGTCCTCCTTCATTTGTTTGCACCTCACTTGCACATGACCATTTTCACCGCAATAGTAACATTGTATGTTACTTATATCTTATTACGGACACGATTGCAATTTTGATATTCCTCTTGACCCATCATGTCTCCTTGAATGATCCCCCCCCCCCGCTCAGACTCCACCACATCTATTGCATTGTGTTCATCATCAACATTTTCAATTCTCATCATTCTCTCATTTTCTCTAAGTGTGGCAATCACCTCATCCAAATTCAAAGTTGATCTTCCCAAAAGAAACGTTTGAATCAAAGATTTGAAGGACCTTGGTAGTGAGGTCAAAAACAAAAA
This sequence comes from Glycine soja, assembly GCF_004193775.1. Lineage (NCBI taxonomy): Eukaryota > Viridiplantae > Streptophyta > Magnoliopsida > Fabales > Fabaceae > Glycine > Glycine soja. Next base: position 41,223,878 of record NC_041002.1, read on the forward strand.
CGCTTGCTCCTCATCAGAGTGTTTATCATTTGAATTCAACAATTGACTTACTAATTGATTGAACTTGTTGATGTGGTCATGGAGATCTCCTCCATCTCCATTTTGAGTTGATACAACTTCATCTTCAAATAGAGGCGATTGGTTAGTGACTTTGATGCATAGATATTCTCGAGCTTCTCCCACAAGGCTTTTGGTGTTGTCTCCTTCAACACATGTTTTATCTCGGGAGCAAGGGCTACCGAATCGTGCTCACAACCCTCCTTTGGATCTTAGTCCACTCGATTTCATTTATAGAAGTTGACCTTTCATCTTCTAACACCTGATTAAGACCTTGCTGCACCAAAAGGTCTCGAATAGTACTCTGCCAAATCATAAAATTTGTTTATTCAAACAACGGTATCTCGAACCTTTGTGTTAACTCTGATACCACTGTTGGAAAATTAACGCTCTGATACCACTGTTGGGTAATCAATGATCTCACAAAGAAAATTACCCACACCCACAAAGGATCGTGAGAACACAACTAATATTACACCATAGGAAAAATAATAACAAACACAAGAATTTAACGTGGTTCGACACCTCTTGTCTACATCCATGGAACCGACTCAAAAAATATTTTACTATCACAAAAATGATTACAAGATTGTAACTCACCCCAAATAGTGAATCACTCTATAAACCCTAGTATCTCACTCAATGATTACATGAAATGATAACACTCTCACACAAAGACACTTTTCTCTCCACAAAGTGATTTTGTTTCACAATCTCTCTTCTCACACACTCTCTTCATGTGTTGTATTTCTCCACTAATTTTCTTCTCTATTTATAGTGAAGATTGTCACCAACTATAATAAATAAACTCTATTGAAAGTTGAAACAAAAACAACTTCCAATGCATCCATTCAACTAAGGTTCATATAGTAAAATGCAATCTTTCACTTTGCATTTAAGCCACCTAAACCTTAGTGATAAAAATTCAATTCCCAATGTGCATGCACTTTATCTTTTAGCTTGAAACTGTGCACTTGGATAGGTTTATTCTATTATTCTTATAATTGGCCTAAATGTTAGGAAGTCTTACATCACTTATCTCAATTTTCGAGATACAATTAATAAAGTTAAACCATTCATAAATTTTTTTCTTTTTTTAGTTGGTATTTTTATCTCGGTCTTAATTTTGTTTATATTTTTTTATGTTAATACAATACTTTATTTCTATCTAAAATAAAAATATCGTATTAGCATTAAAATCATTAATTCTATTAATCAAATATTATCATAATTTAGTTTCTTTTGAGTGCATTGAGTCATTATATACTTACAAAGCTTTAGACAAAAATAAATTGTTATAAAAAATTATTTTTTACAAATTAAAAATATTTTTTAAATTTGCAGATCTGACTAACCTAAGCCAACCAACTCGTTTATGATCAGGTTGGTTTAGGTTGGATTTATAAAAAATAATTGCACAGACTCAACCCAGTCCAATCCATTAAACTTTGGTCAATTTAGGTAATAAATATAGATAAATTCAACCCATCCTAACCCAACCTGTGAACACGTTTATAACAACCATTGAATCCCTTTACATGATGTTCAGAATTGGCCAGAAAGAATAGACCATTTGTAAGAGGAACATTGGAGACAACGTAGGCTGAGAAAGAAACTTGATGGAATATTAAAATACACTAGAATGACTACTAAGAATAGAATATTCATATCTCAAATGTTGATCCATTGTTTTGTAGTGGACTGAACCTGCAGTCAAGAAGGAAAAATATTTAGTGTTTACATTAAATCATTAGCCAAATTGTCTCACTCACCTATGAGAAAATAACCAGCTAGAAAATAAATAATTTATAGAGATTAAGGTAATCAGATCTTCTCTAAATTTGTCAGATACTCTGTATTTATATGTAAACATCAAAACCTTTATTTATCTTCTATTGAGCACACTGTATTGTTTGTTTCAACAATTAAGTACAACATATGCCTTTGAAATAAAAATCCTGCAAAATATTGAGAAAAATTCACACATGTGCATTATCATTATTCTGTACAAAACTACTACAAACTACAGCCTCTCTTTTCTAATATGTTTCGAAAATCATGTAACTATTCAAAGAACATTTCATTCAAATTTCCACCAACTTTTTGGTTCTTTCTAATTCTACCCCTTGTTAGAAGGGCGAATCATTCAAAAGTCTCTAAACCTGCTGGCTTTCCATTCGTTAGTCAAAAGAAAATGAGCCTTATTAATTATATGTTGTGAGTTTTTTTCTATCCCATTCCCTGGGCAAGACTATAAATTGTAAGTCTCTAATCTGACAAAAGCATTCAATTTCTAGGAAAAAACGGTGCATGCTCATTAGCTTGGTTGTCTATTCATAGCAACTGCTCAATTTTTTGGACGTGTGGAATGCTCTTGGAAAGAAAGTGATTTTGTAGTGTTGAACAACTTCTAAAATGGTTTCATGGAAAAGCATAGGAATACAGTTTTCTGAGCTACCTTTGTAATTTCTGTTAAAAGTTAAAGTGCAAAGAGTATCAATCAACCTTAGCATTTGTAATTGTGCACAGTTGTGTCTTACTAACTTTTACATACATTAAAACCAATCATCTGCTGCACGATTCTTGAAGGATAACCCTTAAAAAATGACAGTGAGAACCAAATTAAGGACAAAAGCTCAAAAAGTTAAAAATGCTGAAGTCAAGTGGAAAACAGTGTTGAGGAAAAGGTATTTGCCATCATAACGTAGTCATCTTTTTTTCTCTGGATAAATTTAAATGTTATTAAGTGCACAAATTTGTTTACAAAAATTAAAAGGTTAATAGTAAAAAGTACTAGCACAATATAATTGCACCAAAGTGTAACTTCGACGTTCTTGCGGATACCAAGTGTCAATGTCTGGGTCTCCTGGTGAAATCCAACGTTGAACAAGGACTCTTTAATAGAAGTGGTGAGTTTTTAATCTTATTTTTCTGAGAACTACAATTTTTTATTTCAGTTGTCTTGAAATTTAAACTTCTACTTGTAATTGCAGTTGTCACACATACAAATCGTCTACAATGAAAATTGAGCTCATCTCACCACTTCGTGTAATAACTGTGAACTGTTATGTTTTATTAACTTTTAGATACTTTAAAACCAATTCCACTTTTCCATTAAAAAAAAAAACAATTCCATTTAGTACATAATTCTTAAAACAATTTTAACAATTGTAATTCGGAAATGAAAATCTTAAAATAGGACAATGACAGCCAAGTTAGAGACAAGCTCAAACAGATAATTAATATTCTCTTTGTTCCAAAATATATGGAATTTGAGATTTTTGAACAAATATTAAGAAATAAAATTAATTTGTTAAATTTTAAATAAAACATTAGGTAATTTTTTAATATACTCTTTAATTTTTTAATTAATGACTTATTTATTCTTTTTATATGCACGGCTGACACTAAGTATTTATTGAGGGTAGTCTTGGAAAAAGTATTTAATGTACAGTTAATTTTGTAAAATAATTTATATTTTAAAGTCCCATAACATAGTCATTAGTATTTTTCTCTGTTCCTGCTGATGCTGTGTGCCATTAGCAAAAGATTTGAAGGCTGTGCAGACTGCAGCATGCCTATAAATAGCCAACCGATTAGCAATTGTAAGAGCACTTCCAAAGATCAAAACAAATGCTTTCCCATCCAACCATTCAGCCCCGCCGTGTCAAATAAAGCCTTCAACTTTCCAACTAAAACAAAACCACCCCTCCAATTTGGATACATCTGCGTCTGCTGGTGAAAGCCAACGTTGAACGAAGAGTTTTCCATAGTTGTAAGTTTCTAATCTTTTGTTTCTGAGTACTACCATTTTTAATTATTCCAGTTTTCCTACACTTTAAACTTCTACTTGAAATCGCAGTTGTCACCCATAATCATCATCTACAATGAAAATGGAGCTTGTGGCATCACTTCTGGTGATGTCATTCTATTGGTTGTGCCTTGGTAACCACATTATTGTGGTTTCTGGTCTCTGCCTTGGTGATCAGAAGTCTTTGCTGCTGCAATTTAAGAACAACCTCACATTCACAAACATGGCAGACAGAAATAGCAGCAGGCTGAAGTCTTGGAATACAAGTGATGATTGTTGCAGGTGGATGGGAGTAACCTGTGACAAGGAGGGACATGTTACTGCTCTTGACCTCAGTAGAGAATCAATCTCTGGTGGATTTGGCAATTCAAGTGTTCTTTTCAATCTCCAACATCTCCGGAGTCTAAATTTGGCTTCAAATAACTTCAATTCTGTCATTCCTTCTGGATTCAACAACTTGGACAAGTTAACTTATCTGAATTTGTCATATGCTGGCTTTGTGGGTCAGATTCCAATAGAGATTTCTCAGCTGACAAGGTTGATTACTCTTCATATCTCTTCTTTTTTCCAACACCTGAAACTAGAGGACCCAAATCTACAAAGCCTTGTCCAAAATCTCACCAGTATCAGGCAACTGTATCTGGATGGTGTAAGTATATCAGCTCCAGGTTATGAATGGTGCAGCGCTTTGTTGTCGCTGCGTGACTTGCAAGAACTGAGCTTGTCAAGGTGCAATCTCTTAGGACCCCTAGATCCTTCCCTGGCAAGACTTGAGAGTCTATCAGTCATTGCTCTTGATGAGAACGATTTATCATCCCCGGTGCCAGAAGCATTTGCCCATTTCAAAAGTCTCACCATGCTAAGGCTTTCTAAGTGCAAGTTGACTGGAATATTTCCACAGAAGGTCTTTAACATCGGAACATTGTCCCTTATTGACATATCTTCAAACAACAATCTCCATGGTTTCTTTCCTGACTTTCCATTGAGGGGATCTCTCCAGACCTTAAGAGTAAGTAAAACAAACTTCACTCGATCAATTCCACCCTCTATTGGTAACATGAGGAATTTATCCGAATTGGATCTTTCTCATTGTGGTTTTAGTGGAAAAATTCCCAATTCACTGTCAAACCTACCAAAACTCAGTTACCTGGATATGTCACATAACAGCTTCACCGGTCCAATGACATCCTTCGTTATGGTAAAAAAACTTACCCGTTTAGATCTTTCTCATAATGATTTAAGTGGTATACTCCCATCATCTTACTTTGAAGGACTGCAAAATCTTGTCCATATTGACTTGAGTAATAATTCTTTCACTGGGAGGACTCCTTCAATCCTTTTTACACTCCCATCACTGCAAAACCTCTGGCTTTCAGACAACTTGTTTACTCAATTGGAGGAATTCATGAATGTTACATCCTCTAGATTAGTGACCCTCTATATGAGTAACAATAATCTATCTGGGAGGATTCCTTCATCCCTTTTTGCACTCCCACTGCTGCAAGAGATTCGGCTTTCCCACAATCATCTTAGTCAGTTAGATGAATTCATAAATGTGTCTTCTTCTATATTAGACACCCTTGATTTGAGTAGCAATGATCTGTCAGGGCCTTTTCCAACATCTATCTTCCAGCTTAGTACACTCTCTGTCCTCCGACTTTCTTCAAACAAGTTCAATGGGTTGGTGTATCTGAATAAGCTTAAAAGTTTAACTGAACTAGACCTTTCATACAACAACTTGTCAGTAAATGTGAATTTTACAAATGTTGGCCATTCTTCCTTTCCCAGCATTCTCTATCTAAACATGGCATCTTGTAACTTGAAAACATTCCCTGGTTTCTTGAGAAACTTGTCCACATTAATGCATCTAGATCTTTCAAATAATCAGATTCAAGGAATAGTGCCCAACTGGATTTGGAAACTACCTGATCTTTATGATCTTAATATTTCCTACAATTTGTTGACTAAGTTGGAAGGCCCTTTTCAGAATCTTACTTCTAACTTGGATTACCTTGACCTTCATTACAATAAACTTGAAGGGCCAATACCTATTTTTCCTAAAGATGCAATGTTCTTGGATTTATCAAGCAACAATTTTAGCTCTCTTATACCACGAGATATCGGTAATTACCTTTCTCAGACATATTTTCTCTCTCTTTCAAACAATTCTTTGCACGGCAGTATCCCTGAGTCCATCTGCAATGCTTCGTCACTTCAAATGCTTGATCTTTCCATTAATAACATTACTGGAACAATTCCCCCCTGTTTAATGATAATGAGTGAAACTCTTCAAGTATTAAATCTCAAGAACAACAATCTCTCAGGCTCTATTCCAGATACAGTTCCAGCTTCCTGTATTTTGTGGTCTTTAAATCTTCGTGGAAATCTATTAGATGGGCCAATTCCAAACTCTCTTGCTTATTGCTCAATGTTAGAGGTATTGGACGTTGGATCAAATCAAATCACTGGGGGCTTTCCATGCATTTTAAAGGAAATATCCACCCTTCGAATCCTTGTTTTGCGAAATAACAAATTTAAGGGTTCCCTAAGATGTTCTGAATCTAATAAGACTTGGGAAATGCTTCAAATTGTGGACATCGCTTTCAATAATTTTAGTGGCAAACTGCCGGGAAAATATTTTGCAACCTGGAAAAGAAATATAAGATTGCTTGAGAAATACGAAGGTGGATTAATGTTTATAAAGAAGTTGTTTTATGAATCCGAGGATAGCAGGGTATATTATGCAGATAGTCTGACACTTACTTTGAAAGGTCGACAATTGAAGCTTGCTGAAATTTATACAATCTTAACATCCATTGATGCCTCATCCAACCATTTTGAAGGACCTATACCAAAGGACCTAATGGATTTTGAAGAACTCAGAGTTCTCAATTTGTCAAACAACACTTTGTCTGGTGAAATCCCTTCCTTAATGGGTAACTTGAGAAACTTGGAGTCCCTGGACCTTTCACAAAACTCCCTGAGTGGAGAAATTCCTATGCAGCTTACAAATTTGGTAAATCTTGGATTTTTAAACCTCTCCTTCAATCATTTGGTGGGAAAGATCCCAACAGGTGCACAATTTAGCACATTTGAAAATGATTCCTATGAAGGTAATGAGGGGCTATACGGTTTGCCATTGTCTAAAAAAGCAGATGATGAAGAGCCAGAGCCAAGGCTATACGGTTCTCCATTGTCTAACAATGCAGATGATGAAGAGGCAGAGCCAAGGCTAGCTTATACAATTGATTGGAATTTGAATAGTGTCGGATTTGGATTGGTTTTTGGTCATGGAATTGTTTTTGGTCCTCTCTTGGTTTGGAAGCAATGGAGCGTATGGTATTGGCAACTCGTGCACAAAGTTCTTTGTAGAATATTTGCACAAATGTATCTTGAATATGTAACGGGAGGAGGACATACGTACACAACTTTAAGGTGGGGGCATTAGTGGTGATTAATGAAAAATAGTGATTAATAAAAAAGTGTGCAAAAAAGTGAGGTTATGATGAGTCTTCTTTCTAAATGTTTCCTTTTCAAATTTGATAGTAGTTGTTTGGGTTTTATGTTGTAATGCCAAAACAATAAATTTCCAAGACATATGTATCGGAACTATAAAAATATATTCTGTTACATTTTATAAAAGTATTATGATAAAGTATAGTTTTCGGTTCATAAATAACAGCTATTGAATCAATATAATTTAACGAGTAATTAAATCAGCAGTACTTGTAAAATGATCTATTTATATTACATAAAAACAAAAATTTAGACTGCAATGTTGACTTAGAGTTAACTAATTCTTTTCATGAATTTTTTTTCTATCATATTATTTTATGAAGGATGTCTAATTTAACTGGAACACGGTGTTACGAAAGTTATTATAAACTTTCTGTTAACTGTTTTTTACTCCTGGATAAGAAAAATATTGACTATTGTTTTTTATTTATCTCTGCCATGCCTTTTAAATATTGACTATAAATGTAGGTTAGGAGTTACCGTTTTAGTTTAGCAGGTGCATTAATTAAAAATGTGTTTAACCTATGTTATAATAATAAGAACTAAAAATGTGCATTAATTAGGTCTATTTTTCTTTAATTTTAATGAAAATATAATAGCTAAAATCCTTTAAATCATACATTGTAATTTATAATCTTTGATACCTTGTGAGAAATAAAGGACAAGGCCGGAGCCAAAAATTTTGGTTTGAGGGGAGTCAAGAAATTACGTGTATAAAAAATATATAAAAAGTTTAATATATAATATAGATATCTAATATTTTTATAAAGACAAAATATATAACTATATCGAGTAAAATACAATACTATCTAACTAATTTGAACATTTATATAAATATGAGAAACAAATAAATACATTTTTTCTTATAATTATAAAAAGCACATACTCTTTTTAAATATATTAGCTATACATTTATACAAGAAACAATTAAATGCATTTTTCATACCTTAATTTATTGTGAAATTTACTAATTGTCTCATCAATCATTTCATATAGAAATATATAAGTGAATGCATTTATTAATTTATTAACAATTTAAGTTAATTTTATTGGCAAAAAAATTAATTTTATTGGCAAAAAAATTATTTAATAATTTTATTAAATATAATCACTATTGAACTATATTTATTTCCCACTCTAAAATAAACTTTGAATTATAATGTTATTTCTAGAATAAAATTTAAATTTATCATATTTTTAATTAAAATTAAATAGCTAACTTAACTATCTTTATTGGTCTTTAATATTTTAGTTTTTTTTTTATATTTATTAGAGGTAGTATAAGAGAAAAGAGATAAAATAGATGTATAAAATAATTTTGAATAATTATATGTGGACACTTTAACGTTACAAATACTTCATTAATGTCTATAATTTCACTTTATACCCTACTCTTTTTATTAGATTAAATTTACTATTATACCTATACATTTCTGTCTTTTCTTCATTTTTCTCCTGAAGTGTCAACTAATGTGATAATTTTCATATATTATTTTTAATAATTTTTTTATAAATTTTAGGGGGCCATAATGTTTTTTTATAATATATTTTTAATACATTATGAAAAAAATTTGGGGGTGAGGGGCATGACCCCTCCATGTCCCCCTGCCTTACAAAGGATTGAGACGAAAAGATGACAAGTTAACACTAGAAGCTACAACTTTTGGAGCATGCATTTGATTCTAAACCCCTGTCGTTAAGTGTCAAAATTACATACTTTTAGGTTCTTGCTTATACCTTGATTTAGAGCATTATTTTGACTCAAATTGCTTTGTTTTTACTATATTCTAAATCTTTGTCTAGTAGAATGATTTTTTGGTTACATTATAATAATTTGTCATATGTTTTTTTTTTAGAAAAAGGGCTTGAAGAAGAAGAATGTATCTTGAAGGGGAAGTTTGAAGTACTAAAGCTTCAAAAGGATCAGCTAGGACAACAACATTTTGGAAGAATAGAAATTGCCATTTGGCCAAGCCAGAATTCATGGTTGAACGAGTATGCACTCAAAATGAAAATGTTGTTTATGTATTTTTAGGCCTGACATGCAAATATAGATAGATTCCCCCTCCCTTTTGCTTTCATCATTGCAACAATTTGCAACTTTTGTATTGTTCTAGTGAGGGAGAAAAACTCTCAAGTGTTCATGTGCTCTTCATCCATTTTGTCTCCTACCATGTATATTTTTGAGCTATTCATCTTCACAAGAGGCTGATTTCTCTTGTTGTAACAGGTAAATGTAGTCATTTATGAACTCTCATGTATCTTTTGATATGAATAAATGTATATCTCACATATTTATATTCTATGTTAACATTTTGCTTGTTTTCTTAATGTTTGTTGTGGATTGGCCACCTGTGGCATGATTTTGGGATGTAAATGATGTTGAAAAACACTTTTATTGTCTTGAATTGAACAAAATATCCATAAGACTTAGTGTCTAGGAATGAAGTTGAGTTTCTTGGTAATCTTTGTTAGGTTTGGATGATCCATTAAACTAGACAACCTACCACACCTTGAATTTTGATGTTTACAAAAGTATAAACTGTTGATAATCTAATGTGTTGACGTTAACTACACATGAACACTTCGTAAAAGGACTTAATTGTTATCTACAACTCTAGTGAGTCGTGTCCATGCTTAAAGTGGAAAAATTTTAGTTAAGATATATCCAACGTCCAACAAGCTGTAAAATCCATCACGTCCACTTATTGTAAAAATCAATGTTTATACACTGAGTGTTTTTACTACTCGCATCCACTTTTTATAAGTCATATACATACTTATTTTATACTCTTATAAGTGGCATCCAATCGAGTACGAAAAGGTAATGTTAGTAGCAAAGGGAAGTGCATGATCTCTTTCTAAAATTCAGTTTTGCTTCTCTTTATTTGAATTGATAACATTTAAATTTATGGATAAGACAAAATAAAAGAGAATAAAAGGTATTTATAAAATATTCCTCCAGAGGTTGCTTTCGACATATAAGAGGAACACATGTTGTTGTCTGTACTTTTATTCCTTTCCTCTCCAATCAGAGCTTGCCACGTTGTCTCACCCCTTTGAGACAACAATCATATCAAGACTCGACACTAATCCCCTAACGGATTATTCACTAAAGTCTATAAAAGACAATCTCTACTAAAAAGTAGAGCATGAAAAATATCATAAGAAACGAGCAAATCTCTAAAGCGAAACTCTACAAAATCATTGGACAATACATTTGATCTTTCATTGTCTATTCATTACTTAGCCAAGTTATTTTGTATTTGAGCTTTTTTGTTTATTCACTTGTTGAGTGTGTTGAATCATTGTATTCATTCAAACTTTTGTTTGTGAAAGTCAGGAGTGACTTAGTATTAAACAATACTTGGATGTTCTTACATTCAGGGGGAGTCTAAGGTAATGTATGTAACACCCCAAATTCTAGTTCAAAACATTGCTTGAAAAATTCCCGTTAATTCTTTTTATTCTAGAAATATGTGTCAATAAATTAATATCATCTTCAAAAATCGAGTAGTATTTTGTTTTAAAACATATGCAGATAAACTTTATTGTAAAACTCATGTAAATAGATTTCATTAAAATGTATAAAAGCACATTAACATCATTTCATGAAAGTCAATACAATAAAAGAAATTGTAATAGGTTTACCATAATCAGGACCTTTGAAAAGATATGAACCTTGCAATGGAATAATTGTATACAAGGGTGAAATAACATAGTCTTCATACATAAGAATAAAAAGTATCATAGTATTGTGTCACATGAAAATAAAATGTAATTACAACCCATAAATGTCTGAAAGTAAGTGTAACATGCAAATCTGTAACAAATATGACTATCTGAACCTAGGTCACTCAACTCTAAAACAAATACATCCAAAAGAAAACATAAGTCTCAGACATCTACCCGACCTAAGGTACCAAACTGCATCTAAGAAGAATCCTCAAAAGGATCATCCTCATTCTCCTTAGATGAAGGCTCTAGTTGCCACAACAGCTATATGTACTCCTCTATCTCTGCAGGCATGAGATCATCATGGTCTCCTCTAATGTCAGTACTTCAAAGTTATTGGTTGTAGGAATGAGTCATCTGCTCCTCAAATGCGACATACAACACACAAAACATACAACTTACATAACCATGGTGTATGCTTTTTCTAGGCAAACAACATTCTCGATGCCTAGAGCGCATAACTATCACACTTGACATAAATGAATATAGTACTTAACTTCACTAGCTATCCCTTATGACAGTCAAATATTGCACTTGACATAATTGATGATCACACTGGACACAACTGACTGTCAAACTCGATACATACAGGACCTAACAATGCCACCAAGTCTCCCAGGTATTGGTGGTCTTACACAACCACATGGATGACAATTGGAAGTGATCGCCACCTACGGGTACAACATATACTGATCCCTAAGCTCTCAACTCCAAAAAGTATAGTCTCAAAGTTCATTAGGAGTAGTAAAGTAGGGGTTGTGAGTTCCTCGCACCAAATGTCAGGTAGTTACCACTTGCTAATTTCATTAGGTTCTTTGAACCTCTCTGCCCATTATACCTGAATGTACCCTGTAAATCATTCATTTCTCAACATAAATCTCACTATCTCATAGATGGCACATAACCACATACCTCAACATCTCACAGACAAACCATAATCATATACCTCACCATCTCATAAATGGAATCTAACCATAACCACACTATCTCACAGATGAAACCTAATAACAAAACATGTAATCTCACAGATGGGATACAACTAATGGTTCCTTACTCTTCCTTCAATATTTTTGCATCTTTTTGTTGCATTGTCTATGTAGCCTTCATGCCTACGTACATCACACAAAACAAAGATTTATACATGCACAAAGAGAGACGAGGCTCAAACCAACGTATTACTCTGAGGGAACCATTCTAGACCCCTCAAGTGAGAGAAATCACTTTTCACACAAATCTACCGAAAATTTGACAGCATAGCAACTAAATTAACTATATCCCAAAATTTATAACAAGCAATTTGCCAAGGTTCAGACACCTCCAGATTCAGACCAAAACACATAGAACTGAATATCAATATATTCCAAAAATATAAATCACACACCACATATACAAGTATTGAAGTTCACACTCTCTTAGTCTTAGGCATTCATAAGCAATAATAAAATTTCATGATTCATTCATATCTTAGCAGTCACACTAGCAGACAATATATTCACTTAAAGCATAACAATAGTCATCGGTCATGCATACAATCAATCTCAACATTGAACATGACATTCACCTTATATCTCAACAATCACATTAGCAGTATCCAAAACATTTTGAGGCATAATAGTAACCATTAGAGAACAATTGCAATTAATTTCAGCATCAATCGTACAATTGATAAACGTTACATAAAACATCAAATTACAAATTAGAGAATCAATACAAGTTGGTCCTCATGGGTTTAGTAATTTTGTTTGTCTTAACTTACAAGTTCACAAGGGATCCTAGAGCAGTTCTTAGGGCTCCTTAACACTTTCCCTAGGTTTCTCTTCATTCTAAATCCATTTTTAGTCTTCGAATTACCAAATTAAGTCATCTAATGTCCAATATCAAGTTGCTGCCCTATTTCACAAAGTTTCACTCTTAAACTTGTTTTCAAAATTCTGAGTGTTCCGGAAATCAATTTTTCATTAATTCTACATGCTACCTTATATTTTCACACCTAACAAACTAATTTTTAAAGTCAAATCTTTAAGAAAAATAGTCCATACAACCATAACCACCATTTTAATTTCATGATAGATTTAGTCCTAAAAAATATCCTTAAACTGGTTTTGTTCATAACATTTGCTAGAAAACTCTGATTTAAAAAAATTTGCGACTAACCCTAAGTTTTGACACCCCAAGAACTCATTTTTGACCTTAAAAATTTTTTTAAAAAATAACATATCACATAGTTCCAGCCAAGGCAGTAGCTATGAAATTTTGAACATCAACACAACATACAATGAAGTCTAGCTTCTAAAGATAACACGATCAAGGTTCAAGAAGTAGAAAGACCCCACTTACATTGATGAAGCTTGCACGAAATTGCTCAAATTAACCAAGAACTCATATCTGGATGTTTCCAAGCTTCAAAGGATGAAAAATAAATTTGGATCCAAGAATGAGAGTTTTTGCATGAAAATGGTGAGAAAACAAGAGAATGAAGATTAAGAGCCTTTTACCAAAGCTTTAAGGGAAGAAGCCTCAAGAACACTAGTATGAAGTTTGGAAGAAGAAGAAAATGGATTCCTCTCCCTCCCTTTAAGAACTCGTGCTTAACAATGGAGAATGAAGGTTCCACGTTTGATTTTTTTTAGAAGTGAAGAGATAAGGCTTCAAGGCTTGGTCCAAATGAAACTTGGTTAGGCTTAATGTTGATAAGATCAATTTGACAACATGAATGACCATTTGATAGCCATGGTGAATGTGCCAAATGCTGCCATATATGAATATTTTGCCTTCTGAATTTTTAACTAGAAATGGCTAAATTAAACTTAGCAAAAATGGTAAAAATTGTTTTGCTAAAAATGGTAAATCTTATCCTAATCTTCTATATTAGTGTGCTAACTTCCTGTGTTCGTGTGTTAACCTCCTTTGGGATATGTGTACTCAGAGTGAACCTTGCATAGAGTCTACTCACACAAACACAAATTACACTATGACTCAATGTTCAATGTATTTCTTGCACAAATAGAAATCTAGCTTAGACAATTTCTATTTCTCTGTCAAGCTTTACTAAACTAATCACATATATATTATATACTCATAATGAAATTCTATGATTAAAAACATATAACTATTGAAATTAAATTCATAAATGTACAAATGACATAACATAGAGTTTTCTTTGTCAATCTAAGTTGTAATTTTTCAAGGTGTTACAACTCTAACTTATTTTAATTATTCTACATCATATAATTAGACACTTTAATTAGTCACCAATTATTTTAACTAAAATTCTATTTTTAAACTAATTGTATAGTCATTTATGAAAATACCCTCCACTTTAAACTCTAATGACTTAATTACCCCTTTTCTAATTTCATGATATCTAGATCACCATTAATCAATCTTAATTATTCCCACTTAATTTCTAACCTTACATTAATTACTAATTTCTTCTTTCAAGTTTCCAATTTCTATTTCTAGACTAAAATCCAATTATTTACATCTAGGCCATTAATGAGTTGACTTTTATTTGATCAAAGAACTTTCTCTAAGCTATCCTTATTCTTTCTAGACTTTAGCTTAAAAACTTAAAAGCTTAACCATGCGAATGTATCTTATGGTAACATATCATTTTCTACCATTCCAATAATCTAAAAACACTACTCAATCACAAAACAAAGTAATAACATTATCTAGTACACACACACACATGGAATATTGGGATGTTACAGTGCCAGAAATGACTAGAAGAATACTTGTATAATAAGGAGTGGCAGGACAAAATATTTGTTTTATAATTAAAGTTTTGATTAATCGAACCCTTTACAATTGCATAAAGGAGAACTAGACATAGTTATGTTTGAATGAACCAATATAAACCAAAATAAGTAATGTAGTGTAAATATTGAACAAGTAGTATAATGGACTTATCCATTATACTACTTGTTCAATTGGTGCACTTGCCAAAATACCCCAACACCTACCTACGCCCAGTCCTAATCACCTTCTTGAATTGTAGATCCTTTGGATAACAAGAAGTGCAAGAATATAAGATTAAGTAACCAAAATCACACAATTGACTAATAGAAACAAGACTGAAAGTAAGATTAGGAAGGTAGTAAAGATTTGAAATAGATATTTGAGACATAAAAATAGAATCAATATATGTTTGCTTATGACATAAGAGTACCATCAATAGATATGATAGACACAAAGGAGGCAAGATATAAAGATGCAAAGGATTTATAGTCAAATGACATAAAATGAGAGACTCCATTGTTAAGAATCCATATTTGTGAACATACACTTGATGAGCTAAAGGAGGGCAAACCTATGTTTGGAGAGGCATATAGGCATGTGGTTGTGAGGTAAGACACTTCTAAAATTGCTTACTAAGATTAACTACTGTGGGACCAGAAAAATATGTGCTCTTAGAAGAGTATGCATGTCTAACTCCAAGACCGTCTGTTGAAGAAATAGTTGCAGCAACATTAGGTAATGGAGACTTGGGGTTTAGGTGACTCAACTGATTAGGAGGTCTCCATTGAGAAGGCTATTCTCATATTCAACAATGTTGGGCATTGTGCTTTCCAATGAGCCTTCTATTTGCAATAGCTACATTCACCATAATTCCAATAGGAATGATTCTTCCCATTCAATTGCTCACTATTAGATTGAAAAGAATCATCCTTTTCACCAGCCATTGCAGCAATCACAATTAGAAAATAGTAAAGAGAAAACCCTAGGTGCAGAGCTTCAAAAAGGGTAAAAGAAAGGCTGCAAATGGGCAATCCAAACAACTACTGCTACCTTAACTATTTCAAATGCGCACAAATTAGAACAAGAAGGCGAAAAGGCCCCCAAAACATGAAAATCCCCAAAAAACAGAGTTGCTGTTGCAAATCACATTTCTCCCTCTCCAAACCTACCGAACAAAACAAAGGATCACATCTTTCGAACCTCATGTCCAAGCATTGAGTCTGATTCAACAATTAACAAATCTGAAGTTGCAAATCCAAATCCAAATCTTGTTGTTTGTTGGAGTAAGGCTGGGCGAATTGCACTATAAATGGTTCATAGTTGGATCTACGAAAGTTGTGGTTTGAATCAAACTTGCTCTAGATATCATGTTAACAATGCAAATACTAACAAAGAAGAAGAAGAAAAGGAAAAGAGTGCAAAAGGGAGATGAAGAGGTTCATCTCTATTCAATGAAATTCGAAGTCTGAATGTACAATAGAGACAAATGAAAATACAAAGGCAACAAGTAATAAGACTAAACTACTCTTACAAACAAGTATTGTAAGAAGCACTACCTTGAGTTCAATACACATCAAGCGAGGGATTAGACATGTGTAGGATGGGAGATGTAGCACTACAATGAGGCTTTTCATAGTGAGGTCAGCCTAATGAAGTATCTAATTTTGGAGCAATGCTATATACAGTACGAAAAATATGAACACGAAATGCACGAATCAGTTAATAAACCATCATTTTTAGCAATTGCGGTTTGGTTTGACGAAAAATACGAAACTAAACGCATTATAATTTGTAGCCACGTATATTCGTGGGATTTCATAGAATGAAATTTTCATAAGATTTAGCATTTTTCTTATTTGTACATTTTAAATCTGTGTGGTGCAAGATTCATTAAAACCATACATTTTATTATTTATTTAAAAAATATGTGTACATAAATAAAATGAATATCTAAAATAATTAGTAACATATTATATTAACTATATTAAAATTAAAAAACATGATTAATTATACTTTTAATTGATAATTCCAAAAAAGTAAGCCTATTGAAGCTTACTGTTATATTTTTTACAGTGATGTAATACCAATATTATATATATATATATATATATATATATATATATATATATATATATATATATATATGAAAATATAAATATAATAAGAACCTGTTTATGATTATTTAAAATTGATTGTTTGTTTTTGTTATTGTAAATTTCTTTTTTTTTTCTGAATTTATTGTTGTTGCTGTAAATATTATGTTAAAATGTATTTATTTTTTGTCTGATTATAAATGTTTTGAATGCGTATTGTAAAAAATAATTTTTTAAATATTTTATAAAATAGTGTGGATTTTATTAGATAAATATAGTTGCTAATAATATTGAAGTGGTAGTTCTGTAAAAAACAAATATTGAAATGATAGTTTTAAACATTGAGCAAACGATTTATAGTTATCATTTTAAAATGATTAGTATTATAAGTATGTTTCAATCTTTATATCTTATAATTTAAGCATTGTAAGGGCTATTTGTAATTTAACATTATTGTTTATATATTACTAATTTCTTAGTGCTATTTTATAGTATGTTACTAATTAATACATGCTACTTTTCATGCCTAATAAATAAAAGCATGCTACTATGTACCAATGGTAAAAGAAATTAAAAATAAGGATTTAATTCATACATAATTAAATTTATAATAATTTATTTTTTTACTTATTTATAGATATTAAAAATATAAAATATTAGATGATTCTATTTTATTTTAATTTGGTTACTTTGTAATATGATTTATAAAGAATAATCACCAAAAAATATTTTTAGATATTTAGTTAAATGTATTAAATTTAGGAACAAATCATTAATAAACAAATCATTAAATATTTTATTATTTAATCATGAATTTTTTAAAATATATAAACAAATCATTAATATCTTTAAATACCACATTAGTGTTCATGTTAAAATTTTTTCTACTATATAATATTTAATTTATAATATCTTTTATGAATAAAAACAATTAAAAAGGATTTTTTTTGACCATTTTGTAAAATTTAAAACGAATTGATAATTAATTAAAAATCTGATTAGTTACAATTTATGTTCATTAATGGGTGTCTATTATTCTTTATGGTCTAATTTTATGAAAAAAGTATAATGTCCTATAATTGACCATTATTAAGGAATTTTATTATTATTATTAATTTATAAGAATAAAAAATTGACTATTCTGAATTTAATTGGAATCTATTTTTTCTATTATTAAAATTGTATAATAATTATCATCAACGTGATCAATTTAATTATTTTTTATAAGCTAATAACATATATTTCAAAATTAAAATATGATAATTAAATTTATTAAATCAATGACAATTATTAAATTAATTCTTCTCGACGCAACAATTAACGTGTCTTGACAATAGAAAATTAATGTATATATAACTTTGTACAAAAAAAAACAATATAAAATGAATAAGACAATCAATACGTCTAAAAATTATAACAAAGAAAAAAATTAATAAATAACAAGTAAAATTATTACAATAACAGTTTCCATTTACATAAAAAAAAGTAACTTGAAGATATATACTAAGTAAAAATCTCCTGTTAAAAAAATAAAAAATATAAGCCGAAGATATATAAAGTAAAATTTAAATTATTGAGTTTTTTTTGTCAAAATGAGGAAGGATAATATATTAGTAGTAAAAGGAAAAATATAAGAATGTATTTTAAAAACTTGAAGATAACTATAAAAATATAAAATAACAAAATAGCAAAATAAGAAGAAAAAAATTGCAAAGACACGATATAGAGTAAGAAGGCATACATAATTAGTTGTTATGTGATCTTAAAGCACATGTTTCCTAGTCTTTAAAATTAATTTGAACCACATAAATAATGTGATGCTGTTTAGTTCAATTTAAGTTATTTATGAAATATGAAACAAACCAAATCAATCTATGATAGTTTGATTTAGTTCAGTTTTTAGGATTTAAATTTTTTGATAATAAGTATTAAAAAAATACTAAAAAAATTATTATTAATTAAACAAAACTTGAATAATAACTAATTAAAAAATCAACTATATAAATAGAAAATAAAAATTTCAACAATGTAAAATAAAAATTATTTTCAAGTTGAATAATATTTTAAATAATAACCATTCAACTTAAATAATAATCATTAATTTAAACATAAAAACCGTGCATAATACATGCTTCCAAGTCTCATCGACTAAACTTAAAAAAATATTACAAGTTTACAACAACATTCACATTCCAGTTTTCAGTTTAGCCTTTTAAACTTTTAATCACGAGTGTTTGTCATTTCACATAGTTTGGTATCGTATGAATCTATAATACATTAACGGGATTATTTTGGTTTAGTTCAGTTTTCTTGTGTCAAACCATAAATCGAGCCGAATTGCACATTTTGAAAAATTAAAAAATCAAATCAAACCAATGATCATAATTTTTTCTGCAGTTTTCGATTTTGGGCTCCGTTTGATCGGGTTTTGAACACCAATAGTCTTCATTCCCTCGTGGATGATGCATTGCTATAAGAATTTTCTCCTTTTACCTAAAAAAAATGTAATTATTAATTATACGTCAACTAAAATATATCGAAAGAAAAAAAATACTAAGCCAAAGAAGAGAAACAATAAGCAAATAAAACATTTGTCAAACAACATATAAGAAAGAAAAAAGTTATGAGAGTTATTCAAATGTTTATTCAAGTTTTGTAGAACTCCTGAAAAAAAAAGAGAATGAACTTGTAACGAATGAAAAATATTTATTAGATATAAATAGTGAAACGGAAAAAAAAAAGGAGCACGCAAATATTCAAACTTTCTTCAAATGACTAACGACGAATCCAATGAACTTGTTATCCTGCAATATATAAAATTGAGCATGATTAATCAATCAAGAATATTTTTGTTAAAATTAATTGTGTGTCTATTTATCTATGTGTACCTAAATTTATGATTTCAGAGGAATACACGGGTTGTAACTTTGAATTCAATAAAATTTGATAAATAATAATAATAATAAAAATAATAATAAGTAAAAATAAACAAAATTTTACACTACATTTTTAAAAATAATCATTATTTTAAAAATTAATCATTTTAAAAATTATTATTATTTTAAAACTAATCAAAAGAAAGTAAAAGTTAAAAAATTATTCTAAAACTAAATTTATATATTTTTAAATTAACACTACGTTATTTCTTAATTTATTACTTTATCTATTTGTATTTAATAAAATTTAATAAATATATGATTAAAGAATCATTATTTTAAAAATTAATCCTCCATTAATACTAAATCAGATTTTTTTATCAGTAATGCTAGATCAAATAAATCAAATTAACAACTCTTTTGATATCGGTTTTTAAGAAATTAGTTAAAAATAATTAAAATGGGTCGAAATTTGATTTTACAATGTGCAGATTTAATTATTAATTTTTTAAATTTAATTACATAGTTATAAAATCATGTATAATTTATAAATATATTTTATAGTATAAATTTTATCAATAACTCTTCATCAATACTAAAGTATATTATTTTTAATTAGAAAATTCTTATTTATAATCATTATTATTTATTAAATATATTGTAAAGTAATTAAATTAAAAAATAGACTTAAGTGTGTGTAAATATATTTCTTATTGTAAAATATTATAAATCATTTTAAATAGAATAAATTTAATCCTTCACTAATGTTAAATATGATGAAATTTAATCAACGTTAATTGTAACTTTTGCATACAGTATATAGATTTAATAAACGTTAATTGAAATCTCAATCTAATGGATTAAAAAGGTTCAAGTTTTTTTTCTTCTTTTTTTTTTTGCATACAGTATATAGATGTTACTTCAAATTGTTTGATGGTGGTTGAAATGGCTTGGGATGTTGTGGGCAGGGGACACCAAATCTTTTTGGGCTTAAATTTTGTTGGGCCCCTTTCTCTAATTTGTTGGGAGTGTTGTTACCTGCACCTCCAACAATTGCTTCCAACACCTCTATTGAATTTTGGAAAGTTTTCTGGAGGTGCTGGTTAGAAAGTTTTATCCATTTGTTGGTGGTGTGAGTCAGGAGGCTAAGACCCCTTTGTTTTCTGGCAGCAATGTGAGTGAGAAGAGGGGTTTCTGAGAGTTTTTCTTTCCCTTGCAATTGGAGGAAATGAGAGAGATTAGAGCGGAAAGAAGAAAAAAAATAGAGAAAAGTAAAAATAAGAGTGGGGAATCAAGGGTTTGAGAGAAAATAGAGTGTGAAGCTTGAGTTTTGTTGTGGGTTCGTCTTGAGCGTGAAAGGGGAAAGAATCAAGTATTCTCTATTGGATCTTGATTAAAATTTTAAGGGTGATGCTAGGTGCATCTAGCATTATTGCTGGTACACCCAACATTGTACACCCAGCACTTTCTCTTCCTTCCACGCCTCGTCTGTTTCGCTTCTTCTTCCTTCCACGACCTCACTTCCTCGGAAGCTGCATAATGCCCCACATCATGAACACCTCACGTCTCTGTATCGATTTCTTATCCCTCTCCACGTACACCCTTCCTCTCTTCACCACTAACCTAAAATGTGCACTCTTCTTCGCTCTCTCCACCATCTCCCTGCTTATCCCTCTCTCTTTCCACGCCCCAACATCCTCTTGGATCCACCGAAAGTACTCCAGACACACCCCTCCCTCCTCCCTTTCAAACAACCCACTTGTCAGATAACTTGAACATCTTTGCTTCCCATTATTGCTACAGTTTAATGTCGCTTCTAATTCGAACCTTTTCCTGCTACTGGATTTTTCTTCGCTTTTCCTATCCTTTGCAAAAACAAGATTTGCCACTGAGGTTTTCTTGCCAATAATCGTCGGTTTAGTGTTAGTTGTAGAAAGCGTAGACTGCAAGAGACGCAATTCAATTAAATTAATCTAATCAAAATTGAACGATTCAATAAGAACATGTTATTGGTACACATACATGGGAGATATAAGATGGATCAAAGGATTAAGGGAAAATGTAAGAATTCAGCTAATAAAATTTATTGATAAAAATAAAATAAAATTGTACACATACATAGGGCGTTAATATTAAGCAATATATATACTAGTACTCCATGCATTGCACAACATATTCAAGTACTGCAATTAAGAGTAAATGGAGAAAACGAGTGTAAAGTGTAAACAAATTACCCAGAGGGAAGAGACGAAGGCAGTGGTGAGGAGGATGAGAAAGAGGAGCAGAGGAGTGTAAGCAGATACTGGAGCCTTTTTCACAAGAGTGAAATCCGTTGGTAACTGTTTTTTCGACCTTTCAGTTATGAATCTCTGCATCATCTTACTATATATTCCTGTTTAGTTTATAAAAAGAGAAACTGAGTGAGTGATTGTGGTTGAGAAGGATACAAAGAGAGATGATGATGTGTAGTTCAATGTTCATCAAATGTGTGGGGACAAGGACTTAAGGACCATTTTCAATTACTGATAATAATGCAACAGAATATTAGTAGTGATTAGCATAAATTACCGACAAAAATTATTGATTGATATTAATTAAGCATATCGCAACAGTGGTAAATAAGAAAATACACCAAGGGGCATTTTTGGAATTTTCAAAAAAAATAAATGCTGAGTGCACCTGGGTGCACTTAGCATCAGCCAAATTTTAAATTAGTGAAGTTACTTTCTGCCGTGGATGTAAGTCATAGACTCATAGTGGCCGAACCACATAAAAAATACGGTGACAAATTGGATCTTGATACCAAAGCGCTGGGACTACTTCTCGGAGTTGATGAGAAAAAAAAAGAAAAGAAAAAGAATTTTCAAATTAGACATATTCATTTTTTATTTCAGTAAAACTTTTAATATTTTTAGTCCATATAAAATTGAAATATATAAATGTTTGATCTGGAGTTAGGTTTTTAGTCCAATCACTAATATTTGTCAATTTTAAAAAGACTAAAAACATACTAAGTAAAAAATTATTCTACATTAAATTGGTGGTGCCCCACTCCTCTCATTTCAATCTTCTCTTTAGAAATTGTCTCTTAATTTGAAATTAGTGGTGGGACAAACAAGCCCAAAATTCTTTTGCGTTTCACACACGATCAAGCTAAAGACATCAGCATTAATTTATTAGCTTGAGTAGTGCTTAGAATCGGCAAAGGAATTCCAATTCCAGATAGCGTACGGGAGCGTGAATCTAACGGCAAAGACTTCCAAATTAAATAGACTGAAAAAGAAGTAGCAAATTCCCGGAATTTTCTTTTGTTGAAATTTCAAAGTGTAAAAGAAAGAAGAATTCTGTATCACATATTTATTTATTAGTAGTGGAAGGAAATGACTTCATACATATACAGGCCGAACAGAATCATCATTATATGTAGCTTAGAAATGAAGTTGGGTGTGGCAGTAGTGAGTTACTTTTTCTATTTTGTGGCATTTTTAATACAAAATCAGGTAAGTCACGGGTGCTTGGAGAACGAGAGAATAGGCCTACTCGAAATCAAGGACTACATTTTATCACTTGGCCGGAATGAGTACAATGAACTGGAATTGGGTTCATGGGTTGAAGATAGAATAAGCAATTGTTGCGCTTGGAACAGAATCAAATGCTCTAATATCTCAAGTGGCCATGTAACACACTTATCCCTCGACAATCTCAATTCCAGGGGTGAGCATTTGATAAACGGTTCACTGTTTAGTCCATTTGAAGAGTTGCTCAACCTCAACTTGTCTAGCAACGGCTATCAAGGCTGGATTAGCAAAGGTTATTTTCTTGTTCCTACTACAATACTTCATCACATTGGTTTCTCTACTTCAATTTTCAGATAAAGAAGAAAAAGGGGTATAATTAATTATTTAATCTTTATATTTATGTCAACTTTTCATTTTAGTTTTTATACTTAAAAATTTTATGTTTAGTTTCTATTTGAGCTTTTTTTTTTTATATTTTAATCCTTATATATGTCTCTACTTTGTGAAAATCTTACGTATAAATTGCTAAAAGAGCTAACAATAGAGACTCAAGGATAAAAAATGTTTATATGCTCGTGTAGGGTTTAAAATGTAAATTTTTTAAACATAAAGACTAAATGATTAATTAAACAAAAGAAATGATTTTTTTATCGACAAAAATTGTGTTGAAAGAAAGGATATCATGTAGACCTTGTTACATACCAAGTTTAAATTTTTCATGGCTATGTTTCTTTTGAAGGCCGACTTTCAAGATTGATGATGTTGGAGAACTTAGACCTTTCACATAACTCAATGAATGGTTTCCTTTCTGATCTAGGTATGTACCTCTTTTTTTTTTTTTTTTTTTTTTTAGCGTGATAGTCAATATGAATAACTAAACTATTTTTATTCATTAATAATCGCAAAAAAATTGTCCAATACTTCATCACATTTTCTACTGTAAATTTTGAAATAAAAGATTAGTAAACTTTTATTATAAAAGATTATGCCGAAAAGAAAGGATATCTTGTAGCGTATTTGTTACCAACTTTAAATTTCTCATGGATATGTTTCTTTTGAAGGACTTCCGAGATTGATGAAGTTAGAGACTTTAGACCTTTCACATAACGCAATGAATGGTTTCTTCTCAAATATAGGTATGTATTTCTTTTTTTCTTTCTTTCACAAAACACAATGATATGACAATATGTTAACATGATGATTTACGAGTCAGTCTCATTGCATTGCAAGAAAAGTTATCTACAGTGACAAATAAAAAGTGTCACGTAGGTATATATTCATTTGACATACACACATACATAATTTTAATGTAAATTTTGAATGAAATTTAACAACATAAATTTTGTATTACTATAATCTATACCTATACTTTTAACAAGTATGAGAATGAATTTATTAACATTTGACAACATGTGTTATGTGTCACTATACCCTATTCGGTTGATCATGATTAAGTGGTTAAAATCATATTATATATATATATATATATGAGAGAGAGAGAGAGTTATTAGACTTAAATGCTATGACATATTTGATATAGTTTCATATTTAATTTTGGACATTACATGTTACAGGTTATGAATTATGGTTTTCGAATTATGAGATTTATTAGTAAATTTAATTTTTAATATAGTATTATATTTTTTTAATATTTTTTAAAATATTATATGAAAAATTAAAATATTTTTTTAATTATTCTCGGTTCAACTACGTATTTAAACTATTAATATATAAATTATTATTTTCACTGGTTAAATGATTAATCTAATTTTAGCCACATATCTGCTTTTTATTTATATTAATTTCCTTTTTTCTTGATAGGATATTTAAACATTGATATTACGACATATTTATTACAAGCTCATAAATATTCTTTATCACTATTCACTAACAATATTTTTCCTATTGCAGATATTCAAAAACTGAGAAGATTAAAAGTGTTAGACTTGAGTAACAATAATCTATACGGGTCAATTGAAGGTAGTATTATACACGTATGTGAAAATAAAGCCAATTTTATACACTAGCTAATATATGACCTTACTTCTAATATATATATATATGACCTTACTTATTGTTGTATTTGGGATATTGATATCTCCTTCCTACCTGCAGACTTTGGCATGGTTTGGACATACCTTGTGTCTAAATCATTGCTCTATTATTTTAATAAAAAGTTGCTTGCCTTTCAAAAAAACAATATGACCTTTTTATTATTTTGCAGGATTATGCGAAATGCAAGATCTTACAGAGCTGGGTCTTAGCTCAAATGCGTTTAGTGATCAAATTCCGGAGTGTCTAAGCATCCTGAGAAACCTAAAAGTCCTTGATCTATCTCAAAATAAATTCAGTGGAAATTTCCCATCCTTTGTTAGGAATATGACATCCCTCGTGTACTTGTCTTTCATTGATAATTACCTTCAAGGCTCATTTTCTTTGAGTACTTTGGCTAACCATTCAAACCTTCAGGTTCTATATATTTCTTCACAGAACCCCAGAGCACAAGTTGAAACTGAAAACTCACAATGGTTTCCAACTTTTCAATTAAAGTCCCTCATCCTTCGAAGCTGCAACTTAAATTTGGATAAAGGAAGCACCATTCCTAGTTTTCTCCAACATCAAAAAGAATTGCAATTTATCGACCTTTCGCACAACAAACTAGTTGGAGCATTCCCAAGTTGGTTGATACAAAACAACTCAAGACTCGAATATTTCTTGGTGATGAATAACTTATTTGTTGGAAACCTTCAGTTGTCCTCCATCAGACAAGATATTGTTCGCCTAGATATCTCAAACAACAATGTTTCTGGTTCACTCCCTGAAGATATTGGTACATTCCTTCCTGGAATTAGAATTTTAAATCTGTCAATGAACCACTTTGAAGGAATTATACCTACTTCAATTGGTAAAATGCAAGCACTTCACTCCTTGGATTTGTCTCACAATCTCTTCTCAGGTGAATTACCAGAACAACTAGCCACAGGTTGCATTAGCCTACTAAAATTGAGGCTTTCCAACAACTTTTTCCATGGGAATATTCCTAAATTTTCAATTTTTTCATCCTTGACTAAGTTGTTTGTCAATAATAACAACCTCAATTGCACTCTGAAACAAGTATTGGAAAATTTAAATAGCAGAGGATTGGTGATAATAGACATAACCAACAATTCAATCTCAGGTGAAATTCCTAGTTCAATTGTGAAGCTGTCAAAAGCGTGGATCCTTCTTATGGGAAACAATCATTTGGAAGGTGAGATCCCTTTAGAGCTCTCCAACCTAACAACGCTTTTTATGTTGGATCTTTCACAAAATAGATTATCAGGGTCAATCTCACATGTTAATCCGTCAATCTTGAAGTTCTTGTATTTGCAAAAGAATGCTTTCTCAGGTTCCATACCTCTCAAATTTTTAGAGGGCTCAAACCTAGTAACTCTAGACTTGAGAGATAACAATTTTTCTGGAAATATTCCCAACTGGATTGATAATCTGTCAAATTTGCGGGTTCTTTCACTTGGAGGGAACAATTTCCTTGGTCATATCCCAATTCAGTTATGTCAGTTACAAAAAATCACCATTATGGATCTTTCGCACAACAAGCTCAAGGGTTCAATACCATCTTGCTTGAACAATTTGACATTTGGAATAGAAGAAATTGATTATTCGCTCCCCCCAACATTTCAATTTTCAATCATGTCGAACAAATCCCCAATAGGATCGGTTGTTAATGCTAGTGTGTCATTGTTTATGCCTTCAATTGATGTCCCAGAGGAAGACATAAAAGCTATTGTTGAATTTAGAACAAAGAATAACTTTTACACTTTTAGCAGCAACATCCTTGAGAAAATGACTGGAATGGATTTATCAAGCAATATGCTAACTGGTAGTATCCCATTTCAAATTGGAAACTTGCAACAAATTCGAGCCTTGAACCTGTCCCACAATTACTTTTCAGGTTCTATACCAAACACTTTTTCTAATCTTGCCCAAATTGAGAGCCTTGACTTGTCCTACAACAACTTGAGTGGCGAGATACCTTCTCAATTGACCAATTTGAACTATTTAGGGATCTTCAATGTGTCCTACAATAATCTTTCTGGAATTGCACCTAGTGCAGGGCAATTTGGAGGCTTTGTTGAAGACAACTACAGAGGTAATCCTTATCTTTGTGGAGCACTCCTTAAGCGAAAGTGTGAAGGTTCACCTTCATCACCGCCATCACAATTCAATGACACAGAAGGAAAGGAAACAATAATGGATATGGTAGCATTCTATTGGAGTTTCACAGCATCTTATATAACAATATTGTTGGGCCTCACAATAGTGTTATGCATCAATGCTTATTGGCGTATGACCTGGTTTTATTTCATTGCTAAGACTATACGTACATGTTTTCCAACTCTTCCTTTGTATTGAAGAAGGTCTGTTTCAATTTTATTTGTTTAGTTCAATATCATGGAGCTTTAAAATACTATAAGAAAATAAGAATAAAAGACTGCATGACAGTGTTAAGAATTTGAATTATGTTTGCATTTAATGATGTGCTTTATATTGAGTATCATATATTTTCTGGATACCATAATTATTAATAAACTTGTTACAGAAACTTCGCTAGTTTGGAACAGATGTGCTGAGCCAGATCCTCTACAGATATTGGATAGCTTAGAGTAGAGAGTAAAAGTGGTAAAATTTGAAGTCCTAGGCCTCAGGTCCGAGTTTTGTGATTGAGGGGTACACTGGGAGAGTTGTTCTTAAAAGGAGAAAAATAAATAGTCGCCTGTTGTTAGTTATCTAAACAGTATATATATGGGTGGATACAAACAGATATGCTAATTAACAAACTGCACTAACAAGTAACAAGTAACAACTAACTATTTTCTGTTATGCAATAATAGTAGTTATTATATCCTAACACCATCCTCTGGTCGGTGTATAGAGATTAGAGAGCACTCACAGCTTGGCCAACAATTGCTGAAATGGAGAGGTGTCTAGGGGCTTTGTAAAAGTCTGCAAGCTGATTTGATGAGGAAATTGAGAGTAGATGAAAAGATGAGACTAAAGGTTCTCATGGATTATATGACAATTTGACAATTAATATCGTTATGCTTTATAAGTTCACGAAAACTCAAATAGGAAGCAATATGACTGGCGGATTGACTATCAAAGTAAAGTGGGGCGATAAGGAGAACCATGAGGTCTTGGAGCAAGTAGGTAAGTCACTAAATTTCACAGGTTGTGGAAGCTAGAGCTCGAAATGTTAGAGTTTGTGGTCTTAGTTCCTTTGTCCCACATCGCTTGGTCTGTAAAACTTGTGTGGGCTTAGTCCCACATCGCTTGGTTTGTAAAAACTTGTGTCTCACTAGTGTTATATATAGAGACACCTTGTAAGCTTTTATGTGCAAGTAATAAAAAGTTCTCCTAGTGTAGCCGTGGACGTAGGCACATACATTGTGTGCTGAACCACGTTAAACTGTGTGTCTTTTTCTTTCTTCCCTTTATTTCTTTCTCTTCTTTTATTGCTCTATACTAACAACTGGTATCAAGAGCTTTTGGTTACTCCACGGGATTTCCTTAGTTTAAAGGAATTAGTGGGAGTCTTCTCAGTTTAGAGGAGGCAGTGGGAGCAATGGCATTAGAAGAGGGGAAGGTGAAGATCGAGAAGTTCGATGGCAGAGATTTCAGCTTTTGAAAGATGCAGATAGAGGATTATCTATATCAGAAGAAGCTGTATCAGCCCTTATCAGGGGTTAAGCCAGAAGACATGAAGCAAGAAGAATGGAACTTGCTAGATCGACAGGCTCTTGGCGTGATCAGATTGACATTAGCCAAGAACGTCGCGTTCAACATCGTGAACGAGAAGACTACTGCAGGCTTAATGAAGGCATTATCAGATATGTACGAGAAGCCGTCAGCAGCCAACAAAGTATACTTGATGCGCCGGTTGTTCAACCTCAAGATGGGAGAAGGTATCTCTGTAACTGATCATATTAATGAGTTTAATACTATTCTTGCCCAATTGGAATCTGTGCAGATTAAATTTGAGGATGAGGTGAAGGCATTGATTCTATTGTCATCACTACCGGATAGTTGGGCTGCAACTGTTACTGCAGTTAGTAGTTCTACAAGGGAGAACACATTAAAGCTTAGTGACATCCGTGACTTGATCTTGAGCGAAGATGTTCGCAAGAGAGATTCAGGAGAATCTTCCAGTCATGTTTCCAATTCAGCATTGAATACTGAAGGCAGGGGAAGGACTACCCAGAAGGGTCAGAATGGTCGAGGCAGATCAAAGTCAAGAGGGAAAGGTCAGAGAAAATTTCAAAGTGACGTTACTTGTTGGAATTGTGACAAGAGAGGTCACTTTAGCAATCAGTGCAAGGCACCAAAGAAGAACAAGTCGCACAAAAACAAGAAGCGCGATGATGATGAATCCGCAAATGTAGCAACTGATGAACTTGATGATGCATTAATTTGTAGTTTGGATAGTCCTGTTGATTCATGGATCATGGACTCAGGTGCGTCGTTCCACACTACTCCCTCTAAAGATTTATTGTCTAACTATGTTTCTGGAAGATTTGGAAAAGTGTACCTTGCAGATGGAAAATCTCTTGACATTGTCGGAAGAGGTGATATCAACATCAAGACCTCCAGTGGATCCCTATGGACATTGCATAATGTCAGACATATTCCTGCCTTAAAGAGAAATTTAATATCTATAGGGCAATTGGATGATGAGGGACATCACACCACTTTTGGAGATGGAGCTTGGAAGGTAACAAAAGGAAATCTCATTGTGGCTCGTGGAAAGAAGCGAGGATCTCTTTACATGATTGCAGATGAGGATATGGTAGCAGTTACTGAGGCTGTCAATAATTCAACCATGTGGCATCAAAGACTTGGACATATGAGTGAAAAAGGAATGAAGCTTATGGCGGCAAAGGGTAAGCTATCAAGCCTCAAGCATGTTGATGTTGGTGCTTGTGAACATTGTATCCTTGGAAAGCAGAAAAAGGTCAGTTTCTCAAGGGCAAGGAAGACTCTGAAAGCTGAAAAGCTAGAATTGGTGCACACAGATGTTTGGGGGCCAGCCCCAGTGAAATCTGTTGGAAACTCACGCTATTATGTCACCTTTATCGACGACTCTACCAGAAAGGTATGGATTTATTTTCTTAAAAATAAATCTGATGTGTTTTCTGTGTTTAAAAGGTGGAAAACAGAAGTTGAAAATCAGACAGGTCTAAAGGTTAAAAGTCTAAAATCTGACAATGGTGGGGAGTAAGATAGTCAGGAGTTTAAAGACTTCTGTTCAGAACATGGGATCAGAATGATCAAGACAATACCAGGAACACCTGAGCAAAACGGTGTTGCAGAAAGGATGAATAGAACCTTGAATGAGAGAGCAAGGTGTATGCGGATCCAATCTGGCTTGCCTAAAGCATTCTGGGCAGAAGCAATAAACACAACATCATATCTCATCAATAGAGGACCATCAGTTCCTTTGAATTATCAGTTGCCTGAAGAAGTATGGTCTGGAAAGGAGGTAAAACTTTCAAATTTGAGAATTTTTGGTTGTGTTTCATATATACTGACAGACTCTAATAGTAGAGATAAATTGGATCCGAAGGCAAGGAAGTGTTATTTTATTGGTTATGGATCTAACATGTATGGCTACAGGTTTTGGGATGACCAAACCAAGAAAGTTATCAGAAGCAGAAATGTTAATTTTAATGAGAACTTATTTTATAAGGACAAATTTTCTGCAGAATCTACATGTGCAGGTAAACTGTCAGAAATTTCTGAGAAAGCAACACTTGAAGAAATCTCAGAAAGTGATGTAGCCAACAGAAACCAGAGTACAGGCGTAGAGGTTGAGTCAGAACCAGAACCATCAACTCCTCTAAGAAAATCTAGCAGAATTTCAGTACCACCAGATAGGTATTCCCCTTCATTGCATTATTTGTTGTTAACTGATGCTGGTGAGCCAGAATGTTTCAATGAGGCTACACAGGGGAATGACACTATTGAGTGGGAGCTAGCGATGAAAGATGAGATGACATCCCTTCAGAAGAATAAGACGTGGTCTTTAACTAAATTGCCAGAAGGAAAGAAGGCATTACAGAATAGGTGGGTCTATAGGCTAAAGGAAGAATCTGACGGTAGAAGAAGATACAAGGCAAGACTTGTGGTGAAAGGGTTTCAGCAGAAACAAGGAATTGATTTCACAGAGATCTTCTCTCCAGTTGTAAAGATGACTACCATCAGAGTTATTCTGAGCATAGTAGCTGCAGAGAATCTTCACTTGGAGCAGTTAGATGTTAAAACTGCATTCTTGCATGGGGATTTAGAGGAAGACATCTATATGACCCAACCAAAAGGTTTTGAAGTGCCAGGCAAGGAGAATCTTGTATGCAAGCTTCACAAAAGTTTGTATGGCTTGAAACAAGCACCGAGGCAATGGTACAAGAAGTTTAATGAGTTTATGAGCAACTCAGGATTCAAAAGATGTGACATGGACCATTGCTGCTATGTTAAAAAATATACTAATAGTTATGTTATCCTTGTTGTGTATGTTGATGACATGTTGATTGCAGGATCTAGTATGGCAGAAATTAACAGGTTGAAGCAGCAGTTGGCAGAAAACTTTGAAATGAAGGATCTTGGTCCAGCTAAACAAATCCTTGGTATGAGAATTCTTAGAAACAGATCAGAAGGAATTTTGAAGCTGTCTCAGGAGAAATATATACACAAGTTGCTTGACAGGTTTTACCTTGGAGATTCTAAGACCAGGAATACCCCTTTGGGATCTCATTTGAAGTTTTCAAAGAAGCAATCTTTGCAGACAGATGAAGAAAAATGTTACATGTCAAGAGTACCATATGCATCAGCAGTTGGGAGTTTGATGTATGCTATGGTGTGTACCAGACCTGACATAGCACATGCAGTGGGAGTTGTCAGTAGGTTCCAATCAAATCCAGCAAAGGAGCATTGGGAAGGAGTAAAGTGGATACTCAGATATTTGAAGGGTACTTCAGAGATGTGTTTGTGCTTCAGAAAAGGCAATCTCACTTTACAGGGATTTTCAGATGCAGACTTGGGAGGAGATTTTGATACCAAGAAGAGCACCACAGGCTACATTTTTACCTTGGGAGGTACTGCTGTGAGTTGGAAGTCTAAACTTCAAGATAGAGTTGCTCTCTCAACCACGGAAGCCGAGTACATAGCTATCTCAGAAGCAGCTAAGGAGATGATTTGGCTAAAGAATTTTCTCAATGAATTGGGGAAAGAACAAGATGATGCTCCAATGTTTAGTGACAGTCAAAGTGCTATAAGTCTTGCTAAGAATCCAGTCTTCCATTCTAGATGCAAGCATATTCAATTAAGATACCATTTTATCAGGGAGTTGATAAATGATGGAGACTTATCTTTATTGAAGATCTTAGGATCAGAGAATCCAGCAGATATGTTGACTAAAGCTGTTACAACTGGCAAACTGAGGCTTTGCATTGCCTCAGTTGGCCTTCAAGGATAATTGAAGATGAAGGCGCTACACTAGGTAAAGAGTCGATGAACTCGTTGCTTACAAGGAGCTGCTAGAGTTTGGAACTTAGACCCCAAGTGGGAGAATTGTTAGAGTTTGTGGTCTTAGTTCCTTTGTCCCACATCGCTTGGTCTGTAAAACTTGTGTGGGCTTAGTCCCACATCGCTTGGTTTGTAAAAACTTGTGTCTCACTAGTGTTATATATAGAGACACCTTGTAAGCTTTTATGTGCAAGTAATAAAAAGTTCTCCTAGTGTAGCCGTGGACGTAGGCACATACATTGTGTGCTGAACCACGTTAAACTGTGCGTCTTTTTCTTTCTTCCCTTTATTTCTTTCTCTTCTTTTATTGCTCTATACTAACACGAAATTCAACCTCAAATGAAGAAATTAAAACACTCAAATAACGTAAAATACTAATAATTAGAGAGACAAACATAATAAACGGAACATAATAAAACAAAAAAATAACATGCACTAACAGTATAAATTAAAACACAAAAATGATGAAATTAATCATAGTTCGAGAGATTTTATGTAACAGACATATGTCTTTTTCCATTTGAATCAGTCTAGTGAGTTGTTCATCATGGGCAACATTTGCATCGATTATTGCAACATCTTAGTTGTTTATTGGGGCTGGTTGGGTTATTGGTTTCCTAAAAATAGCTAAAATTTCTATTGGACAAAAACGCTTCCAGTAGTTGGATTATGCAAACACCTTTAAAATGTCTTTATCGTTTTTCAACTCTGTTATTTCATATTTGATTAATTTTTCTGAATATTTTGTATGACCTAGCTATCAAAAGAACAATTATCTGACCACTTATGATTCATGAATTCCATAAGGGGAACCCCTAGAGGCACAACTTGCTTGATGACATCCTTGAGTGTTTTGATGCTCCATCCCAAAGGAATTTAAAATCTTATTGGGTTTGGTCCAATGAAAAAGTAACCCAAAAAACTGCCTTGTTGAAATGCAACATTGTATCATGAGTAGGAGCGATGGTGGATCGAAGTAGGTTGAGTATACCATCGGGTGTTCTGTTAATGGTACAAGATAGTTCTATAGGGCCAACAAGCGGGTATTGCTCATTGCACATTAACATTGTGCAAACATCATCATCATTTTTCAATTGCAGTGAATGCAAAAAAGATTGTTGACCTGCATCTATGGATGACTGTCGATAGTAGATTTCATGCACAAATTGTTCATTGGTTAGCCGAAGGGTGTTGTGCATTCTACTCTTTAGTGTCTCGAAAGAACACTCATTAGGAATTTACATTGGTATTGGAGTAGGACATTAAAAATAAACACCAGTTTGGTTGTGTTTGATTGATCCATTTGGAAAAATGAATGCTAATTTTGTGTTCCCAATGGTTTGAATGCTTGTTTCTCCTAAGAATGTCATAATATTGAGATTGAATTTCATTTGTGAAGGTATATTGTATGAAAGTGTGTGGTTGTATTGAGGGTGTTTGGTGTTATTTATAGTTATTTGAATATTTCTCCTGTTGATTGTTAGTTGCTATTCATGAGTTAGTATTGTAATGAAAATTTGCAAGAAAATAACAATGTGCCTCCAATTTATAGTTTTTTTGTGGAAATTGTATATATTTTCTTTCTTGTGTGATTTTATAGAGTAGAAATTCCATTTTTGTGACCTAATGTTGAATCCAACTCAGTTTGTAGGACAAAGAAGAGAAGGTGCAAAAAGGCTACTGATGAACTCGCTTAGCGAGACAGTTTGGCTAAGCGAGCCTCATCCGCTTAGTGAGGCAGCCAACTCACTTAGCGGATGGGAAACCCTAGAAAAGGATAAGTCAAAGATCTGCATGCTCAGCGCCCAACCAGCCCGCCCAGTGAGGACGTTATCTCTTCTCACACTCAACACCGTCACTATCGCTTATCGAAATTTCACTTACTCTCGCTCAGCGAGACATGCTCGCTTAGCGAGCCTTCGTGTGCTGAAAAGTCCAAGAACCTTTAAAACACTAAGATTGGTGGAAACCAAGAGGAGAACCGTTCAAGCACCATAACCAGAGGCTAGCGAAAGTGAAAAACAGGGAGAATTAGGGCTGAGAGGTTGGAGAAGTCATTCTCCATCATCTTCTTCCAATTTCTTTCACCAAAAACATTTTCTTTCTTTGTATTTTGAAGTTTTGCTTGTAATAGAAGGCTAAAGTCTTTTTGTTGGAGAGTAACTACTGAAACTCTTGATGTAATGCTCTTACTATCTATTTAATGTTATTTTTTTGGTATTTTTTACTTCTATCTAGGCCTGTTTTACATGCTTGTGGCTTGATCACCCATTTGTATGTGTAGTTAGGCTTTTTAGTATCGAAAAATGCTTTAAAACCTTAGAACTTGATAGAACAAGCTAGAAATCTATATGTCTAGGAATGGAGTGCAGTGATCTAGTGTATTTTTACACTGTGTGCTTAGTGCAACTCTTTTAGAACGAGTTTGTTGAGGAATCAAGAACAAAAGCTAAGAAAGTTAGGCTCATTCATGTGAGGAATCATGATGTAAGTATTTTCTCGATGTAAGAACACTAGGATAATATTAAATAGAGAAAATCCCTTTTATATGCCAAGAGAAATTTCAGTTGGAAACTCCCCAAAGCTTATATCTTGATATTTGTCACATTTTACAACTTTGAGTATTTTACTTTTGACCAAGTAGTTTAATAGTGCAGAAATTTAATTCACCACTTAATCTTTCCTTATTTCTAAGCTTTGAAAGTGTTTACATACTGAATATACCTAGTCTAGGTGAAACAAAATCCCTGTGGATACGATACTCAATCTTATCATTTTATATTACTTGTACGAATTGGTACACTTGCCAACCACCCGAACATTGATGTGTTTTGGATTCTCATAAGATTAGAATTGTGTTTTTGATAGAGGCTTGTTTGGAATCCAATGTTAATTGAGACATGTCATTATTCCAATTTCACTTTTATCGATATAGTGCATAACGTTATCAATTTTGACTGTGATTTTATCCTGCTACTTGGTGTACCAACCCATTATTGTTTTCAAACTTTAAATTTAAATAGTGAATTGTCAATTCAATGTCAATTTTCTGTAAATAATACATACTTGATTAATATGCATAGACTTATCAATTTCAAGTATTTGTGTTTTAGGGAGTTTTCATTTTTTTTTTATTTTCGGTGTGAACATAAACTAAAACAAATAATTTTTTCATTCAGTAAAGTAAGTACTACAAACAACAACAAAACGAAGTAGGTAATGCAAAAACAACTAACACACAAATCATCCCGAGATTACCAACCTCGTTTGATTATTGGTTCGTGGGAAGGAGACATGTTACATCCTTTTGACCTGGAAGAGGAGTCATTATCACTACCATGGTCTTTGATCTAACAATCTACACTGCTCTCGTGTTCATCTAATAGGTCCTCAAGATTGGAGGTTGAATCATGTTGGTTGTTTTGTGGGTTGTTGTTGTTACAAATTGTGGCAAATAATTCCACAAATGGTAGTGTTAGGTTGTTGTAAAAAATGTTGAACATCTGTCCAACATCATGATCATGTCCCAAGATAAAACATGTGTACATATGTGATTGTCCTGGCTCAAATATGGGGCATCGAAAGTGGAGATGTTGGTGTAGTTCAATGTTTTTTTTTTTTTGTTGAACAAGTACAACCAATTGTGTAAGGGTTATGACCTTGTTGACCATAATTTTTTTTGCATTGTTACTAATGAATTAGTGTTACAGATTTGACTGTTGTTGTAAACATAAACATATGTAGTTGGGTGAGGCATGGTGGTAATGGTATTTATAGAATTCATTGGTTGCATGTAGGTGTTCACTGTGTAGTCACATGCACTAGTAAATGACATGTGAACCTATCCAACACATGGCCTTGAGATGTAATGAAGGTAAATGCGGTGAGCAGTAATAATTAAAAATAGTTTGAATCGTTCACATAGGCTTTTGTATGTTGTGTGCAGGTGTTCACTGTGTGGTTGCATGCACTGGTAATTGGCATGCGAGCCTGACCAACACATGGCCTCAAGATGTGATAAGGGTTAATTCGGTAGCAAACGATTCTTAAATTCAAAATTATTGAAAATGTTCACAAACTATAAATACGAGGTTTGGAAGGTCGAAAACAGTTTTTTTTTTATGTTTGAGTAATAATTTGAGGTCTTTCTTGATCAAATTGTTACACAATATTTCTTTTATTCTTTTGATGTAAAAACTATGATATAAATTTGGTACAAATATATTTAATGTATTGGAAATAAATTCTATAAATAGCATAACATGGTCAATTAAGCATAGTTTTAAGGGTCAAAAATATAGTTGTTTTTACTATTAATTTGAGGTTCTTCTTGATGAAATTCTTATACGATATTTTTTTTTTTGGATTCTTTGACATGAAAACTATGAAATAAAGTTTCCATGGATATTTTTAATGTATTTGTGATAAATTTTATAAATTTCATGACATGACCACTTAAACATATTATTAATCATCGAAAACCGTTTTTTGGATGTTTGAGTAATAATTTGAGGTCCTTCTTGATCAAACTGTTGCACAATATATATATATATATATATATATATATATATATATATATATATATATATATATATATATTCCTTGACATGAAAACTATGAAATAAATTTGTTAGAGATATTTTTAATGTATTGGAAATAAGTTTTATAAATTGCATAACATGACCATTTAAACATATTTTTAAGGGTCGGAAATGTAGTTTTTTATTTTATTTTTTACTATTAATTTGAGGTCATTCTTGATAAAATTGTTACATGAATATATATATATATATATATATATATATATATATATATATATATATATATATATATATATATATATATATATATATGTTGATTTTTTTATGTGAAAACTATTATATAAATTTGTCACAAATATTTTTAATGTATTGGAGATAAATTTTATAAATTGCATAACATGGTCATTTCGAAAACTACATTAGAAGGGTGCTTAAACATAGTTGATCTCATTATCACAATATTTTATACTTTAATGATCAAAACGATGACTAATCCTATAGGGTGGTGGATGTCGATTATGTTACGAATTTCTTCTCTT
Source organism: Glycine soja (assembly GCF_004193775.1). Lineage (NCBI taxonomy): Eukaryota > Viridiplantae > Streptophyta > Magnoliopsida > Fabales > Fabaceae > Glycine > Glycine soja. Next base: position 41,261,881 of record NC_041002.1, read on the forward strand.
TTCTATCACCGGTTCTCCTTCATGATGATGTTATTGTTGTTCTGTCTCAGGGTTTTCATTGTAGGTTGCTACAGCTAAAGAAACGTTTCTTGCTCTCCAAACGAATATGGTGCATCGAATTGTTGTAAAGAAGCTAAATATGGTGCCACAAAATTTGGTGTATTTAAATCAACACCAAATAAATTGGTCATCCATTTAGGGTTAATTGCATTGGCTGACTCGCGAGTCTGGCCAAAAGTTTGATGAACAGGTGATAGAGTACAAAATGTTGACTAAGGATGTGGAACTGGGAAATGTGTTTCTTCAACCGTTATCCTTGCAACATTATGGGTAATTGTTGTGTTTTGATCATTGAGTTGTTCTGCAACAAACAAGAACATAATAGTGTTTTGCAATACCAGTCCATATACTTTGATGTATGTCACTAACCCTTCAACCCGTTGTCCAGTTAAAATATCATTGCATTTTTTTTCTAGATATTAATCAATCTCGCATAATATTTCATCTAGTCATTGTAATGATTTCCTCACATTTCAATACGGTGAAGTTGATTAAGATTCATGAGATTAATAGGGATGTCTTGATGTAGTCTAAATTGTAGCTTGACTCGGTTTGTTTGATGTCATTCCATGATGGGAAAAAAAATAATTGCAGTACATGCAGACCAAATGTCTCTATCTCTATACGCATGTCTTGGTAGGTGTTCTTTAAATCCTCTATATAGAATACAAGAAAACTGAAAATATATGTTAACAATGCAACATTAGTAAATGTTAATATGTACATATTAATGGTGCAATTGATGACAATAATATACTCGATGGCTCTTCATATGATCTGTATGAGATCTATACCCGACCAAGTCACCATGAGGTCATCTGTACGAGATCCATTAGAAATGTAAACAAAACAAAACCATTATTCATTGCAATTTTATGATGCACGCCATTGAAATTAAAAATTTTGATTTCATTAGTTGTAATAAACTTTTATCGAGCAGATAAGTTATTTCGGGTTGTGGGACTCTTGGTGCAATAAAAGGCATGCGGTACCAAGTTCATGACTGCAATAGTAAGGTACAACCACCCATAACTCTACCAACCACCAATGATGCCCGACACAATTCTCTATACAGGTTTACTAAACAAGCAGAACCCTAACTATATTTTGTTGTTGTCAAAATCACATAATATGTTTAAATACATTTGATGAACTCTATTTCCAAATTTATCACGTATTAAAGCACCATCAATCATGTATATTATGTAAGCTTAACACCTCTACACCTGCATTGCAGTTGGGGTAATGTTGGTTCTTCAAGTAATGGTGTGTGCAAGATGCTAAGCAATCATGTCAGCTTCAATGTGGCTCCCTTACGTTCATTATCTGGAGGGACTTCGCCTAGTAACTAATTTATAACTCATCCCAATGTAAGAAGCTAGGTATTGTCACAGCACAACCTTCAACCCTAATGCCTAGATATGTGTAACATCTTCAAGTGTGATGATGCTCTCACCCCATGGAAAGTGAAAAGTGTGCGTTTCAAGCCTTCATCATTCGACGATAATAATGGTACAATTTGTGATTGTGGTTCGGGTATTGTATGATAATACAAAGTGATTGAGTCATTATTTGTGGTACATGAACGATGAACATGTTGATGATGCAATAGAGGTATATGAGCCATGACAATGAGGTTTAGTGGTAAAACGGGTACAAATGATATAAAATTTGAAGTTGGACGATGAAAATATGGTATTGACATGCATCTCCCATCAATTTAGAATATAAATTGCCTCGAAATTCCATAGCATGTTTACACTTTGTCTCATTGTAAGACCTCAAGATTCCAAAGCACATTAACACAACTGTCTCACTATCATGCATCGAGATTCCAAATCACATGAACCATGGACCCATGATTGATTGTATATATAAAGGCATAATATTACCATAGGCTTTGCATAGTTGTATCAAATCACATTGTGTGAGAAAATAGATAGAGCAAGAAAAATGAGTTCAGAGTCAATTTGTGCATACATTTATATCAATGGTGAGATCATCCACTATTCAAGTGCAAATGTAGTTTTCAGAAGTGACAAGACAAAATCGATATTGTTGAATCCAACAATGATGCTACCAGACATAATCATCACAATACAATCATCAATTAGAGATGTTGATGTTATGTCTATAATTATTGCATTATGGTATCATTGTCCTGTATACCAATTCAAAGGTCATGTTGAGTATAAGGCAATTCAAATTATTGATAGTGCGGATGTCAATAATACATGTGGGCTTGGTGAGCGATGCAAAACAGTGCGGTCAAGAGTCATGATGCAATGGGCATGTTTTTGTATGTAATGTTTGCAGGTGCATACTGTTCACTCGCATGCATCGACAATCGCATTAATGCGAATTTCAATAATCTATGTGAGCTTGGTGAGTGATGTGGGATAGTGCGATCAGGAGTCATGATGCAATGGACATGTTTTTGTTTGTGATGTTCACAGATGCACACTTTTCACTCACATGCACCGACAACTGCATTAATACGGATCTCAATACTCCACGTGGGCTCGGTGAGCAATGTGGAACAGTGAGGTCAAGAGTCATGATGCAACGGAAAGACTTTTATATGTGATGTGTGCAGGTGCATACTATTCATTCACATGCACCAACAATCGCATTAATGTGAATCTCAATAATCCGTGTGGTCTTAGGGAGTGATGCGGAACAGTGTGGTCAATAGTCATGATGCAATAGATAGGCCTTTTTTTGTGATGTGCACAGGTGCACACTGTATAATCCCACCATTTCACAACACATCACACACAACAACATCCCCACAAAAGTAACCTTTATCCCTAAATCTCATAGCCTTCCCACTCACATCCTTCAAACACCACCCATGACTCCATGTAAATAAATATCGATTATCATTCGCCATAATGGTCAGATTACACACGACTCGATTAACATATCAACATACTCATGTGTAAACCCTATATTTATATACGTGAGTAGGTCTATTACCTCAATACAATTGATGTAGCAAGAATATGAAAGAGATCAATGGAATCCTGATCCAAGGAGAAGAATGAGTATAAAGGGTTGTCCATTTTCAAATCACATTCCCACTTAAATGGACAAAGAAATTGAACAGGATACCTAAAAAATGTGAAATTTGTCGGCAACAAGGCCATAACATAAAAAATTATCCCAACATACCTTTATCTTCAACTTTTCCTTAGGCAAATATTATTGTTCATGTATTTTTATTTATGATGTATTATGGTATAAATAAATTATTTTAAAAAATGTTATCTTTTTTTTAAAATTCAATAATATAAACTAAGATTTAATTTAATAAAATAACATCTAAAGAAAAAAACAATATAGAAGTTGGGTTGACGCAACTCAACTTCTTACCTAAAAAAAAGAAACAAAGGTGAGAAGTCGGGCCGTGAAAACAAGACTTCTCAAAAGGTAGTGTAGTTCGGACATTAAATTGAGAACTAATGTACATTGAGAATTATTTGGAGAAAAGTAGTGTAGATGGAGAAAAATTCCAAGGGTATTATATATATATATATATATTGAAATGGTGTGTTTCATAAGGAATATAAAGTAGTACATAAAGTATAAGAAAGGAAATTGCTTAGTTAAGAAAATTGCATGTAGTTAAAATCCTTTAAATATTTAGGAGCTTGTTGGGGATAAATATGTATTTCCAAGATCCAATCCATCATGTTATCGATTTTAGTAAAAAAAAAAAATTCTTTATTGTGTTATCATATTTATTGTTTTATTAAATTGTTAATTTGACAAGTCCTTGATTAAAATTAGAGACTTGTTATCATGATAAAGATTATGATAATGACAAACAAGTTTTTTATAATTTTAATCTAAATTGTTCTTGATCGTAAGATTATTGTGAATTGGACATCAATAATCTGAATAGATCAATATATATGTTATGGTCTTTATTGGATAAAGATTAATAGATCTCATTTATTAAATTGTGTATATAGATGATGTACATATGGATGCCATCATTGAATTCACTCAATCGAAAATTCCTAATAGTTAATATTATCTTGATATCTCAATAGGAAATTTTCAAGAAGAAATATAATAATTTCTTTTGACGTGAGATTATCATAGTGTCATACCCTAATTTCGTCTGGGAATCTTTTGTTTGGTGGCATGCAACCTTGGCTTGACCGCTTCGAGGTACTTAACACCCATCGTTAGGCAATCCATGAAGTTCCGCGACATGCCGGAAGTTGAGAGGAAGCATTGTTGCGCAATCCGTAAAGTTTCGTAACATTCCAGAGGTCAAAAGGGGCATTATTGCGTAATCCGTAAGGTTTCGCGACATTACGGAAAGAAAATAAGTATCGTTACGTAATCCATAAAGTTCCGTAATATTACGAAAAATGAATCAGCAAAAAAAGGCAAAAGGGGGGTGTATTTAGTAAACTGGGGGTGCAAATATAATTTCCAAATCAGGGCCCTTCTAGAGGATTCTGGGCATTTCCTTGCTTAAGGTGGAAGCAACCTAGCTCGCCTGGGCGAGCTAGGCAACAACCTCCTCCCCCTTTTTCCTATAAATAGGCGAAGGGAGGCTGTTCCAATGATCCCTTACCCCTTGGCTATGCATTTCAGCTATTTTTGGTGAAAAAAATTGTTTCCGTGAAGAAAATCCAAGCTGAGGTGCTTCTGTAACGCTTCCGAGATGTTTCCGTGAGCAAATCCGTGAAGGTTTTCCGTCGTTCTTCACCGTTCTTCATCCGTTCTTCGTTCTTCAACGGGTAAGTTTTCAAATCCGAGACTTTCAATTCATTTCTTGTTTTGTTAGCTTTCGTCTTTATTTCGTTCACTTTCGGTTTTCTTTTATTCTGTTTTTAACGAGCTTTAACCAATCGTTTAAGCTGTTTCCTCACCTAATAAATGATAAAATGAATTTCAACTGATCATTTGTGTTGTAATATCGTTTAATCACTTTTAAAACAAAATCTAACCGATCGTTCACGTTGTAACCTCGGTTAAACCAAAAAAGGCAAAATAATAATAAAATAATCAAAATATCTTGAAAAATAATAATAAAATAATCAAAATATCTTTGAATAAAATAATCAAAAAAATCAATCGGACATTTTTCTTTGGAAGTTTCCTTGGATCAATTGACTAATAATCAAAGTGAAACTAAGGTTAAAATCAACTCACAAATCAAGCTTTGTCTGCAAAAATAAGTAAAAACCGTTTTAAGGTCCAATGCCTTAAACGATCCTTTTTGCTTTTATCAGTTAACATGGACCGTTCAAAAGCATAAAATCAACATGTAACTTTACCGCTTTTGCAAGAACTACGTAGGTCTGATTTCCTCATCACAATCGAGGATACATAGGAGCAAAAGCCCCGCTTTTGTCGACCACCCCAAGAGATCGTTAATGGTCCAATACCTTAACAATTTTCTCCTTTCAAAAACAAGAGATCGTTAATGGTCCAACGCCTTAACATTTCTCTCCTTTCAAAATCAAAAGATCGTTTAATGGTCCAACACCTTAAATGACCTTTTGTTTAGTCAAAATATATCTTGCAAAAAAAGATAAAAACAACTTAACCAACGTTCAGTTCTCAAAGAACTACGTAGGTCTGATTTCCTTATCACAATTGAGGAATACGTAGGAACAAGGGAAACACCCTTGTCGACCACAAAAAGATAAAAAATATAAAAAGCATAAAAAGACATAAAAAGCGCAAAAGAGAAAATAAAATAAATTGAAGTCATATTCGCACACTCGATTAAAAGCCTGTCGTCCCTTGGGACGGACGCGTGGGGTGCTAATACCTTCCTCGTGCGTAAATACAACTCCCGAACCTTTCACACTTAAAGTTCGTAGACCACACCTTTCCGGTTTTTCCGACGTTTTCCTCGAATAAACGTTGGTGGCGACTCCGCGCATTTTCCTTTCCTGGAAGACGAACCCGTGAGCCCTCGCGTCGCCCTCCCGCCGAAGGGAGGATTGCGACAGTTTGCGACTCCACTGGGTAGTGTTTTTAGAGAGTTAGGTCTTCTAATCTTGCGCAATATCATGACTTCCTCTTTTGTCGGTTTCCTTTTATTTCCCTTACATTCTTGTATATAACTCTTTGATGCTTTTAAGTGTGTTTTTTGAAATGTATGCATGAGATAGATATTTATTCATTTGATGCACTCAAACACCAACACTATTTGTACATATGGTGAGTTGAAAAGGGGCCTTATACCCGGGTTTATCAGAATATAAGGAGTGGAGGTGAATCTGTGGTCATGCTGGGTCTCCGACTTGCTTGATAACAGTGAACCATCATCTAGAGTTTTTCTCTTTGATAACATATTGTTGCTGGTAGTCCCTACTGCCGCAATATGTTTGTTGAACGGGATGATACCTCTAGAAACCATCAAGAGAGATATGACCACCTTGGGAATTATCACTAAAAGCCTTTTAGTTCCTCCCGTTTAGGTCCCTAAAATAGGGGCACGAAGCAAACACGCGGTGTGCCTTTTAACCACTGCCATGCATATAACCTAAATGTCATGTATGCCTTTGTTGTATGATTATTTGAGGATATTGCCATGTTGTGTACATCCCCCTGGGTATCACCCACAACCACACCCCTTGCATTCCACAGCGGGTAAAAACCCTCAGGGCCATTGAAGGAGGTGAAGATTATGCCTTTGCTAACCTAGAAGAGTTGTTCCTAGTACCCAATATCATCACCCCTCCCAAGTTCAAGGTGCCGGACTTTGACAAGTACAAGGGGACTACTTGCCCCAAGAACCATCTAAAGATGTATTGTCGGAAGATGGGGGCATACGCAAAAGATGAAAAACTGCTGATACATTTCTTCCAAGAAAGTCTTCTTGCGGTAGCTGTTAACTAGTACACTAACTTGGAACCTTCCCGAGTCCATTCATGGATGGACCTAATGGTTGCCTTCGTTAGGTAGTGTCAGTACAATTCTAATATGGCTCTAGATAGGATGCAACTACAGAACATGTACAAAAATAGGCATGAATCTTTCAAAGAATACGCCTAAAGGTGGAGAGATCTGGCAGCCCAGGTGGCACCCCCAATGACGAAAAGGGAGATGATAACAATGATAGTAGACACATAACAGTGTCCTACTATGAAAAATGATGGGTTACACGCCTTCAAGTATTACGAATTTGGTCTTCGCCAGCGAAAGGATCGAAGTGAGTCTGAAAAGAGGCAAATTTAATCATCCTGCTTGGACGAATGAGACAACTGGGGCAAATGAAGTGGGTGAGAATAAAGGAGAAACCTATGCTGCGATTGCCGTTCCTACATGGAAACTTCCTACCAGCTCAACAAACATCATTACTCAGCCAATATCAGCCCTTCTCATTACCCACCACCCAGTTATCCACGAAGGCCATCCACAAAACTCACCTACCACACAACCAATGCTAAACACCACCTTTAGCATAAACCAAAACACCAACCAAGGAAGGAATTTTGCAGCGAAAAAGCCTATAGAATTCACCCTAATTCTGGTGTCCTATGATGACTTGCTCCCATATCCACTCAATAATTCAATGGTAGCCATAACCCCAACCAAGGTTCCTCAACATCCATTTCTCCGAGGATACGACTCAAACGCAACGTGTGCTTGTCATGGAGAAGCCCCGAGGCATTCCATGGAGCACTGTATGACCTCGAAGCATAAGGTGCAAAGTCTAATTGATGCAGGCTGACTGAAATTTGAGGAGAATCACTTGTGAATCCTAACATTGACAAGAAACACCACACATGGGGCAATTTTGAAAGCTGTTGTTAGATGTCTCTAAATGACACATCAGGATTTTCAAGTTTATGCCATTATTGTAAACCACAGTTACAATGCTAAATAAAATGGATAAATTTGACATCTTTGTCCCTCATCCTTTCATAATTACATCTTTGCTTCCACTGGAATGTGGGTGCAAGCCGTTGGATTGTTTGCTCAAGCAACCTGCGCTTCTGAGTTTGGACAAGACCGTTTAATCAAAAATTACTCGTGCTACACATTCGGCGAGAGTTCCGTAAACGACGAGTAAAGCAAAAAAAGAAGTTCAAAAAAGAAAAAGGAAAAAAGAATTTGATTCTGGTGTCCTATGATGACTTGCTCCCATATCCACTCAATAATTCAATGGTAGCCATAACCCCAACCAAGGTTCCTCAACCTCCATTTCTCCGAGGATACGACTCAAACGCAACGTGTGCTTGTCATGGAAAAGCCCCGAGGCATTACATGGAGCACTGTATGACCTCAAAGCGTAAGGTGCAAAGTCTAATTGATGCAGGCTGACTAAAATTTGAGGAGAATCACTTGTGAATCCTAACATTGACAAGCAACACCACACATGGGGCAATTTTGAAAGCTGTTGTTAGATGTCTCTAAATGACGCATCAGGATTTTCAAGTTTATGCCATTATTGTAAACCCCAGTTACAATGCTAAATAAAATGGATAAATTTGACATCTTTGTCCCTCATCCTTTCATAATTACATCTTTGCTTCCACTGGAATGTGGGTGCAAGCCGTTGGTTTGTTTGCTCAAGCAACCTGCGCTTTTGAGTTTGGACAAGACCGTCTAATCAGAAATTACTTGTGCTACACATTCGGCGAGGGTTTCGTAAACGACGAGTAAAGCAAAAAAAGAAGTTCAAAAAAGAAAAAGGAAAAAAGCATTTGATTCTGGTGTCCTATGATGACTTGCTCCCATATCCACTTAATAATTCAATGGTAGCCATAACCCCAACCAAGGTTCCTCAACCTCCATTTCTCCGAGGATACGACTCAAATGCAACGTGTGCTTGTCATGGAGAAGCCCCGAGGCATTCCATGGAGCACTGTATGACCTCGAAGCGTAAGGTGCAAAGTCTAATTGATGCAGGTTGACTGAAATTTGAGGAGAATCACTTGTGAATCCTAACATTGACAAGCAACACCACACATGGGGAAATTTTGAAAGCTGTTGTTAGATGTCTCTAAATGACGCATCAGGATTTTCAGGTTTATGCCATTATTGTAAACCACAGTTACAATGCTAAATAAAATGGATAAATTTGACATCTTTGTCCCTCATCCTTTCATAATTACATCTTTGCTTCCACTGGAATGTGGGTGCAAGCCGTTGGTTTGTTTGCTCAAGCAACCTGCGCTTCTGAGTTTGGACAAGACCGTTTAATCAGAAATTACTCGTGCTACACATTCGGCGAGGGTTCCGTAAACGACGAGTAAAGCAAAAAAAGAAGTTCAAAAAAGAAAAAGGAAAAAAGCATTTGATTGACTGTGTTTTCAAGTAAAATATAGACGTTCATGTGACCTCGTTTTATCATTCCAGAAAGTTTGTCTTTTTTGGAGAGAAGTGAGTTATCAAGAATAGGAGTCCTTTGACTTGACCCGTCAACTGAAAAAAATCCTTCAACTATTTCTCGTCCTTGAAAAATTCTTTTTGCAAGAATCAAACCACCTTTTTCATTCGTCCTTGCTACAAGGTTGTGAAAACAAAACAACGATAGATACCTCAAAGCCCTACACTGGGGCAATGAAAGACACCGTGCATGAGCCTCAAGCGAACCTAGGGACAGATTAGAAGTTCTCACCCAATAGGTTCCCTGCTACAAGGTTATGACGAAAGACAACGATTTGTATCTCAAAACCTTACACCGGGGCAATGATGGGCACCGTGCATGAGTCTCAAGCGAACCTAGGGGCAAATCAAAATTTCTCACCCGTCGATGTTTTTAAACAAAAAAAGGGGGGGGGGACAAATCCTGGAATTTCAATGGATTGATTAAACATCAAACGACTCCATTGTCGTCACTCCAAAATGGTTAAATGACTAAATCAAACATAACATACACTTTGAGAGAGTTCCCAGAGAGATTTGCAAAAGATAGGATAAGGTTGCATGAATTATCACCTCTTTCAAAAGGACAATCAATTTGTGTTTTCCAAAAAAAATAAATCAAAATCATAAAATAGGGAAAGAATGTCATGAACATTGTACAACTTTTCATTACATTGCATTGTTTCATATGAAGTCCGCATTTACCAAATTTCACAACAAAGGTTGCATGCATCTGCATCCCTAAAAATCATGTTAACTGCATAGATTTCCTACATCAAATGTCCAAACTTTTGAATTTGGGATGACCGGCCCTCTCAATGAGTCAATCTCATGCTTTCTCATAAGGGTGGACCCTTGGGTACTAGAACCTATTGCCTTTAGAGGACTACACGTCCTCGCCTTCAGAGGACTCCATGTCCTCACCATCAGAGGGATACACGTACTTGCCTTCGTAGGGCCACACGCCCTCACCTATAGAGAACTACACGTCCTCGCCATTAGAGGGCTACATGTCCTCACCTTTAGAGGGCTGCACGTCCTCACCTTCAGAGGACTACACGTCCTCATCATCAGAGGACAACACGTCCTCGCCTTCAGAGGGCTACACACCCTCACCTTCAGCGGACTACACGTCCTCGCCATCATAGGACAACACGTCCTCGCCTTCAGAGGACTACACGTCCTCAAATTCAAAGGATGACACGTCCTCGCCATCAGAGGGTTGCACGCCCTCGCCTTCAGAGCATAACACGTCCTCACCTTCAGAGGACTACAAGTCCTCACCTTCATAGGGCTACACGCCATCATCTTCAGAGGACTACACGTCCTCGCCTTCAGAGGACTACACGTCCTCGCCTTTAGAGGGCTACACGTCCTCGCCTTCAGAGGACTACAAGTCCTCGCCAACAGAGGGCTGCACGCCCTCACCTTTGGAGGACTATACATCTTCGCCTTCAAAGGGCTACACGTCCTCTCGTTCAGAGGACTACACGTCCTCGCCTTTGTAGGGCAACACGCCCTCATCTTCAGAGGACTACACGTCCTCACCTTCAGAGGACTTCACGTCCTCACCATCAGAGGACACCACGCCCTCGTCTTCAGAGGACTACACGTCCTCACCTTCAGAGGTCTACAAGTCTTCACCTTCATAGGGCTACACGCCCTCATCTTCAGAGGACTACACGTCCTCACCTTTAGAGGGCTACACGTCCTCGCCTTCAGAGGACTACACATTCTCGCCAACAGAGGGCTGCACACCCTCGCCTTTAAAGGACTATACGTCCTCACCTTAAGAGGGCTACACGTCCTCTCCTTCAGAGGGCTACACGTCCTCTCCTTCAGAGGACTACACGTCCTCGCCTTTGTAGGGCTACACGCCCTCATCTTCAGAGGACTACATGTCCTCGCCTTCAAAGGACTTCACATCCTCACCATCAGAGGGCTACAGGCCCTTGCCTTTGTAGGGCCACACGCCCTCACCTTTAGAGGACTACACGTCCTCGCCATCAGAGGGATGCACGCCCTCACCTTCAGAGGACTACATGTCCTCCCCTTCAGAGGGCTGCATGCCCTCGCCTTCAGAGGTCTACACGTCCTCGCCATTAGAGAATTACGCGTCCTCGCCATCAGAGGACTACACGTCCTCGCTATCAGAGGATTATGCGTCCTCGCCATCAGAGGGCTACACGCCCTCACCTTCAGAGGAATACACGTCCTCACCTTCAGAGGGCTACACGCCCTCACCTTTAGAGGACTTCACGTCCTCACCTTCAGAGGGCCACACGCCCTCATCTTCAGAGGACTACACGTCCTCGCCATCAGAGGACAACATGTCCTCGCCTTCAGAGGGCTGCATGTCCTCACCTTGGGAGGACTACACTTCCTCGCCATTAGAGGACTATACATCCTCACCTTCAGAGGAATGCACGCCCTTGCCTTCAGAGGGCTACATGTCCTCGCCATCAGAGGGATGCACGCCCTCACCTTCAGAGGACTACACGTCTTCCCCTTTAGAGGGCTGCATGCCCTCGCCTTCAGAGGACTACACATCCTCGCCATCAGAGGATTACGCGTCCTCGCCATCAGAGGGTTGCACGCCCTCACCTTCAGAGGACTATACATCCTTACTTTGGGAGGACTACACGTCCTCGCCATTAGAGGACTACACGTCCTCGCCTTCAGAGGGCTGCACGCCCTCGGCTTCAGAGGACTACAAGTCCTCACCATCATAGGGCTACACGCCCTCATCTTCAGAGTGCTACATGTCCTCACCTTCATAGGGCTACACGCCCTCATCTTCAGATGACAACACGTCCTCACCTTTAGAGGACTACACGTCCTCGCCTTCAGAGGACTTCACGTCTTCACCTTTAGAGGATGACACGTCCTCGCCATCAGAGGGTTGCGCGCCCTCGCCTTCAGAGGACTATACGTCCTCACCTTCAGAGGACTACAAGTCGTCACCTTTATAGGGCTACACACCCTCATTTTCAGAGGACTACACGTCCTCGCCTTCAAAGGACTACACGTCCTCACCTTCAGAGGGCTACACGTCCTCGCCTTCAAAGGACTACATGTCCTCGCCAACAGAGGGCTGCACGCCCTCGCCTTCATAGGGCTACACATCCTCTCGTTCAGAGGACTACACGTCCTCACCTTTGTAGTGCTACACGCCCTCACCTTCAGAGGATTGCAGGCCCTCGCCTTTAGAAGACTGCACATCCTCACCTTGAGTACTCGTACCCTTGCCTTCAGAGGGCTACGTGTCCTCGCCTTTAGAGGGCTGCACGCCCTCACCTTCAGAGGGTTGCACGCCCTCGCCCTCAGAGGGCTGCATGCCCTTGCCTTCAAAGGGTGACACGTCCTTGACTTTAGAGGGCTGCACACCCTCGCCTTTAGAGGGCTACACGTCCTCACTTTTAGTGGGCTCTACATCTGCACCTTAAGAGAATTTAAGGTCCACTGCCCTTAATGCTTAACCAAGACTTGCACTCCCGGTTAAGGGGCCAGTAGTTTCCTTTTATCAGTTCCTGGGCCACCCCCTGACATTGGAGGGCGACCAACTGTGCGAGCACAACCAGAGAGGGAGGCTATTGTGCAACCGCTATGCATATTGGGCAAGATTTCACCCCTGCCGCTGCAAAGAGACGAGTGTAGATCGTGCGCACCAACATGATCACTCTTACACAGATATGGATGACATTGCTACTTAGCAAAATTCTGCCCAGTGACCACAATGCCGATCTCCCCCTACGGAAGTATCAGTTGGGGTTGCCCCCACAAGACACCCATTGGACCCGGAGAAGTCCAACAGGGCCTTAGGGTTTCCAGCACTGGTTACGGGCCTCTGTCATTCCTACAGGGTGCCCGTCCCCCAGCAAGGTCACGCCATCGTGACAGGTAAGTATGCACATCGCTCAACTGATTTTTGATGTCATCTACTATTTGCATGGATCGCGCCCATAAGACACCTAGTGGACCCGAAGAAGTCCAACAGGGTCCTGGGGTTTCCAGCTCTGGTTGCGGGCCTCTGTCAGTCCTACAGGGTGTCCGTCCCCCCAGCAAGGTCATGCCATCGTGACATAGGTAAGTATGCACTTCTCTCAATTGATTACGGGCCTCTGTCAGTTCTACAGTGTGTCCATCGTCCCTAGTAAGGTCATCAGGCCCCCTACTAACCGAGCTTTCATCAAGAAGTACTGCGCCCCCAGGCAGGCGCAGGGCGAGACACCACAACAGCCTGGGGATGGCCGGCAGTGGGCAACAGATGCACCACCACCACCTCTAGAGTTCACCTCAGCTCATCCACAAAAAGGTTAGAGCGTTGCCTACGACACATGGCCGACTAGCAGGCGACCAAGTCCAAAACCAAAGGTAAGCAAAAATACTAGGTCCATGACCGACAAGTCATCATGTGTCCAAAGCCAAAGGTAAGCAAAAGTACTAGGTCCGTGACCGACAAGTCATCACGCGTCCAGCTCAAGATGTTAAAGAAGCGCTACTAGGAGGCAACCTAGAATTGGCTACGAAGAAGCTCCCTGCGAAGTGGTCCAGGAAGGGCACTATTGAAGAGGATTCCAGTGTGGTCCCACAAGCCGACACAGGCTTTGACAAACACTAATTCTAGAGCGTGGAACATCAATAGCGTTTCGAGGCCATCAAAGGATATTCATTCCTCAAACAGAGACAGGGGCAGCTGAGAGATGATGAATTTCCGCACTTCCTTGGAGGAGGCGGAGCCATACAACCAGGATCGCCAAACTTGTGATTTATCCTTCATTAATGCTTTCAGTTCTTATATTATTTTGTTATTTCTCTTGTGATCTGACATTATCTGCTTCCAATTATTATGTCCATTATGATTAAACTAAACATGCAGTTATCTGTTGCATTGCGAGTAATTTATCACTTTGGGCATATGGTCGTACTTACTTTACGATGATTTGCCTGAAACACAAAAAATATGTAGGTCTTGTGCACTTTTGTTCGCATGCCTTTTTCAAAAAAAAAAAAGATGTGATCTCGGGCATCAACTGTGCCCAGGTTACAAGCTGTTTTAATCTTTTGAAAGAAAGAAAGAAAGAAAGAAAGAAAGAAAAAACAAAAAAAGAGAACAAAAATATATCTTTCAGCTGAAAAGCCAGCACGATTTTGAAAAGAAATAACTTCCGGCTTTTCTTTGAAAAAGATTCTGATCATAACCAGTTTTTGAAAAAAATGTGTATGCACCTGAAGGGTGAATGCTGTGAAAATTTTCCCGAACACCCAAGATAGACTCGAATGAATGCATGAATTGATAAAAAGAACATATTTTGGAAACATTGGGTTGACTTAAATAGGAAAAAATGAATCCTAAGCCCTAGTGTCACATGACCATAAAAACTTGATGCTTGAGTGTCCACATGGGTGCATGCATGACCAGTTTTGCATAAAATTTCCCAATCATCGTTGTTGCATGTGTGTCATGGAAATAATGTGGGGCATCCCCTTTATCCTTGAACCACTGGCCAAACCAACACTCTGACATATATCATGTCCATCCATTCTACAAGCTTTGAGCCAAAATCCCAACTCACCATAAACCTTGACCCAGGGTGAGAATGCTCATCCTTGCCCTCAGAAGAAAACAAAACAAAAAAGAGAAAGTTCCCAATCAAAGATCGAAGGAAAGCAAGAAGAAAGTTCCCAATCAAAAGATCGGAGGAAAGTAAGAAGAAAGTTCCCAATCAAAGATTGGGAGAAAACAAAGAAAAAAGAAAATTCCCGATCAAAAGATCAGAAGAAAGCAGAAGAAATATACAGAAAGGTCTTTGGACTAGACAATATCTAAACAATACAAAATTGTCACAAGTAAACAAGAAAAGAAAGGAAACCATGACTTGAAGTGGTCTTCTCCCTTTGATCGCCAACCAAAATCCTGTGCGCTGGCGACTTTCTCGCACCGCACTAAACAAAAACAGAAAAGGAAAAGGCCAAAACACTCAGAGCCAAATTCCCCTCCAAAACACCATTCCCGAAAAAGTCCTATTGATCCATGATCACGCGTGTAATCTTTGATTTGATAAGAAATGATTTGCAAAATCAAGTCATGACATATCTATGGTTCGGAATTAGGATGAAACACTTACCTATGTGAGATTGATACACTTTGAGTGATTTTCTTCTATTTTGTTGGACCCAGTGTTTCCTCTAAATGATCGTTTGGAAACGAAACGCTAACATCCAAAATCTCATTTATGGTTATGAGAAAATTTCATCAACATACTCTCCTTCCCCAATAGACACATTGTTTTTCATCAAAAATTATATGTTGCTCTGATCAGTTGGAAGTTTTGTTCTTTACTAAAGCATGTCCGCATTTTAGTTAAAGAACACCGAGACTATTTTAGTCTCACAAGAAAGAACTACGTAGGTTTGAGTTCTTCATCACAAAATTGAGGATACGTAGGAGCAAAAGCCCCGCTTTTATCGACCACCCCACCTTTTGCTATCATGACTCAAGAGTCTAGTAGCATGCAGAAACACCTTCCGGTTACCTGCACCTCATCATTCCGGGACCCTAAGCCCGATTGACACGCAGAGACCAATGTGGTCATCTGCACCCTTTTCGGAGATGTCAGCATCTTCCGGTAGAGACTATTTTAGTCTCACACCACTTTATCAAGAACTACGTAGGTCTGAGTTCTTCATCACAAATTGAGGATACGTAGGAGCAAAAACCCTGCTTTTGTCGACCACCCCACCTTTGTTACCGTGACCCAAGAGTTCGGTGGCATGCGGAGACACCCAAGTGGTTATCCGTATAAACATTTTTTTTCTATCTCTAAGACTCAACGCATGATAGCATGCAGAGACTAACGTTCTCTTCTACACCCTTTGTCAATCGCGACCAACAAGCCCGTTGACACGCGGAGATTTACGTCGTCTTCCGCGCAGACAACCTCTGTCAAGCACTAACCTGTGAAGTTAGGGGTCAGGCGAAAATACCCAAGTGGTTATCCGTATAAACATTCTTTTGCTATCTCTAAGACTCAACGCATGATAGCATGCAGAGACTAACATCGTCCTCTGCACCCTTTGTCAATCATGGCCAACAAGCCCATTGACATGCAGAGATTTACGTCATCTTCCGCGCAGACAACCTCTGTCAAGCACTAACCCGTGAAGTTAGGGGGCAGGCGGAAATACCCAAGTGGTTATCCGTATAAACATTCTTTTGCTATCTCTAAGACTCAACGCATGATAGCATGCAGAGACTAACATCGTCTTCTGCACCTTTTGCCAATCGCGACCAACAAGCCCGTTGACACACGGAGATTTACGTCGTCTTCCGCGCAAACAACCTTTGTCAAGCACTAACCTGTAAAGTTAGGGGTCAGGCGGAAATACCCAAGTGGTTATCCGTATAAACATTCTTTTGTCATCTCTAAGACTCAACGCATGATAGCATGTAGAGACTAACATCGTCCTCTGCACGCTTTGTCAATCGCGGCCAACAAGCCCATTGACACGCGGAGATTTACGTCGTCTTCCGCGCAGACAACCTCTGTCAAGCACTAACCCGTGAAGTTAGGGGGCAGGCGGAAATACCCAAGTGGTTATCCGTATAAACATTTTTTTGCTAACTTTAAGACTCAACGCATGATAGCATGCAGAGACTAACGTTGTCTTCTGCACCTTTTGTCAATCGCGGCCAACAAGCCCATTGACACGCGGAGATTTACGTCGTCTTCCGCGCAGACAACCTTTGTCAAGCACTAACCTTTGAAGTTAGGGGTCAGGCGGAAATACCCAAGTGGTTATCCGTATAAACATTCTTTTTCCATCTCTAAGACTTAACGCATGATAGCATGCAGAGACTAACATCGTCTTCTGCACCCTTTGTCAATCGCGACCAACAAGCCCATTGACACGCGGAGATTTACGTCGTCTTCCGCGCAGGCAACCTCTGTCAAGCACTAACCCGTGAAGTTAGGGGGCAGGCGGAAATATCCAAGTGACTAACCTGTGAAGTTAGGGGTCAGGCGAAAATACCCAAGTGGTTATCCGTATAAACATTCTTTTGCTATCTCTAAGACTCAACGCATGATAGCATGCAGAGACTAACGTCGTCCTCTGCACCCTTTGTCAATCACGGCCAACAAGCCCATTGACATGCAGAGATTTACGTCGTCTTCCGCGCAGACAACCTCTGTCAAGCACTAACCCGTGAAGTTAGGGGGCAGGCGGAAATACCCAAGTGGTTATCCGTATAAACATTCTTTTGCTATCTCTAAGACTCAACGCATGATAGCATGCAGAGACTAACATCGTCTTCTGCACCTTTTGTCAATCGCGACCAACAAGCCCGTTGACACACGGAGATTTACGTCGTCTTCCGCGCAAACAACCTTTGTCAAGCACTAACCTGTAAAGTTAGGGGTCAGGCGGAAATACCCAAGTGGTTATCCGTATAAACATTCTTTTGTCATCTCTAAGACTCAACGCATGATAGCATGTAGAGACTAACATCGTCCTCTGCACGCTTTGTCAATCGCGGCCAACAAGCCCATTGACACGCGGAGATTTACGTCGTCTTCCGCGCAGACAACCTCTGTCAAGCACTAACCCGTGAAGTTAGGGGGCAGGCGGAAATACCCAAGTGGTTATCCGTATAAACATTTTTTTGCTAACTTTAAGACTCAACGCATGATAGCATGCAGAGACTAACGTTGTCTTCTGCACCTTTTGTCAATCGCGGCCAACAAGCCCATTGACACGCGGAGATTTACGTCGTCTTCCGTGCAGACAACCTTTGTCAAGCACTAACCTTTGAAGTTAGGGGTCAGGCGGAAATACCCAAGTGGTTATCCGTATAAACATTCTTTTTCCATCTCTAAGACTTAACGCATGATAGCATGCAAAGACTAACATCGTCTTCTGCACCCTTTGTCAATCGCGACCAACAAGCCCATTGACACGCGGAGATTTACGTCGTCTTCCGCGCAGGCAACCTCTGTCAAGCACTAACCCGTGAAGTTAGGGGGCAGGCGGAAATACCCAAGTGACTAACCTGTGAAGTTAGGGGTCAGGCGAAAATACCCAAGTGGTTATCCGTATAAACATTCTTTTGCTATCTCTAAGACTCAACGCATGATAGCATGCAGAGACTAACGTCGTCCTCTGCACCCTTTGTCAATCACGGCCAACAAGCCCATTGACATGCAGAGATTTACGTCGTCTTCCGCGCAGACAACCTCTGTCAAGCACTAACCCGTGAAGTTAGGGGGCAGGCGGAAATACCCAAGTGGTTATCCGTATAAACATTCTTTTGCTATCGCTAAGACTCAACGCATGATAGCATGCAGAGACTAACATCGTCTTCTGCACCTTTTGTCAATCGCGACCAACAAGCCCGTTGACACACGGAGATTTACGTCGTCTTCCGCGCAGACAACCTTTGTCAAGCACTAACCTGTAAAGTTAGGGGTCAGGCGGAAATACCCAAGTGGTTATCCGTATAAACATTCTTTTGTCATCTCTAAGACTCAACGCATGATAGCATGTAGAGACTAACATCGTCCTCTGCACGCTTTGTCAATCGCGGCCAACAAGCCCATTGACACGCGGAGATTTACGTCGTCTTCCGCGCAGACAACCTCTGTCAAGCACTAACCCGTGAAGTTAGGGGGCAGGCGGAAATACCCAAGTGGTTATCCGTATAAACATTTTTTTGCTAACTTTAAGACTCAACGCATGATAGCATGCAGAGACTAACGTTGTCTTCTGCACCTTTTGTCAATCGCGGCCAACAAGCCCATTGACACGCGGAGATTTACGTCGTCTTCCGCGCAGACAACCTTTGTCAAGCACTAAACTTTGAAGTTAGGGGTCAGGCGGAAATACCCAAGTGGTTATCCGTATAAACATTCTTTTTCCATCTCTAAGACTTAACGCATGATAGCATGCAGAGACTAACATCGTCTTCTGCACCCTTTGTCAATCGCGACCAACAAGCCCATTGACACGCGGAGATTTACGTCGTCTTCCGCGCAGGCAACCTCTGTCAAGCACTAACCCGTGAAGTTAGGGGGCAGGCGGAAATACCCAAGTGACTAACCTGTGAAGTTAGGGGTCAGGCGAAAATACCCAAGTGGTTATCCGTATAAACATTCTTTTGCTATCTCTAAGACTCAACGCATGATAGCATGCAGAGACTAACGTCGTCCTCTGCACCCTTTGTCAATCACGGCCAACAAGCCCATTGACATGCAGAGATTTACGTCGTCTTCCGCGCAGACAACCTCTGTCAAGCACTAACCCGTGAAGTTAGGGGGCAGGCGGAAATACCCAAGTGGTTATCCGTATAAACATTCTTTTGCTATCGCTAAGACTCAACGCATGATAGCATGCAGAGACTAACGTTGTTTTCTTCACCTTTTGTCAATCGCGACCAACAAGCCCGTTGACACACGGAGATTTACGTCGTCTTCCGCGCAGACAACCTTTGTCAAGCACTAACCTGTAAAGTTAGGGGTCAGGCGGAAATACCCAAGTGGTTATCCGTATAAATATTCTTTTGTCATCTCTAAGACTCAACGCATGATAGCATGTAGAGACTAACGTCGTCCTCTGCACGCTTTGTCAATCGCGACCAACAAGCCCATTGACACGCGGAGATTTACGTCGTCTTCCGCGCAGACAACCTCTGTCAAGCACTAACCCGTGAAGTTAGGGGGCAGGCGGAAATGCCCAAGTGGTTATCCGTATAAACATTCTTTTGCTATCTCTAAGACTCAACGCATGATAGCATGCAGAGACTAACGTCGTCTTCTGCACCTTTTGTCAATCGCGGCCAACAAGCCCATTGACACGCGGAGATTTACGTCGTCTTCCGTGCAGACAACCTTTGTCAAGCACTAACCTTTGAAGTTAGGGGTCAGGCGGAAATACCCAAGTGGTTATCCGTATAAACATTCTTTTTCCATCTCTAAGACTTAACGCATGATAGCATGCAGAGACTAACATCGTCTTCTGCACCCTTTGTCAATCGCGACCAACAAGCCCATTGACACACGGAGATTTACGTCGTCTTCCGCGCAGACAACCTCTGTCAAGCACTAACCCGTGAATTTAGGGGGCAGGCGGAAATACCCAAGTGGTTATCCGTATAAACATTCTTTTGCTATCTCTAAGACTCAACGCATGATAGCATGCAGAGACTAACGTCGTCTTCTGCACCCTTTGTCAATTGTGGCCAACGAGTCCATTGACACGCAGAGATTTACGTAGTCTTCCCCGCAGACAACCTCTGTCAGTACTAACTCGTGAAGTTAGGGGACAGGCAGAAATACCCAAGTGGTTATCTGTATAAACATTATTTTGCTATCCATCAGATCCAGAGCACGATAGGGTGCAGAGGCTAACATCGTCTCGTGCACCTTCTGTCGTCCTGACTCGTGAAGTCAGGTGACATGCGAGGTTACCTTATGGTTACCCGCACCTTCGTCAACCAGGAGCAAACGAGCCCGTTGATGTGCAGAAACTAACATCGTCTCCTGCACTTTTTGTCATCCTGACCCCTGAAGTCAGGTGACACGCGAGGTTACCTTATGGTTACCCGCACCTTCCGTCAACCACGGGCAAACAAGCCCGTTGACGCGAAGAGACTAACATCATCTTCTGCACCTTTTGCCATCCAGGGACAGCGAGTCAGGTGGCGGGCGGAGATACCTTATGGCCATCCGCGCCTTTCATCAACCGAGGGGAACGAATTCGACGGTATCATGATGATGTTGGTCGTTCGGTGTTGACCATTTTCAAAATTTTTGCAGGTTTTTACTCTCGTTGTCCGAAAACATTCAAGCCCAACGACGCGCGAGATTCTTCTCTGTTGGGCAGGGACGATCGAGTGCAATGGCGAAGGGAAGTGTCGTGGTTGTCCAACTTTGTCGTTTTCAAGACATTGAAGTTTGTTGACGCTTCTGATGCCTTTTCTTTTCTTTTTGAATGACAGGTTCCGTTGGCAGGGATATTGACCGACCGAATGATGTTCCGCTCGAACAAAATTAGTGTCTTATCTTTACTTCGCTTTTATCTCCAATAAAAGATATGTGTGGATAGCCCATGAATTATGCAAAGCTTGCCGCAACTATGTGAAGTTTGTTTCATTATATTATTTGGTGCCTGATACTGGTTTACAGAGGCTGGAAAATGATCGTGATGTGTTGTCTATGTGCCAAATTGGGCTTGCTGATCCAGAAAAAGAAATGTATGTGTGCTTAGAACATGTTGATCTAGAGGGGGTCATGATAATGAAATTGGGCCAGAGATTGAAGTAGATACATTGCCTATAAACTATAGTGTAGAAAAAATGGTTGAGGTTGTTCTTAAGAACTGTACTGAGAATGGTATTGAAGATATGGATGTTGATGGAGCTAAAGGTGGTTCAAATGTTGAAATTGAAGTAATTGGATTTGAAATTGTACCTGATGTACAAGATGCTGAATCTAAAGTTGCTAGAGTTGAAACTGAAGATAACAATGGTGCGGACGCTGATGAAGTTAAAGAACACGATGAGGATGATGAATTTTCTAATCATTCTTAAAGTGACCCAGACTATGTATATATGTCTCCAGAAGATGATGGACAATCAAGTGACACAAGTAATGATAGTTACCACTCTGAAGAATTTCAGTCTCTTCCCAACAGTGATGATAAAGGGGACATCAATTCTAAAATCGTGTATCCTCAATACAATTCTAGAAACTTTTTTGGACAAGTGAATTTGGAGGTTGGGATAGAGTTTGATACTATCAAAATGATTATTGAAGTTGTGAGAGACTATACAAATTTTTATGGTGAAGATCTGAAATGAGTAAAAGTTGACACCATTTGAGCTAGAACACACTGTAAACAATTTGGATGTTCATGGGAAATTTTTTGTTCATGGTTTGAAGTTACTAGAAGCTTTCAAATCAAGACTTCTTTGGAGGAGCACATATGTGGAAGGGTCTTCAAAAATAAGCAAGCTACAATGAAATGGGTGGCAAAAAAGGTGGTTTATAAGCTCAGGGTTCATCCAAACCTAAATCATGTGGAGGCACAAGAACATCTTAGAGAACATTATGGGGTGCACATTGATGAAAGAAAGATGTTTAGGGCTATTAAAGAGGCTTGGTCACTAGTTGAGGGAAGCATCCAATTATAATATGCTAAACTTTGGAACTATTCACATGAGTTAACAAGAAGCAATGAAGGATCAATGGTGAAAATGAATTGCATTTCCATACCTAGATTTTCTCCACAATTCCACCGAATTTATATATGTTTAGATGCATGCAATCAAGGATTCAAGGCTGGCTACAAACCTTTTATTTGTCTTGATGGTTGTTTTCTGAAAGGGTACTATGGCGGTTATTTGGTTGCAACAATGGGACAAGAAGCAAACAATGTATTTTTTGTCATTGCATATACAGTAATAAGTGCTGAAGATAAAGATAACTAGAAGTAGTTCCTCACATTGTTGCGTGAAGACATTGGAGACTACAAGCAATATGGCTGAAACTTCATGTCAAACACCCAAAAGGTGCAATTTAATATAGAAAGTTGATTTCATGCATGCATATGTGATAGTTTTGTGTCATGCTAGCAATATCATATAAGTTGATGTTATGGACTTTTTTCTCAGCAATATCAAGTTTTGTGTCAATACATTATAAACATCAGGGTTAAAGATACAAATGTCAATACATTATAAACATCAAGGTTAATTTTGACTTTGCAGTAATTTGTTATGTGTTTTCTTTCACATGTTAATATTGTACCATTTAATTCTCCCTTCCTTTTCCTGTTTTGATATTTAATATGTAACATTTATTTATATGCTATGTGTAGGGGTTGCTTCCTACAATACAAGAAGTTATGCCAGGTGTTAAACACAGGTATTGTGTTTTGCACTTATGGAGGAATTTCTCAAAGCAGTGGAAAGACAAAAAGTTAAAAGCCCTAGTCTGGAAGTGTGCACGATCTACTACTGATTCAGAATTTAATGTTAGTATGGAAGCTATAAAAAGGAAGAATGAAAAGGCATGGGCTTTTTTAGACAAGTGGCCCCATGAATCATGGACCAAAGCCTTCTTCGGTGAAAATTGCAAAGTTGACAGCATAACCAACAACAAATGTGAGTCTTTATATGCAAAGATTCTAAAGTTCATAAATAAGCCAATTTTGAGCGTGTATGAAGGTATAAGGACCTATATTGTGCACAAGATGACAAGTGCAAAACTGAAAATGGTTGCAAGATTAAGACCATTAGTTCCTATGCAACAGTCAAGGCTAGAAAAAGAGGATGTTGAATCCAACCAGTGGGCTGCAAACTGGGTTGGTGATCCTAATGGAACTAGATTTAAGGTCTGACATCATGAAACAAGAATTGATGTTGATCTACAAAACTAGTTGTGCACATGTGGATGTGGCAACTTACAAGTATACCACTAAGTTACTTAAATTTGCCAATTTTGGATATTATGTATTGCATCACTATGAAAATTGTGTTTATGTACACAGGTCTGCCTTGTAGGCATGTGATTGCTGCTATCAAATACAATAACCACAGACCAGAGGACTACAATGATGGTATGCTGACCATTGGATCATACAATGCAACCTATGAAAATTACATACACCCTACAAGGAGGCAACAATATTGGGAAAATACACCTTTTGATAGGCCAACACCACCCCATATTGAAGAGAGACCTGGTCGACCCAAAAAATGTAGAAGAGGTTATCAAAATGAGGGTCACGTCAGCAATAATAGACTGAAAAGATCCTATAAAGAGGTTACTTGTACTAGATGTGATCTGAATGGTCATAACAATAGAGGATGCATTAATGGTGGTGTTCCACCAAGACCAAAAAAGTCGAAACCGACTATTGAAGAAGACACTAACTCAAATGCAACCACAACAACACCAGTAAGATATTTCTAAACATCTGATAAATTTTTTATTGTTCCTAGGGCATGGTTTTAGGGGGTTACCAACATAATACATTAGGTTTAGAACGTACATAGATTGGCTAGACTTATTGCAACCTTACTTTATTCTTGTATTTCTCTATGTAAGCAATAAAATTCATTAACATAGATTTCTGTTGTTTTCATTTTTTACTGTCTGTTACAACTTCTACTAGCTTTGAACTTTTAACTTTGAACCAAGTCCATAAAAGGAAAAATTGTGTATGTAATTCTTTTCCAATTTTACTATTTGTTATAACAGATTTCTTTGAACTTTTGATAATGTGCTAATTATATTTTACTGTCTGTGTATGCAATTTTGTTATACATATTGTTTGTATTCTATTTTTTTATTATTATCATTAAGAAGGAGGTTTGAGGCTTGGTGTAAATTAATCTAATGTGCATTTGTCATATGCTTTATCTGTTTAACTTCTATTAATTTTACTATCATATTTGAAGGATGTTGGCTAGGAAGCTTATTTTAAAATCTAATTATTTGTTAGCCTAGTGGCCTAGAGGAAAAAGAAAAATAGTTGAATGATTACATATAAAACTTTAATGGGTAGACAAATGGAAGAACCAGTACAAAAATCTTACTTGACAATAATAACAATGCTTTGAATAAAATGTGAATTCTCTGTGTAAGCAATAGAATTCATTAATAAAAATGTTAATTGGTTTGTGCTATGCACGTGGAATTTGGTTTCAAAGTTTATTGTCTTGCCTTATAGGGGGATTACTTGCATGTAGACATGTGCTCAAGTTGATTTTGGTGACTTTTACCATCATTGTCAACTTGCAAGGGTTATTAGGAGAGTAGATAAGAGCATCATATCGCTAAATTTGTTATGATTAGTGTGATTGGATTGGATTGATCAATGGCATGAATTGAGTGAATTGTAATGCGTAAATCATATGCTTTGAATAAGTATTCAATAATTAGAAGAGAAAGAACATGGATTAGATACATGATTGAAAATGTTAGTTGGTTTGACATATTGATTGTGAAGAAAATCATTAGTCGTTACCCAGTGAGTGTGTGATCTTTAATTATGAGAGAACGACTAACATTGGGTACTGATTTTTGCATGAATCTCTGATTACTGAATGAATGCATGAGTTTGGAGATGATGAAGGCCATGATTGATTGAAATAGTCACTTAGCCAAAAAGCTTACCTTGTGCATGAATGACATATCCCTTGCACCCATGTTGAGCTGAAAATTCAATTGCTTGATTTGAACCCTGAGCTTGTGAAATTATATCTCCGTCTACCTTGTCTTAGGTTATAGGAGAGCAATATTCATAAAAGGATTAGTTCAAAGCAAATTTGTTCCAAATTTGTGGAAGTTCATTGGGTGATAGAAATTGTGGTAAGCAAAATGTCAACACACACATAAAACTATATAAAAAAGAGAGAGAAATTTCAAAAATAAAACTAAGTGTGTGCTATCATAAAAGTTGTTTGAAAGCTAAGTGTTGTAAATATTCAAAGGCAAGTAATAAAAGCTGGAATAAAAGAGAAAAAGGTTGACCTAAGGATGAATGCTCTCCTAGAACTTAAGCGTTTGCATTCCAGGAAAACCATGATTTGTTTGCAGCCCATCCAAGAAAAGTCCTTTGGATTCAATTTTGTGTGTTTGTGACTATATGGCATGAGATGAAATGCAAAGATTGGGACTTGTGTTGGTTGTTAATCGATAAATTGGCTAAACACTTGTGCTTGAGTGAAACAGTGACCGTGAGGCATTGGCTTGATGGTCCTTCCTTGATATATGTCTTGCTTACTAACTTATTTTGCTTGTGTGCCTAATTATCATGTTCATATCTTTGAAAAACTACATATCTTGTGAAAAGTTGTTGGTTGAAGCATTGTATTCCACTTGTGTCATGTTATTGAATGCTTGGAAACAAACATAATTTTGAATAACCACTGTGATTTTGTCACTTGAGGACAAGTGAACTGTTCTTTCTTTGCTTGAGGACAAGCAAAACTGTAAATTTGGGGGAGTTTGTTAGTTGTCATTTATGACTAACTTTTGTATAGAAAAGTATTATAAAATGTTTGTCTTTTCCCCAATTTATGGTTCTTTATGTAGGTTTGTACATAATTTTAGGTTTAGTTAGTTTTGTTCAATAGAAATGCCCAACATTGTGAATTTAATGTGTTTCAACTTCAATTTCAGGTAAAAAGGATGAAATTTGTGAAGCTAGCAGCTGGTGTCTCGCTAAGCGAGGCTTGTGCGCTTAGCGAGAATCATGCGCTAAGTGAGGCACTCAGTCCACTTAGTGAGTTGGGAGAATTTGGAGGAGAATCTGAGAAGCATCTGTGCACTCAGCGCATCATCAGCTCGCTCAACGAGGCATTTGTCTCTTCTTGCGCTAAGCGCGCCTAGCTCGCTCAGCGGATGTTCACTTACTCACGCTAAGCGCGATGTAGAGGTCAGAAAGCCCTTTTTAAAGCCTGGAGTGAAAGAAGAGAAGAGAGCTTGGTGGAGAGACAAACAGAGAATAGAGGCACAGAACAGAGCAAGGGAGCAAAAACTTTAGCTTTTAGGTAGATTCTAGGTTTTTGAGTGATTTTTCGATTCTTAAAGGTGGAGGAGACATCCTTCCCACTGTGTATCTGTGAATTGCTCTCAAACCCCTTCTCTGCTTGTAAAAGGTCCTTCCTTGTGATGGAAGGCTAAAACCATTGTTGGGGAATTCTGATGAGTACTTGATGTAAACTCTTATCCTATGTATTTAAAGTTGTTTTTATGTGTTCATTGTTTCTATCTGTGTTTTGTTATTGCATGCTTGTGGCTTGATCACCCATTTGTATGTGTTGTTAGGAGCTTTAGCATTGGAAAATGTATTGCATCCTTAGGACAGTGCTAAGTTATCGTATATCTAGACACAAAGTGCGGTAATTTAGTTTTTATTATGCTATAGTCGTAACGTTGTTCGGTTAGGCTAAGTTCAACAAGAGACATCTGAGAACGAAGCTTAATTTGAATTAGTCCAAACTCACAAGACATCAGTGTTTGGTATTTTAGCCCTTAGCATAGAACATAGAAATAACCTTAAATAGAGAAATACTTTTAATTGCATCAAGTATCTTAGTAGGAGGGCCCAACGCTTTTACATATTTATTTTCACATCCACTTGCTTATATTTACTGTTTTCAATTAAAATAGAAGTCACTT
The DNA here is from genome assembly GCF_004193775.1 of Glycine soja. Taxonomy (NCBI): domain Eukaryota; kingdom Viridiplantae; phylum Streptophyta; class Magnoliopsida; order Fabales; family Fabaceae; genus Glycine; species Glycine soja. The sequence continues at coordinate 41,289,480 of NC_041002.1, forward strand.
TTGTTTTTAATTCATGATAATCAATTCTTTGCACAAATGTCTGCCTATTGAATGATGCCTTGCCAAATAAAACAAGTTCCCTGAGTTCGATACTCGGTTCTTACCATTTTATTATTACTTGCACGACTCGGTACACTTTTCGGTTAGATTTCGCATCACCAATTTTAACAAGTAGTACGGGGGCGAAACAAGTTTTTGGCGCCGTTGCTGGGGAACTTCTTTTTATTTGGAATGTTTAGTTCAATTGGTAGGCATTGATTCTTTATTCTTTGATTGTTTGTTAGTGTGAATATTTAGTTAGTTTTCAACAATTGTTTTCTTTTGGATTTGTTAACTGTTGTTTTTGTTAGTGTTTTGTATTCATAGATCCTCTGCAGGTGAATTGGTCCCATTAGATTTGGAAATTGAAACAACGCAAAGAAGAGGAGAAAACTTTTACAGGACAAAACAGTAGCTTCCATCCTTGAAGAGGCTCAATCTTCTGAGTCATCATCTTTAAATTCTCCATAAACAAGGGAATCCGCTACTGTAGTGCCTGAAGCTGACATTATGGCTAAAGAGCAACCAAGGAAGGTGACCCTTGAAGCAATTGAATTGCAAGGCCAGAGGTGCAGGCCCACAATATCACATATCCACATTCTTTGATTCATTTAATACAAGGCAATTTGTTCCATGGTCTATCCAATTAAGACCCATATGCACACTTGGCAACATATATTGAGATATGCAACACTGTTAAAATTTCTGGTGTGCCAGAAGATGCTATTCGGCTCAGCTTATTTTCATTTTCATTATCTGGAGAAGCCAAGAGGTGGCTACATTCATTCAAAGGTAATATCTTAAGGACTTGGGATGAAGTTATGGAAAAGGTTTTGAAGAAATACTTTCCTGAGTCCAAGACAGACGAGGGAAAAGCTGTAATTTCTTCATTTCATCAATTTCCTAATGAATCTTTGAGTGAAGCTCTAGAACGGTTCCGTAGCTTGCTGCAGAAAACTCCAACTCATGGATTCTTTGAGCCTATACAGTTGAACATCTTCATTGATGGGCTAAGGCCACAGTCGAAGAAGTTACTAAATGCTTCTGCAGGAGGTAAAATTAAGTTGAAGACTCCTGAAGAAGCAATGGAGTTAATTGAGAATATGGCTGCTAGTGACCATGCAATCTTGCGTGACAGAACACATATCCCCACCAAAAGGAGTTTATTGGAGCTGTCATCACAAGATGCTTTGTTGGCTCAGAATAAGTTGTCCAAGCAGCTTGAAGCTTTAACTGAAGCATTAAGTAAGTTGCCAACTCAACTTTCTGCTAGTCAACCTTCACCTTTTTTTTTACAGGTTGAAGGTTGTGCTATTTGTGGTGGTGCTCATGAGTCAGGCAGTTGCATTTCCACTAAGGATAAAGCACGTGAAGTTAACTACATGGGAAACCAGCCTAGACAAAATTTTAATGCAGGTGAATTCTCAGGATTTCAGCAGCGCCAAAATTATAACCAGTAGTGTGGACAGTGGAGAGCTCATCCTGGTAATCAATTCAACAAAGACCAGGGAGGGCCATCCAATAGGACGCAGCAACAAGGGCCTAACCTCTATGAGAGAACGACAAAGCTGGAAGAAACTCTTGCTCAATTCATGCAAGTTTCATTGTCAAATCATAAGAGCACTGAGTCGGCCATTAAAAATCTAGAGATCCAGGTGGGGCAGCTGGCCAATCAACTAGTTGACAACTCTTCCAAAAAATTTGGAGCAAACACAGAAAACAATCCAAAGGAAGAGTGTAAAGATGTGATGACCCATGGCAAGATGGCAACCATGGCTGAAGAAGATAGTGGATGGAGATAAACAACATTTGGTAATTGAACCAGCACCTGAACCAGTGGACCCTTTTTGTGAACTTGAGGAGGTGGAAGATGGGGAGGATGACCAGGAGAATAAGAATACAATAAGCAAGAATGAGAAGGAAATAAATGATGAGAAAAATAAAAAGAAAAATAAAAAATAAAAAAAAAATTGAAAAATGAAAAAAATGAGAGAAGAGAAAATGAGAAGAAGAGTAAGAGTGAGCGTGCCAGAGAGAAGAAAAAGGAGGCAGCTCCAGCTGAAAGGAAAGAGGTTCCATATCCATTAGTGCCCTCTAAGAAAGACAAGGAGCAGAACCTAGCTCGGTTCCTTGATATCTTCAAGAAATTGGAGATTACTATGCTTTTTGGAGAGGTCGTACAGCAGATGCCACTCTACTCAAAGTTCATAAAAGATTTGCTAACCAAAAAGAGCAAGTACATACATAGTGACACCATTGTTGTGGAGGGAAATTGTAGTGCAGTAATTCAACGGATCCTTCCACCAAAACACAAAGATCCTGGAAGTGTCACTATATCATGCTCTATTGGTGTTGTGTCTATTGGCAAAGCTCTCATTGACTTAGGAGCTAGTATTAATTTGATGCCACTCTCCATGTGTAGGAGTTTAGAAGAGTTGGAAATTATGCCAACCAAGATGACTTTGCAGTTAGCAGACCGCTCCATCACTAGGCCATATGAAGTGGTTGAAGATGTTTTGGTTCGAGTAAAGCATTTCACTTTCCCAGCTGATTTCGTTGTAATGGACATAGAAGAGGACTCTGAAATCCCTTTGATCTTGGGACGTCCTTTCATGTTAACTGCCAGTTGTGTGGTCGATATGGGAAAGAAGAAGCTGGAGATGGGTATTGACAATCAGAAGATCAGCTTCGACTTATTTGAGAAAGAAAAGCAGTTGTTGGACCAAAATGTTTGTTTTGAGATGGATGAAGTTGAGGAAGAGAAGGTTCTAAAGGTTGGAACCAAGTTTGACCTTGATCCATAAAGTAAGATGCGTCAAGCTAGTGACGTTAAATGAGCGCTAGCTGGGAGGCAACCCAGTCCTTTTTAATTATATGTTCATTGCATTTAGTTAGGGAATACTTGTTTGTGATTGTTTGAATGAATATTCAGCATGTTTTGCATTGAAAATGGGGTTGATCAAGCTTATTTGGAACCTGTAGATATAAACACTTGGAAAAAATTTTCAATCATCCACTCGCTTAGCGTGCCCCATGCGCTAAGCGAATAATCCTTCATGCGCTGAGTGAGTCACTTCTCGCGCTAAGCGCATCAACCCCTATTCATTGGCTGAAGGGGTCTCACTGAGCGAGCCTTGTGCACTAAGCCCAAAAACATCTCTGGAATTTCATCTTTTGGAATTGGGCTAAGCGAGTCATCTCACTAAGTGCATAGCTTCATCTCGCTAAGCGCCCACTGTGCGCTAAGCGCAATTCCTTCTCTGTTGGACCTTATTTTGAATTGGGCCCAGCGGGTCAAGCCTCTGAGCCCAAATCCCTCTCGGGTTTAGAATTGCACTAAGAGAGAGCCACTCGCTAAGCGAGCTCCACTACTACATCAGGAAGCATTTTATTCGCTAAGCCGGCTCATGGCCCGCTAAGCGAGAGTTGCAAACCAATCAAAGCTGCAAAACTTGCTAAGCGTGACACTTTTCCCTAAGCCCAATTTCTTCTTTGGAATGTCATATTTTTTAATTGGGCTGAGCGACTCTGGCCACTAAGCGCGTGATTTTGAATTCTAAAAACTCAAAAGTCCTTGGGTGCTCGCTAAGCGAGTGACCCACACTAAACGAGACAGTCGAAACTGCCAAAAATAAGGCTTAACCGCCTTAGGCGATTTTTTTTTTGTGCATTTACAAACATCTTCTCACTCTCATCCTTTGCATCCTGCACTCATTTGCACTGTGCTCACATTGTGCTCTCTGCTTCTCTGCTTTCCTCTTGCTCATTTCTTACTGCAATCCAAGTAAGTAATCCTAACTTTGCACTTTAATTTTTGTTCTGAACCTTAGGATAGAGGACTTTTTTTAGTAGTTTGAAGCTTTGATTTTTTGATTGAGTTGTTGCTGTTAGGTTAGTTGTTAGTAATCATGCTGTTAGGGGTTTTATTTTGCACACAATGTACATGCTTTTGTGCTATTTTGATTAGGTTTTGAGGCCTATGGAAGGGGGCTGAAAAGCCCAAAGTTTTTCTAGATTTTTCGATGATCTCGCTAAGCAAGCCTGCTCGCTAAGTGAGTTCATCAGTTTCAGCTGATTTTCTGGGTTTTTGGATGAACTCGCTTAGCTGCCCCTATTCCGCTAAGCGTGTTCATCGTTTTTGTACATATAATTGAATGTTCTTATGAACTTGCTAAGCATTTCACCTTGGGCCTAGCGAGTATTTAAATTTCCAGTTTGTGCTTTAGAGTTCGTATGAACTCACTAAGCTGGCATGCGGCGCTTAGCGAGTTAGTTTGTGTAGGTTAGACTCTTAGAGTTTTTTTTCTTTTGTTGGTGGCTAAGCGAGTACTCTCGCTAAGCCACTCAGCCCTAATAGGCTGAATAAGACTGGGCTAAGCGCAATTTCTTCTCTGTTTTGTTTATTTTGGGAATTGGGCTTAGTGAGTCTGCTCGCTATGCCAATTAAGTTCCAGTAGTGTATTTAGGCTAAGCGCCTGCTAGCACTAAGCATGTTTAGTGTGCGCGTTAAGCGAGTCAGTCTCACTAAGCACAATTAGCTCTCTGTTAGAGAATAAGGCTTAGCAAGCCATGCTCGCTTAGCCATTGTGTTGTTTCAGCTAAGCGAGTGTGTCTCACTTAGCCAGAGTCTTTCTTTTTGTGTTGTCACACTAAGCGCGCCCTGCGCGCTAAGCGAGTGCTGTTATTTTCATAAGGCGCGCTAAGCGAGTCAGTCTTGCTAAGCGCCCAGTCTGTTTTTCAGTTTTATTTTTATGTTTTCAGTTGAAATTAAAACCTGTCTAACTTGATTCTTGTGCTCATTTTTTATGCAGATGGCCTCTAGGAAGAGGAAAGCCATAGCATCCCGACCCCAGGAACCCTATGATACCACTAGATTCACCTCTGAATGGGCTTGAGAACGTTATTCACAGAACATTCACTCCCGGAACATCCTTCTGGAGAGGAATGTTAATCTTTTTGTCACTGAGTACAACGAATTCCTCCAGGAGCTTATCAGGCAGAACTAGCACAAGGCCTTGACCCAGTTCATGGACGGGCACATTGATGTGGCCCTAGTCAAGGAATTTTACTCAAACCTGTATGACCCTAAAGACAAATCGCCAAAACAGGTTTGAGTCAGAGGGCGGCTGATTAAATTTGATGCAGCATCACTGAATGCTTTCCTGGAGACGCCACCAATGATTCAACCAGAGGAGCAGTACCCTTCTTACTCTATCTTTTGCAGGTCGCGCATGGATCCTCAGGATCTTGCCTCCGAGCTTTGTGTTCCAGGGCGCGGATTTGTTCTGAATGCTGAAGGAGCACCCTAGAAGCTCCTGAGGAAGGATCTGACGACGCTGGCCCAAACCTGGAGCGTGTTGTCATATTCTAACCTCCCCCCCCCCCACTTCTCATACCTCTAATCTGAACATGGATCGGGCGAGGTTAGTTTATGGACTAGTTATTAAAATGGACATGGACGTAGGCTTCCTCATAACACATCAGATCTCTCAAATGGCCTAGTCCAACTCCTTGAGGCTCGGCTTTCCAGCCCTCATTTCCACACTCTGCGTGGCCCGAGGAGTAGTCTCAGATTCTCTGGCCTTCGAGTCCCTCAGCCCTGTCATTAATTTGGCATACATAAAGAAGAACTATTAGAACCTGGATGATCCCACGATCGAATTTCTAGGGACCCGTAAGGCATAGGCTCGAGGATCTGAGGGTCCATCTTCAGCTGCTCCTCCTGCTCCTTTTCCGGCTCCAGCCCCTTCTACTTTAGCACCACCACTTCCTCCTGCTCATTCACCAGCACTAGTTCCCTCTGCTCCATCCTCATCATTCCTGTGTCGATGCTCCGAAGTCACCATTCCTATGTTGCAGAGCATCCACCGTGGCTTATGCCTAGTGATGCAAAGTATGCATGACTCGGCTCAGCATCGGCCTTTTATCAACATGGATGAGTTTATGGCACAGGTGGCCTGGCTAGGAGTCTAGCCTTTTCCTTTAGGGGGGGGAGAGGCTTCCACAACCCAGGAGCCTCAGCCAGAGGCAGAGGTTGCTCATGAGGCAACTCTAGAGGTTTCACATGCTACTTCACCTGTCGTGGAGGTCTCTGAGGGTGAAGAAGGCGCCAAGGACACCGACTATGCAACAGATCTACAGGCGGCACAAAGTACCTGGGATCCCTGGCCTACAGCAGCACAGGAGACACCTTAGCCAGCCCAGGATACTCTTTCACCTTCATTATTTCTATCTGTGCTTTATTATTGCATGTTTGTGGCTTAATCACCCATTTGTATGTGTTGTTAGGAGCTTTAGCATTGGAAAATGTATTGCATCCTTAGGACAGCACTAAGTTATCGTATGTCTGGACACAGAGTGCGGTAATTTAGTTTTTATTATGTTGTAGTTGTAACGTTGTTCGGTTAGGCTAAGTTCAACAAGAGACATCTGAGAACGAAGCTTAATTTGAATTAGTCCAAACTCATAAGACATCGGTGTTTGGTATTTTATCCCACAGCATAGAACACAGAAATAACCTTAAATAGAGAAATACTTTTAATTGCACCAAGTATCTCAGTAGGAGGACGCAACGCTTTTACATATTTGTTTTCACATCCACTTGCTCATATTTACTGTTTTCAATTAGAATAGAAATCACTTTTGTTTTTAATTCATGATAATCAATTCTTTGCACAAATGTCTGCCTATTGAATGATGCTTTGCCAAATAAAACAAGTTCCCTAAGTTCGATACTCGGTTCTTACCGTTTTATTATTACTTGCATGACTCGATACACTTGCCGGTTAGATTTCGCATCACTAATTTTAACAAGTAGTACAGGGGCGAAACAGTCTGCGACTGCCTGTTGTTGCTAGTCTTGCCCCGACTATTGTACCTGCCTCAACATGCAATATTTCTCAATGAATGTCCTATTAATGGGAGGCCGGATGAGCTTTGTTGGCGCGATCGATACTTCATAGAATTGGAAGAGACTTGTAAATCTGTAATCAATGTCGAAAACCCCAGTGTCCTATTGGACTTCTCTAGGTCCACTAGGTGTCTCGGGGGTGCAATACCTATAAACTGGTGGATGGCATCTGAGATAAGTTGCACCACATAGACACTGATCTAGGTCATGATGTTGTAGACCAGCTGACATTTAAGTAGTGTGAGATCAAAGTTATGGTCACTGGGAAGGATGTTACTGAGCAGGAGCATCATCCAGATTTGAGTCAGAATGGTCATACTAGTGTGCATGATCTACACTTGCCTCCCTGCTACGCTCCAAGCAAAATCATGTCTCGGGGAGCAAAGTAGCTGACCTATGGCCTCTTCATCAAAACCTAAAAATTGGCTTCTTCTCTCAGTGTATTCGAATCGTTGTCCCTCTTCTAAGATCAATGGATGTCCCAAGAATTGGTTGATATCATTTTTGTCATATGGGATCCATTGGCCCCGTACCCAAGAGCGCTTGTCCACGACTCCTTCTTCAGTGGGTCAGGTGTTTGCGTAATGTTGGATCAAGTGGCCTCGGAATAATTAAGAAGGGGGGTTGAATTAATTATTAATGTGTCTTGACTAATTAAAAACTTATCCTTCTTAATGTTACTAGATTCAATTAGGCTTTACTACTAAGTTATGTAATTTAAACAAAAGTAAAGCGTAAAAGAAAACTACACAGCGGAAATTAAAAAGTGTAGGAAAGAAGAAGACAAACACAAGAATTTTCTACTGGTTCGGCAACAACCCATGCCTACATCCAGTCCCCAAGCAACCTGCAGTTCTTGAGATTTCTTTCAACCTTGTAAAATCCTTTACAAGCCAAAGATCCACAAGGGATGTACCCTCTCTTGTTCTCTTTGAAAACCCAAGTGGTTGTACCCTCCACTTGAACTGATCCACAAGAGATGTACCCTCTCTTATTCTCAGTATAACAATCCCCAAATAGATGTACCCTCTACTTGTACCACAAAGGATGTACCCTCCAATGTGTTGGGACAAAGAATTTTCAGGTGGTTAGTCCTTTGAATCTTCGTAAAGGGGAAACAAAAGATATCTCAGGCGGTTAGTTCTTTGAAATCTTTTGCTTAAGGGAAATGGAAGAATCAAAAGAATTCTCAGGCGGGGTCCTTTGAATTCTCTTGGAAAGGCAGAAGGGAAACACAAAAGAATTCAGGCGATTAGTCCTTCGTTCTTTTGGAAAAGGGAGAAGAGAATGAAAAAGATGAATAACACATGTTTTTTATCAAAGAACTTTTCTTGAAAGAGAAAGTTTTGAACAAAAACTTTTAGAAACATGAAGAGAAGATGAATAAAAAAAAATCTGTTGAAAAGAGTTGAATGATGTTGAGAGAGAAGATTGAAAGATAGATTATTTGATTGTCTTTAAAATTCATGTCATGGTCACATATTTATAATCTTTTGATGACTCAAGTCAAAACTTGTGACTCTTGGCAATTTCTTTAACAAAACCAGTCACTTAAAAAGTTGTGACTTTTGAAGAAACCTTCAAAAGCAAGTCACTTGAAGAATTGTGACTTTTGGAAATGTATTTTTCGAAAACAGTCAGTGGTAATTGATTACCATTAAGGTGTAATCGATTACACATCAACAGATGTGACTCTTCATTTTGAATTTTGAAAATTAAAATGTTTAGAAGCTCTGGTAATCGATTACAAGTATTGTGTAATCGATTACACAAGTTTAAAATACTTTAAAACTATTTAAACATAAGGTGTAATTCTTGAAATTTGAAATCTTAACGTTTTAAAACACTGGTAATCGATTACATGATTATGGTAATCGATTACAGCTTTGTAAATCAGTTTTGAAAACAATGCTGGCTACTGGTAATTGATTACTACCTTCTGGTAATCGATTACTAGAGAGTAATGTGGAAGCAAAGCTTCATGATGAATCAACAATGATTCAAAGGTGTTTTGATGATAACAATGATGACAACAAAAGATGATGACAAAGGTGATGAACAAAAAGCTCAAAAGATCAAAGAACAACTCAAGTGAATCAAAGAACATCTCAAGTAAATCAAGAACAAGTCAAGAGTTCAAGAATCAAGGAGAATTCAAGACTCAAGAAGAAAGCCTAGAATCAAGAATCAAGACTCAAGATCTCAAGAATCAAGATCAAGATTCAAGAATGAAGAAAAGACCCAATCAAGATAAGTATTAAAAAGTTTTTTCAAAACTTTGAATAGCACATGAGTTTTTGACAAAACCTTTACCAAAGAGTTTTTACTCTCTGGTAATCGATTACCATATTGTTGTAATCGATTACCAGTAGCAAAATGAGTTTGAAAAAGTTTTCAAACTGAATTTACAACGTTCCAAATATTTTCAAAAAGCTGTAATCGATTACAATGTTTTGGTAATCGATTACCAGTGCCTTTGAACGTTGAAATTCAAATTCAAAAGTGAAGAGTCACATCCTTTCACATAAAAGCTTTATGTAATCTATTACACTGATTTGGTAATCGATTACCAGTGATTGCTTCTGAATAAATCAAAAGATGTAACTCTTCAAATGGTTTTTGACTTTTTCAAATTGGTTTTAAGTTTTTCTAAAGGTCATAACTCTTCTAATGGTTCTCTTGACCAGACATGAAGAGTCTATAAAAGCAAGGCTTTGATTTGCATTTCAATCTATCTTTCCAATTCATTCTTTACACAACAAACTTTTGCCAATTGATTTCTGAGTCTCTTTGAACTTCCTCTTCTTCCTTTTGACAAAAGCTTTCCAAAGTTTTCTGGTTTTCCAAACCTTGAAAACTTGTGCTATTCATCTTTTTCATTATCTTCTCCCTTTGCCAAAAAGAATTCGCCAAGGACTAACCGCCTGAATTCTTTTTGTGTCTCTCTTCTCTCTTTTCCAAAAGAACAAGGGACTAACCGCCTGAATTATTTTGTGTCTCCCTTCTCCCTTGTCAAAGAATTCAAAACGACACAGTCTGAGAATTCTTTTGATTCTTTCCATTCCCTAATACAAAAGTGTTCAAAGGTTTAACCGCCTGAGAATTCTTTTGTATCCCCATTCACAAAGTATCAAAGGTGTAACAGCCTGAGATCTTTGTCTTAACACATTAGAGGGTACATCCTTTGTGGTACAAGTAGAGGGTACATCTACTTGGGTTTGACTGAGAACAAGAGAGGATACATCTCTTGTGGATCAGTTCTAGTGGAGGGTACATCCACTAGGGTTTCAAAGAGAACAAGGGAGGGTACATCCCTTGTGGATCTTTGCTTGTAAAAGGATTTTTACAAGGTTGAAAGAAATCTCAAGGACCGCAGGTCGCTTGGGGACTGGAGGTAGGCACGGGTTGTTGCCGAACCAGTATAAAAACTCTTGTGTGTTTGTTTCCTTCTTCCCTACTCTTTTACTTTCCGCTGTGCATTTAATTTTCGCTTTTACTTTCCGTTAAGTTTCTCTTCTACTCCATATTCTTTTAACAACAAAAGTAAAATCCTTAAAAGAGTTTTTTTTAATTGGTAAAGTTTTAGGAATAATTAATTCAACCCCCCCCCCCCTTCTTAATTATTCTGAGGCCACTCGATCCAACAAGTAAAACTCTTTGGTAATGATTTTGTGAAAACTTCTTGTGCTACTCAATGTTTTGAAAAACTTTTTAATACTTATCTTGATTGAGTCTTCTCTTGATTCTTGAATCTTGAGTCTTGAATCATGATCTTGATTATTCTTGAATCTTGATTCTTGAATCTTGAATCTTGGAACTTGGAACTTGATTCTTGAATCTTTTCTTGAACCTTTGCTTAACTCTTGATTCTTTGACATCATCAAAATAACCTTGGAAGACATTGCTTCCACACGTAAAACTTCATGACTATTTTTGGATCATACTTCACCATTGGCTCTATCAGCTCTGTCCAATGCCTCCTAGAAACTTTGGCTTGGAATTCCGCATACTCTCTCTCCGCTAGCTGGACCCGTCTTTCTTTCAGAAAAGACCAATCCGTAATCACCTCAAAACGGCGCTGATGTGTGGTGTCCATCAAACTCAATTTCCGCTTGTGGGGCTGCACTGGATCCTTCCTCTACAGTGGCCTTCCTAGCTCTCTTAGCAGCAAGTTTCTTTGAAGCCATCTGCAACAAAAGGAAAACAAAGGCAAAACGACACTAGAATCTTAGCAAAAATTATTTTTCAAAGAATAGTTAGTCATTGAATTTTTATTTTTTTTAAATAATGTTTTTTACTTATATATATATATATATATATAGACACACACACACACTTATTCTTTAGCAACCAAGAAGTTAATTTGTGCACAAGTTCACTCCATAATAGCCTTTAAACATGAGTTCAAAACAACATCAAGCACAAATTTAACCCGCCTATTTGCTCCAATTTTAACAAGAAAATGGTGATGATTTAAACTTAACAAGTTACTTGCCCATCAACAACTCAAATGATTTTCTCAATTCAATCCACAACGTTATGTAAATTATCAATTTGAGTTGATCAATTTGAGTTGATATCATACCTAACTAAGTGACTAAACATGTTCAACATTTCAAAACTTAAAAGAGAACATAGTCTAACCCTTACGGCATTTCATCAAACACTTGGTGTGCATATGTTGAAGCATGCAAAAATGAGGGATAAAGAGCAAACATGACATGCAAATTCAAAAAAGAACCAAGGATATGCCTAGAGCCATCCAGTACAGCCACCAACCTGAGCATTTGATCATTGGTTCATATACAACTCATCTTACAACCATTGCAAAGAAAGCAACAACCAAAGCACCAAATATTACAAGGAAAAAAAGTAAAATTAGATGGAGATGTGATACTTACTTGAATGGGATGGAGTGGTGAATGCAAAGTGAAGAATTTTGATGAAAAGGAACTAGCTTGGGCGAATTTAGGAAGAAATGGGTGAGGTCCTCGTGACAAAGAATGAGGGATGAAGGTAAGGTGGGGTGAAAATCTGATTTCACCCCTCCCTCCCCTTTTTATTTTTTTTCTTCAGCATACACTTGCCCAGGCGAGTTAAAATAATAACTTATTTTTATTTTTATTTTAAAAAAAGGTTTTTTTTGCAAAAAGGTTACAATCTTGTAATAAGCTTTATAATTACCTATAAATCCTAGGCGAACTCATGAAATAATCCAAAAAGAAAATTGAACAATATCAACTCGCAATAGAAAGCATAAGGCATAAAATTAAAGAGCAAAGTTAGAGATACTAGGTTTCCTCCTAAGAGCGTTTCTTTAACGTCTTTAGCTGGACGCATTATTGTAGCCGAGATTTCGCCATCTCATCCTTCCTAATTCTTTTCTTCGATTGTGAGAAAATCCGATTGTGGACTTAGCACCTGTTGGCACCTACTCTAATGCCTTGACAAAGAGAATGTTAACATGCAAATGTTTAAAATGTTATGAAATGCTCGTATCGCCTTTCCCATTTTCCACTAGGTTTACCCAAGTTGGTGTGGTTCCGACCATAACCAAAAATGACTATTCATTCATTTTTCCCTTTGCAAAACACTTTAGATGATAAGATGCAATTGCATGCATGTTTATTATTGAACATTCATTTAACGCAACAATTAACCAAGTGTTGTGTTTTCTCTTTTTTTTTGTTTTTTTGTTCAATTTTACTCAACGCTTACGGCACCTCAACTGAACGTGCTGAACAAGTGACTTTTGATCGGGCAGATTCGACCATTGGCTTTGAAGTGCTGGTCATGTGAGTGAGAAAAATTGAGTGTACATTCATGCCCAATGACAATAAAAAAGTGCAAAGGACACAACACTAAAGTGAGAGATATTCATTAATGTTGCTATTATTGTTACAACAATAGTCTAAGACGTGAAGATCCTAATAAGTCCTCGAGGAGGCCCTGGTTTAGTTCTTGAATTGCCCCAAGTATTATGCATAATATCACTTGACGACATTATAATTCACAAGCGAAGCTAGCTCTTCATCATCCATATCCATGAGCAACAATGCTCCTCTCGAGAAAGCCTTCTTCACCACAAATGGTCCTTCATAGTTTGAGGCCCATTTCCCTCGATGATCTTTTTAAACACACGATACTTTCTTCAGAACAAGATCCCCCTTGCTAAACTTACGGGGGCGCACTCTTTTAACAAAAGTGTTTTTCATTCTACTCTCATATAGTTGCCCATGGCTTTTGGCAGCCAACCTCTTTCCCTCAATAAGGTTTAACTGGTCAAAACATGCTTGGGCCTATTCCGCTTCTTCCAATCCCAACTCCGCTAGAATTCTCAAAGGAGGAATCTAACACCTCAAAAGGGAGCATAGATTCCATCATGTACACCAAAGAGAATGGGGTTGCCCCAGTAGATGTGCGTATAGAAGTCCAATAACCATGCAATGTGAAGGGTAACATCTCGTGTCAATCCTTGTATGACACTGTCATCCTCTGAATGATCTTCTTGAAGTTTTTATTGGCGGCCTCAATTGCCCCATTCATCTTGGGTCGATAAGGCATTGAATTATGGTGTTGGATTTTGAAATCCTCACACATTTCCTTCATCATTTTGTTGTTCAAATTGGTGCCATTATCGGTAATGATCTTTCTGGGCAACCCATATCTATAAATTATTTCCTTCTTAATGAATCTAATCACCACATTCCTAGTCACGTTAGCATTTGAGGCTACTTCCACCCATTTGGAGAAGTAATAAATGGTAACTAAGATGAAGCGATGTCCATTTGAAGCCTTGGGTTCGATAGCCCCAATCATGTCTATCCCCCACATTGAGAACAACCACGGTGCTGCCAACACGTTCAACAGTACAGGTGGAGCATTAGCATTATTAGCGAAGGTCTGGCATTTATGGCATTTCTTCACATGAACAAAACAATTGTTCTCCATAGTGAGCTAGTAATATCTCGTCCTCAGAATCTTTTGGGCCATAGCGTGTCCATTGGCATAGGTACCAAAGGATCCTTCATGCACCTCCAATAGTATTTGTTCGACCTCTTTTGCATTCACACATTGAAGCAACGTATCATATTCCTTTTGTCAATGTCAGATGCCTCAAGTGGGTATTCCTTATCCTTAATGTATCGTTTGATATCAAAGTACCAAGGTTTACCATCCTCTTCTTCTTCTATCAAACAGCAGTGTACAAGCTCAACACGACATTTAATGTCGATCCATGACAAATCTCCTTGAGGTCTTACTTTGAATATGGACGATAGAGTGACAAGGGTGTCAGCCATCAAGTTTTCCTCTCTAGGAATATGATGAAATGATATATCATCAAAGAGTTCCATCAATCCCTTGATAGAAGCTTGGTAAGGCACTAACCTGTTGGCAAGGCACCAACCTGTTGTCTCTGGTCTCCCATTCACCTTTCAACTAATGAATTACCAACGCCGAATCTCCGTAAACTTTGAGCAACTTAACCCTAAAGTTAATTGCTGCTTAGATCCCTAGGGCACATGCCTCATAACTTGTTTGTATAGTCGAAACATAACCTAGCCGTGAAAAGCAAACATTGTTTGTTTGGCAAAACCAACACTCCCCAATTCCATGACCTAGTCCATTAGACACACCATCAAACCACCCAACCCACTTATCTTTGCCTTCATTTTTAACCTCCGCCTCAAATAGGGCCATAATATCCTCGTCAGAGAATTCTGGATGCATAGGCTGATAATCATTTATGGGTTGTTAAGCTAGATAATCTGCCAAGGCGTTCCCTTTTATTGCCTTATAAGTGACGTATCCGATATCGAATTCTGACAAAAAAAACCTGCCATCGAGCTATTCTCCTTGTAAGAGTAGGCTTTTTGAAGATGTACTTGACGGGATCCATTTTGGACACCAACCAAGTAGTGTAACTCAACATATATTGCCTCAAACAGTGAGTTGCCCACGCCAAGCCACAACACGTCTTTTCTAGCAACGAGTAGTTCATCTCGCATGCTGTGAATTTCTTGCTCAAGTAATAGATGGCTCGTTTCCTTTTTTCAGATTCATCGTGTTGTCCCACATACATCCCGTCGACTCATCTAAGATTGTCATGTACAAAATAAGAGGTCTCATAGGCACCGGTGGCATGAGCACTGGAGGAATCATCAGACACCATTTAATTCTCTCAAATGCTACTTAACAATCATCGTCCCATTTGACAGACCGATTCTTACATAACAATCTAAAAATAGGCTCGCAAGTGGTAGTTAACTGTGATATGAATCTTGCGATGTAGCTCAACCTCCCCAAGAAACCCCAGACTTGCTTCTCTGTACGTGGCTCAAGCATCTCAAGGATCGCTTTCACCTTGTCTGGATCCATCTTTATTCCTCTCTGGCTAACAACAAAGTCGAGCAATGTTCCAGACTTTACCCCGAATGTACACTTCACAGGATTCAGTCCCAAACTATATTTTCTTCCTCCTCGGTTTGATTTCACAGGACTCATTGTCGGATCTGCGTCAAATCATTTAAATGCAACGAAAATAAATATGCAGAAAAATGAAGCAGACAAGGTGCGAGAGGGAACATATCAGTAAAAGGTTGTATATTAATAGTCGCTGGAACATTAAAGGTATGCCCAACAAGAGAAGCACACCTTAAAGCCTAGGCACAGCAATAGGGTCCAAACTACTTGATCTGCCAATTTTTCAATTCAAAGCCTGAGGAACATGGCTGCACCCAATTCGACTGATCTTGATTGGTTTCTTCGTCCAGCATAGCAACTTGATCTTCATGCATCCACCCTACGCTAACAAAGCTCTCATTGATGTGACAAATAAGGACCCTATCCACCTGTGGCCCTCGCACTTATAGATGAGCTAAGCTTCTTTCTTTCCTTTCCAAAGAAATCATCATCTTGTCAGCATTTTTAGCCTCGTAACCCAGACCAAACCTCACACGGTTTTCAGCAAACTTCAACAAGTTTTTCGTGTCATCACTACTCCGGCCCAAACTCATTCCAGGTTCATAACCATCTTTTAGCATAACTCGAGCTACCATCAAAGAGGCACCAGACAAACAAGGTTGTACCGGAAGAGACTCCACATAAGCACTATTCACAATTTCCAATGCTTGAAATGATGTTTCTAGTGACTCCTCCTCAACTTCAACATAAGGCATAGAAGACGGACAACTCACTAGTATGTCATCCTCTCCCGACACTATAACCAGCTGACCCTCCAACACAAATTTCAATTTCTGGTGCAATGTTGATGGGACCACCCCAACAAAATTGGGAGATCGATCTCTCCTCTCACATCACAATGACTACCATCAAAAGCTCTTACCACCATGGAGCTTGGCCTTATATACAACACATCAAATGGCAATTTATCCAATGTCATTTTGGGCATGACATTGAGAGAATAGCCATTGTCTATGAGTACCTTGGCCACTATGTGGTCCATGCACTTGACAGATACGTGCAAAGCCTTGTTGTGTCCCATGCCCTCAACTGGCATCTCCTTGTCAGCAAAAGTCAAGTAATTATTTGCGGTGATGTTGTTGACTATTCCCCCAAAACCCTCCATTGATATGTCTTATGCCTCATGGGCCTCGTTCAAGATTTTTACCAACAATGCCCGATAAGACTCAAAATGCATCAGCATCCCTAATAGAGAGATCCTGGTTGGCGTTTTGTTCAATTGCTCAATTACTTTGAATTCACTCTGCTAAATGATTCTCAGAAATTCGTTTGAATCCTGAATCGATATCTCTCTCTTGCTAAGGTCATCTCCTTCCTCTGCAAACTTTCCGACAGGGGCCTCGTTATTCGCAATCAGGCCCGTCTTCTCCCTCTCGCCCATATCTGCCTGTGTCTTCCCCTTGTCTTTCAACCTTCCTGGTAGTTCGGGAGGAACAAAAATACATCCACTACGGGTCATGACACTCGTACCAAAAATATTTGTGATCTTAGTAGTCGGCATGTCAGTCCCAACACGTATGATGGACATGTCCTGCCTTCCGTTGGATCCCTGTACGCCATACCTCCATGGTACTGCCTCGTCACTCTTATAAGGGAAGGGCGCTGGCATCTTTGCTATATAAGGCTGGAAACCTCAAGGTATTTGAGTGGTAATATCTCTGGTGAAATGAATTATTAAAGGCTTAGGCTTACTTGGGCTTCTGTCACTCGACTGCATGAATACCTCTCCTTCCTCCTTTTTTGCAGTGTGGATTTCAATTTGACCCCTACTTATCAGTCCCTGCAGCAACTCCTCAGCTATTGGGCACCTTTCTACATCGTGCAATGCCCCTAAATGTATCAAGCACGAATCTCCCTTATTACCGTCACATTCAATCACACCGACCTCGCGCAACCCCTCTGTCGCAACCTACCCTTCGGCGGGAGGGCGACGCGTGACTCGCGGGATGCGTGTTCCACGAAAGGAATACGCGCGGAGTCGCCACCAACGTTTATTTGAGGAAAACGTCGGAAAAACCGGAAAAGACGCGATCTACGAACTTTTAAGTGAAAGGTTCGGGAGTTGTATTTACGCGCGGGGAAGGTATTAGCACCTCACACGTCCGCCCCAAGGGACGGCAGCCTTTAATCGAATGTGCAAACATGACTTTGATTTTTTATGTTCCCTTTTTATGTCTCTATATCCTTTATACCCTTTTTATATTTTCTCTTTTTGTGGTCGACAAGGGTGTTTCCCTTTGCTCCTACGTATTCCTCAATTTGGGATGAGAAAATCAGACCTACGTAGTTCTTTTGGAACAAAGTGTTTGGTTTAAGTTTGTTTTTTGTCTTTTTTGCAAAATATGTTTTTTATTTGAACAAAAGGTCATTTAAGGTGTTGGACCATTAAACGGTCTTTTGATTTTGAAAGGAGAGAAACGTTAAGGCATTGGACCATTAACGATCTCTTGTTTTTGAAAGGAGAGAAACGTTAAGGCATTTGGACCATTAACGATCTCTTGGGGTGGTCGACAAAAGCGGGGCTTTTGCTCCTACGTATCCTCAATTGCGATGAGGAAATCAGACCTACGTAGTTCTTGCAAAAGCGGTAAAGTCACATGTTGATTTTATGCTTTTGAACGGTCCATGTTAACCGATAAAAGCAAAGAGGACCGTTTAAGGCGTTGGACCTTAAAACGGTTTTTAGTGATTTTTCGGAAAAAAACTTGATTTGTGAGTTGATTTTAGTCTTAGTTTCACTTTGGTTATTAATCAATTCATTCAAGGAAACTTCCAAAGAAAAACGTCCGATTGATTTTTTTTATTATTTTATTCAAAGATATTTTGATTATTTTATTATTATTTTTCAAGATATTTTGATTATTTTATTATTATTTTTCAAGATATTTTGATTATTTTATTATTATTTTACTTTTTTTGGTTTAACCGAGGTTATAGCGTGAACGATCGGTTAGATTTCGTTTTAACAGTGATTAAACGAGATTACAACACAAATGATCGGTTGAAATTCATTTTATCATTTATTAGACGAGAAAACGGCTTAAATAAATGGTTAAAGCACGTTAAAAACGGAAGAAAAGAAAACTGAAAGTAAACGAAATTAAAGTGAAAGTACACAAAACAAGAAATGAATTGAAAGTCTCGAATTCGAAAACTTACCCGTTGAAGAACGAAGAACGAACGAAGAACGGATGAAGAACGGTGAAGAACGATGAAGAATTTCCACAGAATCGCTTACGGAAGCGTTACGGAAGTACTTCGACTTGATTTTTCTTCACGAAAACGTGTTTTTGCCCAAAATAGCCGAAATGCATAGCCAAAGGGGTCTTGAACATTTTGAAACAGCTCCCCCCTCCCCTATTTATAGAAAAAAAAGGAGGTGCTTGCCGCCCAAAGACTTAATGAAGAAGATTTCTAAGCGCACCCAAATTACTAAGTTCACCCCCTTTTCGTATTTTACGGAAAAGTTACGGAAGCCTTACGGAACTGTTTTCGAATTTGATTTTCATCTTTTTTTCTTTTCCCTTTTACCAATGTTAAGTGGAATATGCTTACCCAAGGTTTTCGGAAATTTTACGGAAGTATTACGGAAGCCGCGGAAGCCCCAAAAACCATTTTTCAAAAACGTGGAGGAGCTTGCCGCCCAGTTGCTTCCTCCTTAAGCAACCCAACTTCCAAAATGTTCTAGAAGGGCCTAGATTTGAATTCCTATTTACACCCCTATCTTGATAAGTTCACCCCCTTACCTTTTTTGGTGATTCTTTTTTCGTAAAGTTACGGAAACTTACGAATCTCGTAACGATACTTGTTTTCTTTCCGTAATGTTACGGAACCTTGCGGATTACATAATCATCCCCCTTTTGACTTACGGAATGTTACGGAACCTCACTTAATTATGCAACGATGCTTCCATTTGATTTCCGGTGTGTCACGGGAACTTACGGATTGTGCATCAATATATTTTTTTTTGGTTTTTCGGCATGTCCTGGAATTTCACAAATTGCCCAATGATGGATGCCAAGCACCTCACAAGGACCAAAGAAAGGTCGCATGTCATCAAGCAAAGGTCCCCGGACGAAATTAGGGTATGACAGTTGCCCCTCTTTACTTGTCTTTTATTGGAGATAAAAGGAAAGTAAAGATAAGACACTAATTTCGTTCCTCTCGATTTGACGAGAGTCGCGGGTGACCATAAAATCTCCACATGCAAATGACTTGTTGTTCCCGGATTTTCACAAATTGCCTAATGATGGGTGCCAAGCACCTCACAAGGACCAAAGAAAGGTCGCATGTCATCAAGCAAAGGTACCCGGACGAAAATTAGTGTATGACACTAATTTCGCTCCTCTCGGTTGACGAGAGTCGCGGGTGACCATGACTTGTCGTTCCCGGATTTTCACAAATTGCCTAACGATGGGTGCCAAGCACCTCACAAGGACCAAAGAAAGGTCGCATGTCATCAAGCAAAGGTACCCGGACGAAAATTAGTGTATGACACTAATTTCGCTCCTCTCGGTTGACGAGAGTCGCGGGTGACCATGAAATTTCCGCATGTAAATGACTTGTTGTTCCCGGAGGAACAAAAGGTGCAGAAGACTATGTCAGCCTCTGCATGCTATCAAGCGTTCTGTCTTATAGATAGCAAAAGAATGTTTATACGGATAACCACTCGGGTATTTCCGCGTATCATCGGGCCCGCCGCCTCTAGATGATACAAGGGTGCTGAATGACCAAATTTGGTCTCTGCTTGTCATCGGGCCCGCCGCCTCTGGATGACAAAAGGGTGCGGATAACCGTAAGGTATCTCCGCGTATCATCGGGCCCGCCGCCTCTGGATGATACAAGGGTGCAGAATGACCAAACTTGGTCTCTGCTTGTCATCGGGCCCGCCGCCTCTGGATGACAAAAGGGTGCGGATAACCGTAAGGTATCTCCGCGTATCATCGGGCCCGCCGCCTCTGGATGACAAAAGGGTGCGGATAACCGTAAGGTATCTCCGCGTATCATCGGGCCCGCCGCCTCTGGATGATACAAGGGTGCAGAATGACCAAATTTGGTCTCTGCTTGTCATCGGGCCCGCCGCCTCTGGATGACAAAAGGGTGCGGATAACCGTAAGGTATCTCCGCGTATCATCGGGCCCGCCGCCTCTGGATGATACAAGGGTGCAGAATGACCAAACTTGGTCTCTGCTTGTCATCGGGCCCGCCGCCTCTGGATGACAAAAGGGTGCGGATAACCGTAAGGTATCTCCGCGTATCATCGGGCCCGCCGCCTCTGGATGATACAAGGGTGCAGAATGACCAAACTTGGTCTCTGCTTGTCATCGGGCCCGCCGCCTCTGGATGACAAAAGGGTGCGGATAACCGCAAGGTATCTCCGCGTATCATCGGGCCCGCCGCCTCTGGATGATACAAGGGTGCAGAATGACCAAATTTGGTCTCTGCTTGTCATCGGGCCCGCCGCCTCTGGATGACAAAAGGGTGCGGATAACCGTAAGGTATCTCCGCGTATCATCGGGCCCGCCGCCTCTGGATGATACAAGGGTGCAGAATGACCAAACTTGGTCTCTGCTTGTCATCGGGCCCGCCGCCTCTGGATGATACAAGGGTGCACGTCACATGACCTCAGGGTCAGTATGACAAAGATTATGGGGCGGCCGACAAAAGCAAGGCTCTTGCTCCTACGTATCCTCCAATGAGGAACTCAGACCTACGTAGTTCTGGATAACTTGTGAGACTTGAAAAACTCTCCACCAGAAGATGCCTACATCTCCGGAAAGGGCGCAGATGACCATATTGGCCTCTGCTTATTAATCACACTCGAGGTGCGGATAATCGTAAGGTGTCTCCGCGGGCTACCAGCTCTTGGGTCATGGCAACAAAAGGCGGTGTGGTCGACAAAAGCGAGGCTCTTGCTCCTACGTATCCTCCAATGAGGAACTCAGACCTACGTAGTTCTGGATAACTTGTGAGACTTGAAAAAGTCTCGTTGTTTTCTCCACTAAAACGCAAACATGCTTTAGTAAAGAAATAAATATTCCAACTGATTAGAGCAGCATACGTTTTTTTGAGTGAAAAATAATGCGTTTACCGGGGAAGGAGAGCCTGCTGATGAAATCCCCCATAACCTTAACTGAGATTTTGGATGTTAGCATTTCGTTTCTAAATGAACATTTAGAGGAAACACTGGGTTCGACAAAATAGAAGAAAATCACTCAAAGTGTATCAATCTCGCACAGGTAAGTGTTTCATCCTAATTCCGAACCATAGATATATCATGACTTGACTTTGCAAATTATTTCCTATCAAATCAAAAATTACATGTGTGATCATGGATCAATAGGACTTCCCTTGGGAATGGGTTCTTTTGGTGGGTTTTTCGGCTTTTGTGTGTTTTTGGCTTTTGATTTTTTGTTGGCTTTTCCTTTTCTGTTTTTGTTTAGTGTGGGGCGAAAAAGTCGCTAGCGCACTGATTTTGGTTGGCAATTAAAGGGAGAAGACCATTTTAGGTCATGGTTTCCTTTCCTTCTTTTTGTTCATTTGGTGACAATTCTGTATTGTTCAGATATTGTCCGGTCTAAAGACCTCTCTGCACATTTCTTCTGGTTTCTTTGACCAGGAGCTTTCTTCTTTTTTTTTTTTCTTTACTTTCTCCCATTCTTTGGTTGGGACTTTTCTTTCTTTTCTTTTTTCTTTCTCCCTCTCTTTGATTGGGAATTTCCTTGTTTCCTTTTTTCCTTTGATTGGAAATTTTCCTTCTCTTTTTCTTTGATTGGAAATTTCCCTTCTATTCTTTTTTGCTTTCGAGGGTAAGGATTGACATTCTCACCCTGGGTCAAGGTTTATGGTGAGTCAGGATCTTGGCTCAAGACTTGTAGAATGGCTAGGCATGGTACATGTCAAGGTTTGGTTTGGTTCAAGGATAAAAGGGATGCCCCACATTATTTCCATGACACAAATGCAAAAATGATGATTTGGAAACTTCATGCAAAACTGGTCATGCATGCACCTATGTGGACACTCAAGTGTCAAACTTTTATGGTCATGTGATGCTAGGGCTCAGGATTCATTTCCTCTATTTTAAATCAACCCAATGTTTCCAAAATATGTTCTTTTATCAATTTGTGCATTCATCCGAGTCCATTTCGGGTGTCCGGGGAAATTTCACAGTATTCACCCTTCAGGTGTAGACACATTTTTTTCAAAAACTAGTTATAATCAATGAATTTTTTTCAAAGAAAAGTTGGAAATCATCTCTTTTCAAAAGCATGTCGGTTTTTAGCTAGACAACTTATTTTCTCTTTTTCCACCTTTTTTCTTTTTTTTTATTTGTTTATTTCTTTTTCTTGTTTGTTTTTGTTTTTTTTCCTTTTTTTTTTTCATGCGGTATTTTGCTACCTAAACATGTGTATATTTTTGTGAGGTATTTTTTCTATATACATGCATATCCAAGGTATCTTGCTACCTAAACATACATATATATATTTTGTGAGGTATCTTTTTGCTACATACATGCATATCTAAGGTATCTTGCTACCTAAACATACATATATATATTTTGTGAGGTATCTTTTTGCTACATACATGCATATCTAAGGTATCTTGCTACCTAAACATACATATATATATTTTGTGAGGTAGTTGTTTGCTACCTAAATTACATACATGCATATCTAAGGTATTTTTCACTACCTAAACACGCATACATATATTTTGTGAGGTATGACTACCTTCCGAGCTTGTGCTCGTTTTATTTAAATTCTTAGGATCATGAGCAACTAGGTGTGTCCAATATGACTTGAGAAACAAAAGGTGATCAAATAGCAGGCAGAAATTTAAAAGTTACTAGGTTGCCTCCTAGTAGCGCTTCTTTAACGTCTTGAGCTGGACGCCTTATGACTTGTCGGTCACTGACCTAGTACTTTGCTTACCTTTGGCTTTGGACTTGGTCGCCTATTGGTCGGCCATGTGGTGTAGGCAATACTCAAACCTTTTTGTGGATGAGCAGAGGTGAACTCTAGAGGTGATGGCGGTGCGTCTGTTGCCCGCTGCCGGCCATCGCCAGGCTGCTGTGGTGTTTCGCCCTGCGCCTGCCTGGAGACGCAGAACTTCTTGATGAAAGCTCGATTGGTAGGGGGGACCTCATGACCTTGCTGGGGGCGACAGGCACTCCCTAGAACTATGCCACGACGACATGAACTTGCTGGGGGGAACGGGCGCCCTGTAGGGCCGACAGAGGCCCGTAACCAGAGCTGGAAACCCCAGGGCCCTGTTGGACTTCTTCAGGTCCACTGGGTGTCTTTGTGGGTGCGATCCCTGCAAACAATAGATGGTATCAGAAATCAGTTGAACCATATGCATACTTACCCATGTCGGGACGACACAGACCAACTGATACTTTTGCAGGGGGAGATTGGCATTGCGGTCACTGGGCAGAATGTTGCTAAGTAGCAATGTCATCTATATCTGTGTAAGAGTGGTCATGTTGGTGCACATGATCCGCACTCGTCTCTTTGCAGCGGCACGGGTGAAATCTTGCCCCGGTATGCATAGTAGCTGTGTGATAGCCTCCCTCTCTGGTTGTGCTCGCACAGTTGGCCCTCCTCCAACATCCGGGGATGGCCCAAGAACCGTTAAAAGGAAACTACTGGCCCCTTAACCGGAAGTGCAAGTCTCGGTTAAGCATTTAAGGGCAGAGGACCTTAAATTCTTTTAAGGTGTGGATGTCGAGCACACTGAAAATGAGGACACGTAGCCCTCTAAAGGTGAGGGCATGCAGCCCTCTCAAGGCGAGGAGGTGTAGTCCTCTGGAGGTGAGGGCGTGCAGCCCTCTGCTGGTGAGGACGTGTAGTCCTCTCAAGGCGAGGACGTGTAGTCCTCTCAACGGTGAGGGTAACTAGTACCCAAGGTGAGGGCGTGTAGCCCTCTCAAGGCGAGGACATGTAGTCCTCTAGAGGTGAGGGCGTGCAGCCCTCTGATGGTGAGGACGTGTAGTCCTCTCAAGGCGAGGACGTGTAGTCCTCTCAACGGTGAGGGTAACTAGTACCCAAGGTGAGGGCGTGTAGCCCTCTCAAGGCGAGGACATGTAGTCCTCTGAAGGTGAGGGCGTGCAGCCCTCTGATGGTGAGGACGTGTAGTCCTCTCAAGGCGAGGACGTGTAGTCCTCTCAACGGTGAGGGTAACTAGTACCCAAGGTGAGGGCGTGTAGCCCTCTCAAGGCGAGGACATGTAGTCCTCTGGAGGTGAGGGCGTGCAGCCCTCTGATGGTGAGGACGTGTAGTCCTCTCAAGGCGAGGACGTGTAGTCCTCTCAACGGTGAGGGTAACTAGTACCCAAGGTGAGGGCGTGTAGCCCTCTCAAGGCGAGGACATGTAGTCCTCTGAAGGTGAGGGCGTGCAGCCCTCTGTTGGCGAGGACGTGTAGTCCTCCCAAGGCGAGGACGTGTAGTCCTCACAACGGTGAGGGTAACTAGTACCCAAGATGAGGGCGTGCAGCCCTCTGATGGTGAGGACGCGTAGTCCTCTCAAGGCGAGGACGTGTAGTCCTCTCAGCGGTGAGGGTAACTAGTACCCAAGGTGAGGGTGTGTAGCCCTCTCAAGGCGAGGACATGTAGTCCTCTAGAGGTGAGGGCGTGCAGCCCTCTGATGGTGAGGACGCGTAGTCCTCTCAAGGCGAGGACGTGTAGTCCTCTCAGCGGTGAGGGTAACTAGTACCCAAGGTGAGGGTGTGTAGCCCTCTCAAGGCGAGGACATGTAGTCCTCTAGAGGTGAGGGCGTGCAGCCCTCTGATGGTGAGGACGTGTAGTCCTCTCAAGGCGAGGACGTGTAGTCCTCTCAACGGTGAGGGTAACTAGTACCCAAGGTGAGGGCGTGTAGCCCTCTCAAGGCGAGGACATGTAGTCCTCTGATGGTGAGGGCGTGCAGCCCTCTGTTGGCGAGGACGTGTAGTCCTCCCAAGGCGAGGACGTGTAGTCCTCACAACGGTGAGGGTAACTAGTACCCAAGATGAGGGCGTGTAGCCCTCTCAAGGCGAGGACGTGTAGTCCTCTGATGGTGAGGGCGTGCAGCCCTCTGATGGTGAGGACGCGTAGTCCTCTCAAGGCGAGGACGTGTAGTCCCCTCAGCGGTGAGGGTAACTAGTACCCAAGGTGAGGGTGTGTAGCCCTCTCAAGGCGAGGACATGTAGTCCTCTAGAGGTGAGGGCGTGCAGCCCTCTGATGGTGAGGACGTGTAGTCCTCTCAAGGCGAGGACGTGTAGTCCTCTCAACGGTGAGGGTAACTAGTACCCAAGGTGAGGGCGTGTAGCCCTCTCAAGGCGAGGACATGTAGTCCTCTAGAGGTGAGGGCGTGCAGCCCTCTGATGGTGAGGACGTGTAGTCCTCTCAAGGCGAGGACGTGTAGTCCTCTGACGGTGAGGGTAACTAGTACCCAAGGTGAGGGCGTGTAGCCCTCTCAAGGCGAGGACATGTAGTCCTCTGATGGTGAGGGCGTGCAGCCCTCTGATGGTGAGAACGCGTAGTCCTCTCAAGGCGAGGACGTGTAGTCCTCTCAACGGTGAGGGTAACTAGTACCCAAGGTGAGGGCGTGTAGCCCTCTCAAGGCGAGGACATGTAGTCCTCTAGAGGTGAGGGCGTGCAGCCCTCTGATGGTGAGGACGTGTAGTCCTCTCAAGGCGAGGACGTGTAGTCCTCTGACGGTGAGGGTAACTAGTACCCAAGGTGAGGGCGTGTAGCCCTCTCAAGGCGAGGACATGTAGTCCTCTGATGGTGAGGGCGTGCAGCCCTCTGATGGTGAGAACGCGTAGTCCTCTCAAGGCGAGGACGTGTAGTCCTCTCAACGGTGAGGGTAACTAGTACCCAAGGTCCACCCTTATGAGAAAGCAAGAAATCGACTCATCGAGAGGGCCGGTCATCCCAAATCCACAAGATTTGGACATTAGATGTAGGAAATCTATGCAGTTAACATGATTTTTAGGGATACAGATGCATGCAACCTTTGTCGTGAAATTTGGTAAATGCGGACTTCATTTGAAACAATGCAATGTAATGGAAAGTTGTACAATGTTCATGACATTCTTTCCCTATTTTGTGATTTTGATTTTGATTTAATTTTTTTGGAAAACACAGATTGACTGTCCTTTTGAAAGAGGTGATAATTCATGCAACCTCATCCTATCTTTTTTTGCAAATCTCTCCGGGAACTCCCTCAGAGTGTGTGTTCTGTTTGATTTTGTCACTTGACCATTTTGGAGTGACGGCAATGGAGTCGTTTGATAATTAATCAATCTATTGAAATTCCAGGGCTTGTCTCCCTTTTTTTTTTTCTTGTTTAAAAACATCGACGGGTGTGAACTTTTGATCGGCCCCTATGTTCACTTGAGGCTCATGCACGGTGCCCCTCATTGCCCCAGTGTAAGGCTTTGAGGTACCAATCGTTGCCTTTCGTCATGACCTTGTAGGAGGGAACCTATTGGGTGAGAACTTCTAATCTGCCCCTAGGTTCGCTTGAGGTTTTTGCATGGTGCCTTTCGTTGCCCCAGTGTAGGGCTTAGAGGTACCAATCGTTGTCTTGTTTTCATAGCCTCGTAGTGAGGAAGAATGAAAGAAGCAGTTGATTCTTGCAAAAAGAATTTTCCAAGGACGAGAAATAGTTGAAGGATCTTTCAGTTGATGGATTAAGTCAAATGACTCCTATGTAGAAGCAAGATGTTTTGATGTCTTGATGATGCTAAAGGATCAAGTGCTTCTAAGTTTTATCCAAGAAAATCAAGATATATGATCAAGTTTGATCTCTTTAGAATCTTTAGGAAGAAGTTCCCAAATTGAAACAAACAAAGGTTTGACCAAAGAATTCTATCATTTCAATTTGAGATTTGCTCTCCGGTAATCGATTACCAGTAGTTAAAAAAAAGTTTTTATTCAAATTTTTAAAACCTGTAATCGATTACGTAAGTCTTGTAATTGATTACCAGAGGGGATTTTCAGAAAATAATTTCCAAGAGACATATCTATTCAAATGTTTTATGAACGGCCATTCAAATGTTTTAAAGAGAGTTTTCATTGCCCAAACAGTTTTATCCTCTCGAAAGATCAAGAGTTTTTCTGAACTGAAATGTCTTATCCTCTCAAAAAGATTCCTTGGTCAACCACTTGCTTATTCAATAAGGAATTTTTGATTGATCTTCATTTTACAATCTACCTCTTTTACGAGAGACCTCTTCTTCTCTTCTTCTTATTTCTGAAAAGGGATTAAGAGACCGTGGGTCTCTTGTTGTAGAGGATTCCTGAACACAAGGGAAGGGTTATCCCTGTGTGCATTGTTAATCCGAAAAGAGAGATTGATAGTTCAATTGGGGAATAGTCTTTGCATCTTATTTCAACCCCCCTTTTTCTTTAGGTAACCGAGGCCATTTGTCCAACATCCTATTCTTGATAACTCACTTCTCTCTAAAAAGACAAACTTTCCAGGATGATAAAATGAGGTCACATGAACGTCTTGAAAGCACAGTCAATCAAGTGTTTTTTTTTCTTTTTGAACACTTTTATTTTATTTTATTTTGAAACTTATTTTTTATTTTGAAATTTATTTGTTTTGAACTTTGCTCGTTGTTTTACGGCACCCCCACCAACGTGCGAGATGAGTAATCTCTGATTGAACGGTCTTGGAAGTCAACACTTAGGAGCGCAGGTTGCTTGAGCAAACAGACCAATGGCTTACACCCACATTCCGGTGAAAGTTGAATAAGCAAACATGCGTTTGTGAGAGGATGAGGGACAAAGATATCAACTTTATCCATTTCATTTAACATTGTAGCTGTGGTTTACAATAATGGCATAAACTTGGAAACCCTGATGAGTCATTAGGGACACCTAACAACAGCTTTCAAAATTGCCCCATGTGTGGCATCTCTTGTCAATGTCGGGATTTACACGCAATTCTCCTCAAATTTCAGCCAGCCCGCATCAATTAGACATTGCACCTTATGCTTCAGAGCCCTACCATGCTCAATGGAACGCCCCGGGGCTTCTCCATGACAAGCACACGTTGCGTTCGAGTCGTATTCTCGGAGAAATGGAGGTTGATGAACCTTGGCTAGGGTTATGGCTACCATTGAATTATCAAGTAGATATGGGATCAAGTTTAGCATATGACAACGGAATTTGGGGTGAACCCTACAGGATTTTTGCTGCAAAATTCCTTTTTGTTGGTGTTTTTTTTTTTGGTTTGTGCTAAAGGTGGTCTTCGTCATTGGAAGTGCGGTAGACAGGCTTTGTGGTTGATTTAGGGATGGCCTTTGTGGATAACTGGGTGGTGGGTAAGGAGGTGGTTTGTTATTGACTGAGTAATGATATTGTTGGGTTTGGTGGGAAACTTGGCCGTATAGGAATGGCAGTCACAGCATGGGTTTCTCCCTCTTTCTCACCCTCTTCATTTGCCCCAGTTTTCTCAGTCGTCTTAGTAGGATGATCAAATTTGCCTCTTTTCGGACCCACATCGATCCTTTTACTGGCGAAGACCAAATCCGCAAAGCTTTGAGGGTGCGTAGCCCACCATCTTTTCATAGTAGAGTATCGATAATGTGTCTACCATCACGATTATCGTCTCCCTTTCCATTATTGGGGGTACCACCTGGGCCGCCAGATCCCTCCACCTTTTGGGCGTGTTCTTTGAAAGATCCGTCCCCCTTTTTGCACATGTTCTGTAGTTGCATCCTATCCGGAACCATATCAAAATTGTACTGATACTGCCTAACAAAGGCAACCATTAGGTCCTTCCAAGAATGGACTCGGGAAGGTTCCAAGTTAGTGTACCAGGTAACAGCTACCCCAGTAAGACTTTCTTGGAAGGAATGTATCAGCAATTCCTCATCTTTTGCGTATTCCCCCATCTTCTGACAATACATCTTTAGATGGTTCTTGAGACAAGTAGCCCCCTTGTACTTGTCAAAGTCCAGCACCTTGAACTTGGGAATGACCATGTTTGGGTAGGAACAACTTTTCTAGGTTAGCAAAGGCATAATCTTCACCTCCTTCAATGGCCCTGAGCCTTTCCTTTAGATGATCCAACTTTCCCATTCCTGCCATAGTCATGAGGGTTTTTATCCGCTGTGGAATGCAATAGGTGCAGTTGTGGGTGATACTGAGGGCCCTCCAAAGGGTTTTCAAAGGGTATACCACCAACTGCTTGCCCTTCAGTGGCATATCCGAGCCAAGGCTCGAAGTCAGCTAGATTGTGGTGGGGAATTTCATGTGTCTTTCCCATGGTTTTGAGAGATATGTGCCTGATGAGGTTATTGGTTCTCAATGAGTATCGGAGTGGAGTTATTGAGATTTTCATTGAGAGTGTATGCCACATTGGGTGGTGTATAGTTGGGAGGCAAGCCATATGATGGGAAGGCGTGCTCGTTTTGAATTTGCACATCATGGGGTCATCCGTACTTCCCAAATCTTTGCCTACCATATTTGAGGTTGGACGATTCATTTGCTTGAGGCCAGATGGGAGCATTGGGTTCACCTTAGCGACAGCGCTTAATAGCGGCAACTATAACCGCATTGGCTTCCATTATCTTCTTCATGCTCATCATGGCCTTTATCATTGTGGCCATTTGCTCTTTTATGGCCTCCATTTTTGGCCTTCATCTTCTCTTGCACCTTCTCTGCTTCACCCATTACTCTAGCTCTAGCACGAGTTCGGTAAGGGCGCCGTAAAGCGTTTCCTTTTCTTTTTGATAAGTTCATTTTATTTTATTTTATTTTTCAAGGAAAGAATGCAATGAGCAATGCAACCAGTGAAAAGCATGGATGCATGCGAATGATGTACAGTCGAAGTATTGCGAATTTTTACGCAGGATATGGGGTTGAATCATTTTAGAGGTCCATGACATCTTTGTCAAGGTGAAACTGGAAGTAACAAGGACATCAATAATCCTAAATATGTTTGGCAGTAGACGAAGCAGTGATGTGACTCGATTCATCGTTTGCCCCAATTTTGCAAGACGGTTACTTCCATATTTCAACTTGACTTGATGAACCTTTTTGTAAAAGCATGAGCTTGGTTCAACCCTATAATCCAAGGAATGGCAATTCTGATCGCCAATACTTCAACAACATCTCATAGGGATGAATGACTCGGGCATACTTTAAGCTTATGCATGGAAAATGTAATTATGAAATTGAGATGCCCGAAGAAACACCATTTCCTAGTTAACCATGCATTAGGTACCATGTTCAATTATTTTGTTTTTAAGTGAAACGGGTTTATGATCGTGGTGCCTAACACATGAAACTAAGAATGTAGTGTGAAGTTTCACGCTTCCCCCTCTTTTGTTTTTGTTTTGTAGAGGAAAACGCAAGGATGAGCAAACATGAAAACAAATGGTATGCAATTTTGCAGATCAAAAAGTTTGTTGAACGCATATGCATGATGATGCCATGACTCATGCAAAATGTGAGGCCGGAATATGATAACGGACAAATGCAGGATATGTCCATTATGATGTTATGAAGAGATGCTTATGCGATGCATGATATGAATGCATTTTACGGACACGAGAGCCCGGAAAATTATCTCTTCTTACTTGCGCATTTGGGGGCGCAGTGCCCCATGTGTACAATTAAGAATGTGATATGGACCTTCCGGCTTCCCGTGACAAAGGACGAGACCAACATACAATGCATGCTAGAGATGAAATGCGGGAGTGACTTGATTTGCACAAGCTTTTTGGAGTAGAAACATGGGACCAACTCATTTTATTTCAAAAAGGAAGTCGTATCTAGTCAAGGTCTGAGAGACCATACAAGTTTCCTAACGATTTCTAATTATGTGGGCCATTAAGTCTATCATATGCTGACAATAGCCGAGAAGCCCATGAATCTCTTCGGGGGTGGAGTAGGTGTCTGCCATCGCCTTGGCCTTGGCTAACAATCGGGGAAGTTCTTGACTCCCGTTCAAGGTAAGAGCAAACCGGTCCATCCACATGGTTGCCTCTTGGTGTAAAGAGTCGATCACCCTTCCTCTAGCCTCTTTTTCCGCATATACTTGAGCATACTCATCTGCGATTCTATGCTCGTGGGCCATGGCTAACTCTTCTTGGTACTTGGCGATGATAGCTAGCATGTTGGTCTCCGTCTCGCATAAACGTTGAGACAAGCTTCTTTTGGACCTTGAACAGGCAACTAACTCCTCTTTCAAAACCATGCCATGTGCTCGCGACTGGTCCCTTTCTTCCCTTCGCAACTTGAGTTCACTATTGCTACCCCATAGAGCTCCGCGAAATTTGTTCCGGCCATACTCTTCCTTGCGAGCCCTCTTGGTCTCTTGTTCAAGGGCTCTTGCGGTAATTGCATTCTCTTCCCGTAACCCGGCACACTCCTTCCGAACGTGTGTAGCGGCCAACTTGAACTTCTCCTTGGCAAGTTTTGCCTTTCCTAACTCGCTTTTGAGAGCTTGGACTTCTTTGTCTTCTTCCGGTGCTTCAAAATTCTCTTCGCTGACGACTTTTAACTTGGCGAGCCAATCTAAACCTCGTATATGAACTTTCAGCCATTCGTGGTACCCACCAATGATGCCATTACGAATGCCTCTAAGCTCTTGATCTTTCCTTAACGGGGTTTCCCACGCCTTATGGATTCTTTGTATAGTCTTGGAATTTCGTGCGCCGAAATCCCTCACAAGGAAAGGAGACATGCTTTCTTCCGTCGGTGCTCCCCTCATGGGGTACCCTAGTTGTCTTATAGCGAGCGCGGGATTGTAGTTAATACAACCCCTCGTTCCTACCAGCGGAATGTTTGGGTATCTTCCACATGAGAAAAGGACTCCTTCTTTTCCTTCCTTCCATCGGGGGAACCAACTGATTGTTCTACCTCCTATCCCGGCCAACAGCCGGTCCCAATCTATTCTCCTATTTTCAGTACACGAGCGATGGCTCAGGAGCGGACATGGATGTCTTGTGTCTTGTTGGAACAAGTGCGAAACCAACCAAACACAGAGAGCGGGTAAGCAACAGATGGTCCGTGCGCTACTCTTTTCGCACCTTCGGTCAAACGTGTCAAATAGATCTGCCAAGACAGCTACCACCGGACTTTCCTTGCTATGGTGGTAGGCAAGGGAAGCGTCGATTGCTGCTAGGTCTACCAAACCATCCACGTTTGGAAAGAGGACGACCCCAAAAATTAGCAAAGCTAACACATCCATAAACGGGATCCAGTCTCCTTGATGGGCCATACCCCTCGCCTTGTCTTCTAGGTACTTCTGTGGTAGGCCCGCTATGCCGTTCCGAATCTGTTTTATGCGGTCCAAACCTCTTGCTGAATCCTTGACCACAGTTGCAATTCTGCTCAAAGAGGGGAGACACCCAGAGGAAAGATATGGTTTTCTTCCCCCGAGGGGACATCCTAGAATTTCCTCAAATTCTTCAATGGTTGGTACTAATTGGAAGTCTCCGAATGTGAAGCACCTCAAAGGCTGGTCGTAGTATTGGGTAAGTGATACAATGGCTTCTATGGACACCTCTGCTATGGTCAACTCTAAGATCTTTCCGTAAGTCTTGCGGAAGGTTTGCATTTGGAGGGGTTCCATCAACCGCCCTAATTCCTTGATGCTGGTGGTATCTAGGCTTTTGACCTTGACTTGGTAGAACCTCTTGCCGGTTTGATTTGTTCCCATGCTTACCAAAGTGAGATAAAAGCTGGTGCAAATCAAAACTCCGATATCTCATGGGTGGGATGGATGAATGCATGACGGAATGCATATGACACAGATGCAATCTAGGAATGCGGGGGTCCGGGGAATTTGTCCCCTTCTTAGATACGGCGTCTAGGGGCAACGAAATGCCCCAACGCACGTTTTTAAGAAGGCGACACGGACCCTCCGTTGGTTTGTTTACAGTAGGGATCAAGACAGAACCCATATGCAATGCCTATGCAAAAGACACAATGCGGGAATGTGCACAGTATGACAATATTTACCGAACATAAGCAAAAGGGTATATGATACTCATGCATGGCAATGTGAAAAATGGCACGCAGCGTGTTTGCTTCATGCCCCTATTTAAGGGACCTATAAGGGAGAGAACTAACTAGGCTTTTAGCAATAATCCCCAAGGTAGTTATATCTCTCTTGATGGTTTCTAGAGGTATCATCCCCTTTGAAGAACATATTGTAGCAGTAGGGACTACTAGCAACAATAAGTTTTCAAAGAGAAAAGCTCTAGATGAGGGTTCACTGTAATCAAGCAAGTCGGAGACCTAGCATGATCACAGATTCACCTCCACTCCTTATGTTCCCATGAACCCGGGTATAGGGCCCTTTTTCACTCACAGTGTGTGCAAATAGTGTTAGTGTTTGTATGCATCAAATGAATAAATATTTACCTCATGCATACATTCTAAAACACACTAGAAGCAACAAAAAGTTTATATACACAAGAACATAAGACAAATAAAGGGAAACCAACAAAGGAGAAAGTCATGATAAAACATAGCACAAGATTAAATGGCCTAACTCTCTAAAAAACAGTCCCCAGTGGAGTCGCCAACTGTCGCAACCTACCCTTCGGCGGGAGGGCGACGCGTGACTCGCGGGATGCGTGTTCCACGAAAGGAATACGCGCGGAGTCGCCACCAACGTTTATTTGAGGAAAACGTCGGAAAAACCGGAAAAGACGCGATCTACGAACTTTTAAGTGAAAGGTTCGGGAGTTGTATTTACGCGCGGGGAAGGTATTAGCACCTCACACGTCCGCCCCAAGGGACGGCAGCCTTTAATCGAATGTGCAAACATGACTTTGATTTTTTATGTTCCCTTTTTATGTCTCTATATCCTTTATACCCTTTTTATATTTTCTCTTTTTGTGGTCGACAAGGGTGTTTCCCTTTGCTCCTACGTATTCCTCAATTTGGGATGAGAAAATCAGACCTACGTAGTTCTTTTGGAACAAAGTGTTTGGTTTAAGTTTGTTTTTTGTCTTTTTTGCAAAATATGTTTTTTATTTGAACAAAAGGTCATTTAAGGTGTTGGACCATTAAACGGTCTTTTGATTTTGAAAGGAGAGAAACGTTAAGGCATTGGACCATTAACGATCTCTTGTTTTTGAAAGGAGAGAAACGTTAAGGCATTTGGACCATTAACGATCTCTTGGGGTGGTCGACAAAAGCGGGGCTTTTGCTCCTACGTATCCTCAATTGCGATGAGGAAATCAGACCTACGTAGTTCTTGCAAAAGCGGTAAAGTCACATGTTGATTTTATGCTTTTGAACGGTCCATGTTAACCGATAAAAGCAAAGAGGACCGTTTAAGGCGTTGGACCTTAAAACGGTTTTTAGTGATTTTTCGGAAAAAAACTTGATTTGTGAGTTGATTTTAGTCTTAGTTTCACTTTGGTTATTAATCAATTCATTCAAGGAAACTTCCAAAGAAAAACGTCCGATTGATTTTTTTTATTATTTTATTCAAAGATATTTTGATTATTTTATTATTATTTTTCAAGATATTTTGATTATTTTATTATTATTTTTCAAGATATTTTGATTATTTTATTATTATTTTACTTTTTTTGGTTTAACCGAGGTTATAGCGTGAACGATCGGTTAGATTTCGTTTTAACAGTGATTAAACGAGATTACAACACAAATGATCGGTTGAAATTCATTTTATCATTTATTAGACGAGAAAACGGCTTAAATAAATGGTTAAAGCACGTTAAAAACGGAAGAAAAGAAAACTGAAAGTAAACGAAATTAAAGTGAAAGTACACAAAACAAGAAATGAATTGAAAGTCTCGAATTCGAAAACTTACCCGTTGAAGAACGAAGAACGAACGAAGAACGGATGAAGAACGGTGAAGAACGATGAAGAATTTCCACAGAATCGCTTACGGAAGCGTTACGGAAGTACTTCGACTTGATTTTTCTTCACGAAAACGTGTTTTTGCCCAAAATAGCCGAAATGCATAGCCAAAGGGGTCTTGAACATTTTGAAACAGCTCCCCCCTCCCCTATTTATAGAAAAAAAAGGAGGTGCTTGCCGCCCAAAGACTTAATGAAGAAGATTTCTAAGCGCACCCAAATTACTAAGTTCACCCCCTTTTCGTATTTTACGGAAAAGTTACGGAAGCCTTACGGAACTGTTTTCGAATTTGATTTTCATCTTTTTTTCTTTTCCCTTTTACCAATGTTAAGTGGAATATGCTTACCCAAGGTTTTCGGAAATTTTACGGAAGTATTACGGAAGCCGCGGAAGCCCCAAAAACCATTTTTCAAAAACGTGGAGGAGCTTGCCGCCCAGTTG
The DNA here is from genome assembly GCF_004193775.1 of Glycine soja. Taxonomy (NCBI): domain Eukaryota; kingdom Viridiplantae; phylum Streptophyta; class Magnoliopsida; order Fabales; family Fabaceae; genus Glycine; species Glycine soja. The sequence goes on from NC_041002.1 coordinate 41,325,198, forward strand.
CTTCCTCCTTAAGCAACCCAACTTCCAAAATGTTCTAGAAGGGCCTAGATTTGAATTCCTATTTACACCCCTATCTTGATAAGTTCACCCCCTTACCTTTTTTGGTGATTCTTTTTTCGTAAAGTTACGGAAACTTACGAATCTCGTAACGATACTTGTTTTCTTTCCGTAATGTTACGGAACCTTGCGGATTACATAATCATCCCCCTTTTGACTTACGGAATGTTACGGAACCTCACTTAATTATGCAACGATGCTTCCATTTGATTTCCGGTGTGTCACGGGAACTTACGGATTGTGCATCAATATATTTTTTTTGGTTTTTCGGCATGTCCTGGAATTTCACAAATTGCCCAATGATGGATGCCAAGCACCTCACAAGGACCAAAGAAAGGTCGCATGTCATCAAGCAAAGGTCCCCGGACGAAATTAGGGTATGACACCCTCCAATATGAACCGTTTTGGAGTCGACACATCCCCTATATGTTTCAACTCTTGAGATTTCCCTTCTCCCACCATGCTCACCAATGAGCTTCCATGATTTGCAAGTGAATTAGTCCTTACATTAGGACTATCCTCTTGAAATGTAAGTCATCCCGCATCAATCAAACTTTGTACTTTGTGCTTAAAAGCTACACATTGCTCGACAGAGTGTCTCGGGACGCCACCATGATAGCCGCATATGGCGTTAGGATTGTACCATCAGGGAAATGGAGGTTGACAACCATTTGGTTGTTGAGTAAGGATGGTAGCAGGTCGGCGTATAGCATTAGCATTGGGGTGAACTCCGTGGGTTTTCTTTCTAGGAAGTTCCTCCTTGGGTTGGTGTTTGTATTGGGGTTGGGATTTGCACTCGATCTAGGTTGTGTAGGGAATGGATTTTGTGGGTGATGTTGGGGAGGTCTTTGTGGTTGATCGGGCATTCTCGATCGAAGGGGCATCGGGTAGGGAAAAGATCCGATATTGGCCAAGTAATTATATTGGTGCGGGGGATACTAATACATAGGGTTATGAGAGGTTTGCGGGGAGCTTGGCCATATGGGTATTGCGGTCACGGCGTGGGCGTCTCCTTCCTTTTTCTTTGCTCCACCTGCCCCAGGCCTCCTATTGTCAAAACTTGTTGAAGAACGTAATCAAACTTGCCCATTCTTAGGCCTACTTTGATCCTTTTGCCTGCAAATACCAGATCCTTAAAACTTGAGAGCATGTATCCCACTATTTTCTCGTAGTAGAACACAGGTAAAGTGTCTATTATCATTGTGATAATTTTCCTCTCCATTGTTGGGGGCGCTACTTGAGCCGTCAGATCCCTCCATCTCTGGGCATATTCTTTGAAAGATTCCTACTCCCTTTTGGACATGTTCTGCAGCTGCATTCTATCCAGGGCCATATCAGAATTGTACTAGTATTGCCTGATGAAGGCAGCCATTAGGTCTTTCCAAGAACAAACCCAGGAAGATTCTAGATTGGGGTACCAAGTGATAGCTACCCCAACCAAACTCTCTTGAAAAAAATGCATCAAGAGTTTTTCATCTTTTTGGTATGCTCCCATTTTCCGACAGTATATGTTCAGGTGATTCTTGGGACAAGTAATCTCCTTGTACTTTTTGAAATCTGGCACCTTGAACTTCAGAGGAATGATGAAGTCGAGCACTAGGCACAGTTCTGCCTTGTCGACAAAGGCAAAATTTCCGCCTCATTTAATGGCCCTCAGCCTCTCTTCTATATGATCGAATTTTTTTCTTTCCACCACGGCAAGAGGCCCTCTTCCCACCACAAAATGTAAGGGTTGTGGTTGTGGGCGATACTGAGGACCCCCCACAGTGTTTGGCAGGGGTACGTCACAAAACACCTAACCCTCAGTAGCATATCCGAGGTGAGACTCGAAGTCAACTAGAACGTGATCTCGAGGTACTTCAGGTGACTCCCCCATGGGTTGATAGACATGTGTATGAATAGACTGGGGTTGTTGGCTCTCAATGGGTATGGGAGAGGAGTTATCGACATTCTCATCGGACTCGTTCAATATTGGGTTGTGCATAGTTGGGAGGCAGGCCATATGGTGGGAAGGGATGCTTGCTCTGGACTTGCACAAAATAAGGATCGCCTGTACTTCCCAACGCTTCGCCTCCCAGACCTACCATATCCAGGACTGGACAATTTACTTGATTGATACCAGATGGGTGAGTCGAGTCCACCTAAGTGACGGTACTAGTGGCAATGACTGCAGCCACGTTGACCTCCATCATTTTTCTCATACTCATCATGACCTCCACATGGTGGTCATTTGGTCTTTCATGACCTCCATGTCGACCTTCATCTGTTCTTGAACTTTCTCCATATCACTCATGATTCTAACCTTAGCACGTGTTCGGTAAGGGTGCCGTAAAACATGTTCATTCTTTTTTATTACTATGATTACGTTTTGACAACGACGACGACTATTAAGGAAAGAATGCAATGAATAATGCAACAACTACATATAGATGTATATATACACATATATAAAAGGAAAATGTTCAAGATCTCAACTCGAGATCTTAAACATTTTCCTTTTAAACTTAGTAGTAACCACCGGTTTAGAGTGTTCATGTTAGTAAATGGAGGAATATTTTTTTTATGAAATCCAAGTTTATAAAAAGAAAAAAAAAGGCTTCAAAAGTGAGAGCATGAGAAAAATGCTTGCTTATTATTCACTAGCTTACCTAACAGTGTACAAAACAAATTACACAAACACTAACTAAAAATTTGATTCTTTAACATCCATTTTGAAGGCTTCAATCTGTGTGATGTATCTTCTCAAGGCCTAACTTCAAATAAATGAGATAAATCTTGCAATCAGCTATTGAGGGTTCTAGAGCACAACACCACCTTCAATACCACTGGCAAATCTTGTACTAGCTAATCTTCTCCCAACAAGTTCCCTCAACTCAATTTCCCCAGGGAATCTGTTCTCTTTCAATTTGGAGAAAACCTATGATGTCAAAAGGAACAACATGATCATAAAGCCATGAAAAGTGTTCAAATATTAAATATAAACATTAGTGCAATAATATGCTCTGAAGCCGAATGATTCAAAAGATTTACATGACCTAGTAAGTTCCAAAGTTTCCCCTTAGCAGTTATAGATGTAAACACCATCATCAATAAAAGACACCAAGGTTATCAAACTCGAGAGTCTACGTAGAGTTGCGAAAGCTATGTAAATTCAACTCGTAGAATCATAAAAGTCTACTTCATATCAAAAAATGATAAAATACCTATAAATAATATACCAATTCAGCAATATTTTAACACCATAATAAAACAAAATAATAAACCACAAACTTCACAATACTAAAATAACAAAGTCTAGTAGTACATTACTACTTCAAAAAAGCAGATTGTATGAATATTTAAACCACCATTTAGTTATCAGTAACTTTAGAAGTTGCAGATGAAAGAAAGTACTCCTAGCAGGCTCGCTCATAGTTGTTCACCACCACTAATAGACTCACTGAAAAGGAACATAACTGATCTCTTAAGGAAGGGGTGAGTAATTTTAAAACAAAGAAGCAAGGGCAGTGATTTAAGCTTCTTTCAAGGGAGGGGAGGATCAACTGCTCAAACTTATAAACAGGACTAATGGTTGAATTGATCATTAACAAAAATATACAAACACACAAAATGAAATAGACCTGAATAAGAGAGACACCGAGATAATTTAATACCAATAGATGTTGAGAATTGTGATTATAACAAATAACTAAAACTAGACACAACATGGATATGCAAGAAATTTGTTAATTAAGCATCAGTCACACAAGTAACATTTTCTATCATTCAATTTGCTTTCTAGTCCATCATTTCCTTTTCAATACCAAGAAACTGAGGTATTTTGAAACACATTCTATAGGCAAAAAATCACGTCCATGATGTAGAAAACACTAGTTACTAGTTAGAACTAGTAGCGTTCACTTTGATGTTAAAAATTACGCCCATGATCCGTTTCCAAACACACCCTCACACCCCGAAATAGTAACAAAAACAATATGGCACATTGGGGTTTAAAATGTCTGTGGCGGTCGCGTTGCGGTTTCGTCACGTTTATTGGTACCGTGGCCGATGCGGTCCCAATTTGTGAACAGTTAAAAAACCTTGATATTGTAGCTCAAATCATGGTCGCGGATCATTTTTTAATACTAACAACAACTACACCTTACTGTTCCAACAACCCGCACACACATTAACAACCGCAACATAAATTAACAATTAGATCGGAACGGTAAAAAGAAAGGAATTGGACGAACTTGTAAGAGCAGGAAGTGCAGAAATCAATGCTCACGGTGTTGCCAGCTCCAATTGGGCCAAAACCACTCTGTTTCTGTACAAAATTGAAAAGGAAAAAAATGGTTGGAAGAACCCCAGATAAAAATAACAAAAATTGGCACTTAGAAGGGGAGCAAAATCGTAAATTTGAAGAGGGTAATTGAGAAACCTGCGCAGGGAACTCGAGGGGTTGTTGAAGGTGCGGTTGAGGGTGCGGTTTGGGGTGGATGGGAAGGTGATGATGATGGGTTGGTTTGGGAGGGGGTTGAGGAGAGAAGAGGTTGAGAATGTCCGAGAAGAAGAGGAAGATTGGTAACCCAACGAGAAGGATTTGGTTTCGATCCATTGAAATTGAAAGAATAACACAACGACTCAACCAGAGAGAGAGAGTATGATTTAGCGGTGCTTTTGGGGATCAGTGTGAAATTTTGATGTAACAGCCAACAGGTTTAGATGCAAATTGCAATGTCTTCGGGGATTTTATAATCAGTTAATCACCATGGGGAAAGGGAAAGGTATTGTTCAAATATGAATATTCTAAGGGCCCATCCAAATTCCTAGACTTTTTTTTCCCTCGTATGTATTCATTTGGCTCTTAAAAGTGTGGGAATGTGGTAAATTAGTCTAGATAAAAAATATTAAATTTAGCTTTTTACAAAAAATGTGAGGCTTTTTTCAGGATTTATTTTAAATTATTATCAAATACCATGTAAGTCGTAATAACAATTACGACTTTTAATTAAGAGTTGTAAAATTTATTATGATTTATTATTTGTTTTAACTTAAATTATAAAAAAAAGGGTTAGATTTCAGCTAAATTTTTTTTAAGATTTTAAAGTCGTATATGTTTATTATTTTATCATAAGTTTAATTTTTTTTATTTTACTACTTTGGAGTTGTAATTTTTTTTATGTGTAAAGTTTTATGTTTTAGGATTTTTTATTTACTTGTATTTTCTTTTGTTTTGTTTTCAATTTTTTAAAAAGAATTGTAAATAGTTTTTATTTATTTAATTATTAAATAAATATTTTTAATTTTACTTGTTATTAGTTTTATTTAATATTTTGTATATATTTTTTATATGGTTTTATTTAATATGTTATATGTTTTTAATATCTTTTTATATGATTTTATTTAATATGTTAGATAATTTATTAATAATGTTATTAAATTTGAATTTTAAAACACTTTACATCTGATCACCCTACAGAGGAGTCAGAGGTAGTAGAATAAGATAACAACCATCACAGGCAATGCAATAAGATGAGATACATGCATGTCTAGAATAACTCAATATGGGACATCATCCCATTATTAAATTTTTTGTTAAAAAAACATCTAATTTTCATTTAAGTGTCTAGGATTTTTAAATTAAAATATTTTAAAATTTTAGTTTTTTAAAATTTAAGTATTTTGTATTATTTATTTCATTTACAAAACAAATCAAATTCAATAACTTATTAAATAATTATCTAAATTTTAAATATACAAAATATATTAAATAAAACAATATTAAAAATATATATAAAATATTTTAAATAAAATAATATTAAAAACATATTAAATAAAATCATATAAAAAATATATACAAGATATTAAATAAAACTAATAACAAGTAAAAATAAAAATATTTATTTAATAAATAAATAAATAAAATTATTTACAATTTAAAAAAAAGTGAAAGCAAAACAAAATAAAATACAAGTAAATAAAAAAAACCCTAAAACAAAAAACTTTACACGTAAAAAAAAGGAAAAAAAAGTTACGATTTCAAAGTCATAAAATATATATAAAAAAATAAACTTATGACTTCAAAGTCATAAAATCGAAAGAAAAAAAAACATATACCACTTTGAAGTTGTAAATAAAATAAATCTAAACTGAAGTCGTAAAATTTTTTACGACTTTAGCTAAAAAATAATAATAATAAGTCATAACAGATGTTATGACTCCTTGCTCAGAAATTTTTAACACTTATTACAATTTATCTCATTTTCAATAATAATTTAAAATCGACCCTCATAACAAAAAGCGTAAAAAATTACCTCCCATTTGGTAAAAAAGCCAAAATGTGACTCATTTATTTTGTCGTTAAATTTATAAGATCATTTTGTCATTAAGTTATAATGTTTAAGAATCAATTTGACGATAAATTATATTTTTGAGAACAAATTTGAGATTAAGTTGCAAAGTTTAGATACCAATTTATCACAATTTTTACATATTTAGATATTAAATTTGAATTTTTCATATTTTAAGAATTATTCTATCATTGTCACATACTTTTAAGGACCAAAAAATATTTATCTTATTTTTCCTTCCTTTTCAATTCTATTATTGGTGTAAATATTAATTGGACTTATCAATAACTAATATATAACGAAGAATTCAGAGGGTGTTTGGTGAAAAAAAAATAATTTTACAAAAATTTGAAGTTGGGAATTTTTTTTTTCATGTTTAATTTGTTTTAAAAAAACAACATTCCTAGGAAATAATGTTGTTTTAGCTTTGTTTCTCATTGGAGATATAAGAATCTAATTTTTCAAAGTTATGAAAAATATCATATTGTTCTTATTATACTATTTAACGTGACAAATAATTAAACTTTTTGATAAAAGAAATATCATGTATCTCTTTGATGGCTAAAAAACTTAAGAGGGTGTATTCAACTAGGGAGTGTATTGTTGGAAGTTTTGTATGGCCGTTGCTACCAATAGGGAGAGTGGATGAGTGTATAATTGTGATTGGTCTCCACTCTCCTGTCACTGTTATACAAACAAAAAGGAGCTCTTTCATTTTTTTTAGGCCATTGGTTCGGTGGACCACTTGATAGGTGGTTTATTATGAACCATTAATAGTGGCCTTTAGATTGGTCTGATGTTCATAGTGTTATGGCGCACCGTCTGCATAATAGTACTGTTTATTTTCTTCATTGTAGTTGCTATCGTCAGTGACCACCATTAGTTGCCGCTAAAGACAATTTCTGAAGCGACTTTTCATTTATTTTAATCTTTTTCTTTCATTCCAAAACCAAAATTTGTTTCGATGCAACCACCATTGATCACCGCATCGAGATCACCATTGTTGAACAAATCCAACGATAACGTTTCCTCCAGATAAAACTGCCTTGAACCCCCGCCTCTCACAACCACTTGCTCGGCGCACTCAACCACCATTCAACAGAACACAATGACATCAAGTAAACAACGCAAACACAAAGTTTCACCAATGAAAATAAATACATAAACAAATAAAGAGAAATTCCATTATTAACAAGAACTGAAATGAATGTAGATTTGGTATCGTGGATTTGCTCTCCAACGAACTTGACAACATCATAGATCTGGTGGGTGTGCACCATGAACCATGGATTTCGATGTGTCAGATGCTAATCCCTCACAGTGGTTGTTCAAATCGAGATGCGGTGCCATGAATTTGGGCTCCGACAAACTCGACGACATCGTGGATCTGGTGCAAGCAGAACATGGGTTCCAAAGTGTTAGACATGAATCTCTCGTAACGGTTATTCAAATCGTGGAAGTCATGAAGTTGGTGCAGATCTATTGTCGTGAATCTGGTGCGGCTTCGGTGAAGTTGATGACGGATGGATTTGGTGCAGACCTGGTGTGGCACGCTGGAGAGGAAGGAGGAGATCACAACAAATGAGGAATAGATCAAGGGAGGAAGGGAGAGGATGAAGAGAAAGAAAGAAAAAATAAATGAAACGTTGTTGCCGAAAAATTGCCTCCAACGGCGACTTGCGGCAAATGACAGAGTAGACCAGGAATAAATTTGAATCTGGAGGGAGAGTTGTAGGATAAGAGAAATGAAATTAGATGAATTTGATGATAAATAATAGTGATCCATTATACAAAACTTGTTTGGGTGGTCATCTTAGAATTGACCTCTTTTTTAAATATTTTATTTTATTTTAGAAAAAGATACATAGAATAAATTTAATATATTTGCAATCAATTCATTAGTAACATTATATGCTTTAATATATATATATATATATATATATATATATATATATATATATATATATATATATATTATTTAATAAGTTTTCTATTAATATGACACAATTTTGAATTTTAGTGAGTATAAATTTGATATTGATAGTTTTGATTTTATTATTCTATAATTAAAGATATTGAAATAAATTCTAATAAAAGAAATTAATATTTTATTATAAGTATTAAATTATAGTAAAAAATATTGAATTACTATTTTTAAACTTAGTAATTATTGTCATTAACACTTGTAATTATTGTCATTGTTAAAAGAAGTTTTTTTAAAGTTATTATTTTTAAACTCTATAGCAAATAGCAATGTTGTAAAATAGTATTAAATTGAATTACTATAAGGTAAGACATCGAAATTACTTTGTTACAAAATTTTAATTAATAATTTTTCATTTTAAAAAAGAATAAAGTGAAAATTAATAACATATTATATTAAAACACAAACATATATAATTCGCTTATAAAGTTTAATTTTTTTTAAACACGACTATGATCGCAGTGATTGGAATGCCAACATAAACTTTAAAACCTGCTCCGATGATAACATTGTCCATCTGTTCATGCATTATTTTCTTTACTTTTTTTTTCATTTTCTGTGTATCTTCAGAGTATTGTTACCAAAGCCGATTCTCGGTTGATTTCTTTTTTTTTTTTTTTGTATTCTCATGTATTAACAGTAACATTTTGGTTAAGAAACAAGTTTGAATTGAATTAATATTTTGAGTTTGAAAACTATACATTAGGGGGGGGGGGGGGGTGTTCGGTTGGAGAAAAATTTTAGTTTCTTGAGAAACTTAGGTTGAAAATCCTAGTTTTTTATATATATTTTTAAAAGATAACATTCTTAGAAAAGGATCCTGCGAATGTTTTTAGCTAGTTTCTCATGAAAACTTTTTTATGGGAAGAGGTGAAAATTTTACTTTTTCAAGTTAATTTTTATTTTAGTCCAATAAAAAATATCATGTTATCATGATATTCATGATTTTCAAGTAAGAAAAAATTTATCCACGCTCTCTAAGTTTAAACAAGTGTTTTGAGTTTGAGTTCTTGCTTTGAAATTTAGTAAGAAGAAGAACATTGATGCCTGGAGGTGGAAGAAGAACAACAAAAGGGACGTAGGTCTAAGATATGGATTCTTTTCAATCTTATTCAGAAAACACCAAGGAGTAGGTATGTATGTATGTAAGACATACTAATGAATGATGCAACATATTTGTGGCTAAAATGGTTTTTTTAACACATTTTCATTCATTAGTATGTAAGACATGCTAATGAATGAAAATTGTTCAATGGAATAATCATTTTTTGTAGAAACAAAAATGGTTAAAAAATGTGAATTTGGAATAGAATAATAATCTCTACTTCTCATTTCAACCTCCCATTATCAAAACAAAAATCTTTGTCTCTCTGTGTCTCTCTAACTATCGATCGATATTGTTATTTGATGTGTTTCTAACTTCTGAGTACACGATTGTGGTAGCAGTTTCTAAATATTTTGAAAGACTTGAATACTCTTTGACTCTTTGTAAGGGTGGAGCCGTGCACACATGAAAAGTAATATTAATGTCATTTCCTTGATTTGCTTCTCTGTTATAGTATTAAAGTTGAGGACTAAATACTAGCTAGTTTCGTTAGCAGTTGCATGACACGTAGGATACAGAAATACGAATACTCATTGTTGATTTTTCTTTGTCATCTTGAGAGTTGAGGCAATGTGAAAACCCGTTGTTGCACCAAAATTACAGAAAGTTTAGTCTCTCCACATCTAAAAAGTTTATGTTTTGTTAAGGAGAGATGAAGGATCAATAAAACTTGTACTTTTGGTGGAGGAGAACACACTTGAAGGATACCAAGTGAAGCCAAAATTCCTCGCCATGTTAAGAAAAATTCTCAAAAAGCATGGAGATATTTTCGAGAATTCTATGGTATCAATGATAACATTCTGATCAATGTTCTTTAGAGGTGATATCATCCTCTCAGAATTGGAAGACAAGGGTCTCAATAAAATCACAGAAGATGAGCCGCATAACATGATTAGTCCTGCAAATGAAATGAAAAATATGGAAGTGAGCATTGAGTGGCTTCACTTGAGATTGGATGAGATACTCGAGGTAAGACAGGTTCTTTGATAGCAACAATCCAAGGCCAAGAAGAATCACGAAAAGGCCCTCAAGATGGGAGGAGTTCATTCACTAAGCAGTTACCAGCAAAAGGACAATTTAGGGAATTTACCGTGTAGTGCTTGATTCCCCTGAGTACCATTGTTTGATGATACTTTCCGTTAGTGCCTATCCCTTCGGTTATGGCTTGTCCCCTGTGTGCTGGCAAGACTGTTAGGATTAATCATTATCGTTTTTCATATTCACTCACTATAAATATATGTAATGAATAAAAGGAAGGCAATGAGAAATTTCAGAACTTCCATCTTCTTACCTTTCATTTTGGAGGAAGTTCCTGGCCTCTAATTCAGGAACAAAGCTTTATCCATCAATTGGTGCTTTCATTGATCCCTCCCATGGCCAACAACACCTTCTCCCACACCTTATCCCGCTTAGAAGAAGTCGTTACCCTCCTTAACCAAAACCAAAATACTTTCACCACCACCCAGACTTCCCTGCGCTCCAGGTTCGACAAGATCGTATCTCGCCTTCAAGCACTAGAAACTGCCTCTCCCACCGATTCACCCAGGCCACCTCCTCCTTGCATGAATCTTGATGTTCCTCGATTTGACGACACCAATGCTCTTGCCTGGATATTCAAGATTAGTCAATTTTTTTAATATCACTATACTCCAGAGGACGAGCGCCTTCATGTTGCTTCTTTTTACCTCGACGGTGTTGCACTGAGTTGGTTTCAATGGATGTATCGCAATGATCAATTGCCTTCCTGGTCATCCTTCCTTCAAGCTTTGGAACTATGTTTCGCTCCATCCCTGTACAATGATCCTCAGGGCACCCTGTTCAAATTATCACAACATGGGTTAGTGAACTCGTACCTTGTAGAATTTGAAGCTCTGGCGAATCGCATCGTGGGTCTCCCTACCCTTTTTTCTCCTTAGCTGTTTCATATCGAGCCTCTCATCGGACATACGTCGCGAGGTTGCTTGCCTTGCAACCTTTGTCCTTGATCCAAGTGGTAGCTCTAGCTCAACTTCAGGAGGATAAAATTAACGACGACCGCCACTCTTCTCGTCCTCGTCCTCGTCCTCGTCCACCTCCACTACCTCTACCAATTTCCATCGTTACCCTCTTCCTTCACCATCCCTTCCTCCCCTTTTGTCGGCCCCACCAAGAACCACTTACCAATGCCTTACCCAAGCGGAGATGGCCTCTCGCTGCGAACGCGGCCTATGCCACAACTGCGATGAGCGTTACGGTCCTAACCACTGTTGTCGTGCCAAAATCTTCCTCCTCGTTGCTTTCGAGGATGATAAGCCCTTGAACTCAGACCCTCCTGCTTCTTCATGCCTTGTTTGACCACCCTGTATCAGTGACAATGCGCATCATGGGAAATATCAAGGGTCACGAGGTTGTCATCCTCGTTGATGGTGGGAGTACACACAACTTTGTACACGACCGCCTAGCCTATTTCCTTTACCTTGCTACCCAACTTATTCCTTGACTGGCCGTATTGGTTGACAACGACACCGAGATAGCTTGTGACAAGGTGTGCCATGACGTTGCTATTTTGATTCAGGGCCACGAATTTAACCTAGACTTATACGTCATGGCATTAGGTGGCACGAATTTAGTTCAAGGTGTGGCTTGGCTTAAACTCTTAGGCCCATTCACCACAGACTATTCACTCCTCACAATGAGTTTTGTATACCATAGACAGCCTATCACTATCCAGGACGACATCAACTCAGGTCCATCTGAGATCACTCCTGGACAGGTTAAGCGCCTCATGTCCACACAACGAGTCGCGACCCTATTCCAGTTACTTCCGACAACCCCATTATTCCACCACCATTACGTTGCCTCCTTGCCAAATACTCCCACATGTTCCAGACACCTACCCATCTACCTCCATCTCATCCTACAGACCATACCATTCACCTTGAACCAAATTCAAAACTCATCAATGTCCACCATACCATTACCTTTACTACCAGAAGCAGGAAATCAAACGACAAGTTGACGATATGCTCCGACATTAGCTCATTCGCCTGAGTCGCAGTCCCTATTCTTCTCCGGTACTGTTAGTTGTTGGATCGAGTGGTCTCAGAATAATTAAGAAGGGGGGTTGAATTAATTATTCCTAAACCTTTACTAATTAAAAAATTTACTCTTCTAAGGCTTTTACTTATGTTGTTAAGAGAATAAGGAGTAGAAGAGAAACTTAACAGAAAGTAAAAGCGAAAATTAAATGCATAGCGGAAATTAAAAGAGTAGGGAAGAAGGAGACAAACACACAAGAGTTTTTATACTGGTTCGGCAACAACCCGTGCCTACATCCAGTCCCCAAGCGACCTGCGGTCCTTGAGATTTCTTTCAACCTTGTAAAAATCCTTTTACAAGCAAAGATCCACAAGGGATGTACCCTCCCTTGTTCTCTTTGAAACCCTAATGGATGTACCCTCCACTAGAACTGATCCACAAGAGATGTATCCTCTCTTGTTCTCAGTCAAACCTAAATAGATGTATCCTCTACTTGTACCACAAAGGTTGTACCTTCCTATGTGTTAAGACAAAGATCTCAGGCGGTTAAACCTTTGATACTTTGTGAATGGGGATACAAAAGAATTCTCAGGCGATTAGTCCTTTGAACACTTTTGTATAAGGGAATGAGAAGAATCAAAAGAATTTTCAAACTGTGTCGTTTTGAATTCTTTGACAAGGGAGAAAGGAGACACAAAAAAATTCAGGCGATTAGTCCTTCGTTCTTTTGGAAAAGGGAGAAGAGAGACACAAAAAGAATTCAGGCGGTTAGTCCTTGGCGAATTCTTTTTGGCAAAGGGAGAAGGGAATGAAAAAGATGAATAACACAAGTTTTCAAGGTTTAGAAAACCAGAAAACTTTGTAAAGCTTTTGGTAAAAGGAAGAAGAAGAAGAAGTTCAAAGAGACTCAGAAATCAATGTGGAAAACTTGCTTGTGTAAAGAATGAATTGGAAAAGATTGATTGATAGAATGAATGAATAAAAATGAAAAACAAAGCCTTGCTTTTATAGACTCTTCATGTCTGGTCAAGAAGACCATTTAGAAGAGTTATAACTTTTAGAAAAACTTAAAACCAATTTGAAAAAGTCAAAAACCTTTTGAAGAGTTACATCTTTTGATTTATTCAGAAACAATCACTGGTAATCGATTACACAAGGCTTTTATGTGAAAGGATGTGACTCTTCACATTTGAATTTGAATTTCAACGTTCAAAGGCACTGGTAATCGATTACCAAAACATTGTAATCGATTACAACTTTTTGAAATTAATTGGAACATTGTAAATTCAGTTTGAAAACTTTTTCAAATCCATTTTGCTACTGGTAATCGATTACAATAATCTGGTAATTGATTACCAGAGAGTAAAAACTCTTTGGTAAACATGTTTTGAGAAAAATCCATGTGCTACTCAGTTTTTGAAAAAACCTTTTCATACTTATCTTGATTAAGCTTTTTCTTGATTCTTGAATAGCCTTTTCTTGATTCTTGAATCTTGAGTCTTGAGTCTTGAACCTTGATCTCTTGAATCTTGATTCTTGATTCTTGAATTCAACTTTCCTCTTGAATCTTGAAGTGTTCTTGATTCTATCTTGAACATCTTGAACTCATTCTTTGATTGACCTTTGAGCTTTTTGTCATCACCTTTGTCATCATCTTTTGTTATCATCTTTGTTATCATCAAAACATCTTTGAATCACTCTTGATTCATCATGAAGCTTTGCTTCTACATTAGTGAAAAAGAAGGATGGAACATGGAGGTTCTGCGTGGATTACCGTGCTCTGAATAATATAATCATTAAGGATCACTTTCCTCTACCAACCATTGATGAACTTCTTGACGATCTAGGCCATTCCTCTTGGTTTTCGAAGATGGACTTGGCCCAAGGTTTCCACCAAATTTGCATGGTAGAGCACGATATCCTTAAAATAGCTTTCCGTACTCATCAGGGTCACTACGAGTACGTCGTTATGCCCTTCGGCCTATGCAATGCACCCTCCACATTTCATGCTACCATGAACGCCCTGTTTCGACCATACATACGTAAATTTGTATTGATTTTCTTCAATGATATCTTGGTCTACAGTCGCGATCTCCAATCTCACCTCGGCCATCTTGACTGTGTCTTTCGAACTCTGCAATAGGGGGCCTTTCACCTGAAATCATCCAAATGCGTTTTCAGCCAGCGTCGCTTCAATTGAGACTACTTTTTTGGCATATATCAGCCTGGGTTTTTTTTTTTTTTTTTTGCTGGCGTTGATAAGTTATTTTTCAGTAAATGTCGACTAGTGTTATTTTTGTATCAATGTCAAATGATGATATTTTTTAATTGAGGATCAATGTTTTTTGGATTTGTCATACTTTTTGCAAATTTAATGATTAAATTAAAAATTTTCATCTTTTAGAGATCAATCTATCACAGTCTCATACTTTTAAAGACCAAAATGAATATTATTTCTATAATTTTTTTCTTTATTTTTATATCAAAGTATCATACAACTCAGTGATATATTTATTTTACTCACCCCTATTTTAGTTTTCTCTGTTTTCATTTTATAACACAGACAAAATACATGACCATGATCAATAACATCTTAAAAAATTATGTCATTTTTCAAACAGTTTTGCTAACTAATATCAACGATTAAAAAAATAAAATTTTTATAAAATAATATTACTCTTAAATATAAACAAATATATCAATATTCCGGTAATTCAATTACTACCATTTGATTTATATCTAATAATGTTAGTTGGCATAAATCAATATTTAATTGATGATAAAAATATTAATTTAGATTAAAGGACAAAGTTCTTAAATTACATGGATGATCAATCAAATTATATCTTCTAGAAATTATCCAACTAGTTTGATTATTCAGGTTGGTGTAAAATAATCTCTTCTTAGGTTAACTAATCACATACACATGATTATTGTTAAGATTATCAAACTTGAAAGTTTACGTAGACTCATGAGAGTTCGATAGACTTAACTCGTAGATTCAACTCTTAAACTCGTAAGAGTCCACTTCATATAAAAATAATAAAAAAATATTTATAAATAACATACCAATTAAATATTTCAACAATATAATAAAACAAAATAATAAATAATAAATTTCACAATACTTAAATAATCAAGTCTAGTAATACATCACTACTAGATAATAACTTGCAGATGTTATAGTAGTAGTAGAGTATTCCCATCGAGAGTTTTATGTTATTATAGGTGAGAATTTTTCAATTTAGAAACAACACACTAAATAAAAATATGTTGAACACTAAAAAAAACACAAAACAATCCAAAATGACTTACGTTTTGATCTAATTATTTTTAACTTGCAGATTAATTGACTCGGTGGTAAACTCGAGAGTCTACCAAGTTCACTTAGAGTTTATCAAATCTACCTAGAGTCTACTTAAAAGAGTTTACACACGAGTTAATTTACAGAGAATAAGTGAATTCATAAACTTGTAAAAGTTAACAAGTTAATTCGAGAATTTGATAATCATAATTATTGCTATACAATTAATTAATTAGGTTTTAGAATGATCAATTCCAAATTAACAATAAAGAGCAAGAAAAAAGATTTAATTGAATGACATTGATAAATATATTAAAATAAAAAAAAACACAAGAATACGACTACATCATAATCGTAGACCAAAAGGAATTAATAGCTCATGGTCATGATATAACTAAAAATCCTAAGAGAAGACATGAAAACAACAAAGAGGAAAAATCTTTACAAGAAATGACGGCGTTGTGATCTCCATGCTCCTTCTTACCCACAGACTTTCTCACAGTACTTTTATCACTTCAAAAACTCCAAAAACGTGTTTAGAGAAAAAAAAAAGAAGAGGGTTTCTCTTTATCCCACTATTTATAAGGTCCAATTTAAGTGACTACCAGCGTTGGCGGACCACGACGCGTGGTTAGGTGACCATGGCCTTGGTGAAAAGTTCGTAAAGTTTCCGGTTGGGTCGTGGTGAACGGAATACGGGCATCCTCAAAAAACTTTGTAAAAAATCACGTTGGTCATGGTCAGGACAGTAGGGGCATGGTGATGATAGTGTTGGTCAAAGTGTCAGAATCTTCATTTCAGTCAAAACACATGTAGTTTTTAACTCTTTCCACTCTTCAGCTTCGAAGTAGTTGCATCACACAATCTAACACCCAAACATGAGTTTTGTCAATAAAATGTATAAAAAATGCATGATTATGACTATAAAACTCATGTATAAACAAGGCCAAAAGCTAGTTTATCAATAATAAACCACAATCCAAATTTTAAAGTTGCTTTTATTAAGAGACAAGCTAACAGCGTAGCTCATGAGTTTTGTCAATAGAATATACCAAAAATGCATGATTATGGCTATAAAACTCATATAAATAGGGTCAAAAGCTAGCTTATGAATAATAATCCACAATCCAACTTTTAAAGTTGCTTTTATTATGAGACAAGCTAATAGCATAGCTCAGGAGTTTGCAAGGATAAGTTGATGTTATCCTAGTCTCTATACCATTAATCATGTTATTTCATGCATTGACAAGTTTGATTTTTAACAAAATGATGAGTATTTTTACGTAAAAAAAATGTGAATGAATATTTTTTACTTATATTTGAGTCCATAAGAAATATATTTCCTCCTATCTCAAATATAAGGAAAAAATATTTTTCTTAAATTTAAATATAATAAAATTTCAACTAATTTAACCTAATGTTATTATTTTTAAAATACACTTTATTTAATCGGGGTTTTTAGTTCCAATCATTCATTGTTATTCTTGATATCAAGTTTTAAGTTTGAGAAAAAATCAATTTTTAATTAAAATTGATACAATTAAATGTGATTAATTAATTTTTGTTAGCTAAAGTAAATTTTTCTTTTCGTATATTTAAAATCGGATGAAATATTAATTGATAGAATCTCACTGTATCCTTTGGTTAAAAAACTAAAAAGGATAAATATTTGATGTAAAAATCATATGAAAACTTAAAAAAATAATTAACAATGCATTTCAACACACTGATGAGGATTGACTATTTGATGTTATCAATACATTTATCATTACTGTAATTTTTAATAACCCTTTTAAATTTATTTGTTAACTACTACAGTACTACTTAGTACAATAAGTTATAAAATCACATCTAAAAACAGAGAATAAAATGTACACCACTAACAAACATGAATGAGCATTTCTCACACGTGATAAATTAGATGTCTCCATAGTCCTTACTCAACTACAGGGGAGCCACTCATGAAATTGGGTTAGTTATAGTGATGCATCATCAACCAATGGGGTTCCACCAAAAGCAAAGGCAATAGAATAGGAGTCTCCACTTCAAGTTGCACCAAAAAAACAAGGTCAAACCCAAAAGGAAAGGTAGGGAGCAGTGAATTTCCATTCCATCAAGGGATGGGAACCCAACACAAGAACGAGGAATTTAAAAGTGAACACTACAGAAAAAAAAAATGTCCTAATTGCTCTACACCCTCTTATATATAAAGATGGTGATTTTAATCTCTAGGCCACAAAAATGAACCAGATTTGAGAACATCCCTTGTATTGAAGAACACCCTCTTTGGATACCCTTTTGTTAAAGCCAAGACTTTTCTCAGATTTGAGAAGAAGAAGAAGGTGGGGGAGGAGATAGTAATAGGGAAAACATAAGAGAGAAAAATAAAGCACAAACGTGAGGCCGTTGTTGAAACACACAAGTTGTGTTCCTGTTGTGAATATCTTAAATTTCTCAACTTGTGTTTGTTTGTCGTCCTATAATTGTAGGTTCAGTTGCATCCTTATATTTTGGTTCACATATTCTCTGTCTCTCTGTCTCTCCTCTGTCCTATAACTTTACCTTTCTATCCTCAGGAACCATGAAGTAGTAGTGAAGAACTAATCAGCCACAAATCCAAACGACCCCTTTGGCCTAAAGCTCCCTCCTTTTCTCCAATGGCAACATGGGTTTTATCAGAATGTGGCTTAAGGTCTCTTCCACCAGTGTTTCCCAGGCCAACAAGACCCATTTCGTGCCAAAAGCCTTCAAAGTTTAGATTTTTAAGCATAAACAAGGGGGTGGCAGATCTGAATCTCCAACCAAGAGGGTTCACATGTTATAACTTTAGGGAGAGAAAGTGGGAATCGGGAGTGAGTGCTCCACTGAAGGTTGCCACCACTGAGGGAGAGGAAGAAGAGGGAATCAATGGGGCTAATGGGGTTGTTGAGGAAGTACCAGAATTTGACCCTAGTGCACCACCACCCTTCAAATTGGCAGATATTAGAGCTTCCATTCCTAAACACTGTTGGGTGAAGGACCCTTGGAAGTCCATGAGTTATGTTGTTAGAGATGTCATTGTGGTTTTTGGGTTGGCTGTTGCTGCAGCTTATCTCAACAATTGGGTTGTTTGGCCTCTCTATTGGGCTGCTCAGGGAACCATGTTCTGGGCCCTCTTTGTTCTTGGACATGATTGGTAATAGTCAATTTCATATTGATTACTCCATCTTTTTTACTAATGTAGATCTAGATTCAATTGTATAGATTGGCTTTTTGGGGTGGTAAAGTTGGATTTCAAAAGTTTGTTATGATGATAACCATGGTTGGTGTTTTGGATGTTTCAGTGGTCATGGAAGCTTTTCAAACAATCCTAAGCTGAACAGTGTTGCTGGCCACTTGCTGCATTCTTCAATTCTAGTACCATATCATGGATGGTAAGCTTAATGCTCCTGCATGAATTGTTGTTCTTCTTGGCCCCTTTTTGTTTTGTGTTCTTTGCTTATCATAACAGGCATTATTTCTAGCCTATGCTTTGAAACTGATAGTTTCATGAATTGTGCAGGAGAATTAGTCATAGAACACATCATCAAAACCATGGCCATGTTGAAAACGATGAATCTTGGCACCCGGTGAGTTGATTTTCTTTGTTCTGTTTCTTGTGGAAAATCTGCTTTTGTCTCCAACATTTTGTATCTATCAAGGGGTCTAATTCAAAATGTTTAATGTGAATCTTGCAGTTGCCGGAGAAAATTTTCAAGAGCTTGGATAATGTAACACGTATTTTAAGATTTACATTACCTTTTCCATTGCTTGCATATCCTATCTACCTGGTAAGTTGTAGTAACTAAAGGTTTTACCAAAACTTTTGAACATTTATTATTAGTGGTTATGGTGTGGGAACTGACCTTTGTTATTATGTTCTTTTCAATTCAGTGGAGCAGGAGTCCCGGGAAGACTGGTTCTCACTTTAATCCTGACAGTGACTTGTTTGTTCCCAGTGAGAGAAAAGATGTTATTACCTCAACAGTTTGTTGGACAGCTATGGCTGCTTTGCTTGTTGGTTTGGGATTTGTGATGGGTCCTGTTCAATTGCTTAAGCTTTATGGCATTCCCTATGTGGTAAATTCCACCTCTTTTGATTAGACACTTAATTAGTAATGAGTCTTTCTTTTAGAATCACAATCAAGTCCTAATTTGACTTTTGTAATTGAAGATTTTTGTTATGTGGTTGGATTTGGTGACTTATTTGCATCACCATGGCCATGAAGACAAGTTACCTTGGTATCGTGGAGAGGTATTATTTCTTTCCTTTTGTGTTTCTTTTCCAAGAAAATGTTGTTTAACTTGGTCTTTCCACCTTTTGAATTACTCGTTAGGTATTTTTCATGTTGTTATACAATTATAATTGAAGTTTCGCCTCAATAGTTCGTGTTAAAATGTTTTCATTAAAGGTCAACAAAAGTTTCCGAGGTAAAACTCCAATTGATTGGAGAACAGCACTAAAAGCACAGAAGAAACTGTGTCTAAGTTTTGTCCTTAGATTAATTAAAAAGCTGTGGTTAAATTTAATTTTTTCAGCAAGCTTCTCTATCTCCAATGCTTGTGATGACTTGGAATTAGAAGTTATCAAAATTCAATTTTTTCTTCATAGCTTTATTCTTATTCATGTGGATAGGAATGGAGCTACCTTAGGGGTGGCCTTACAACTATTGATCGTGACTATGGATGGATCAACAACATTCACCATGACATTGGAACCCATGTCATTCATCACCTCTTTCCTCAAATACCACACTATCACTTAATAGAAGCAGTGAGTTCCCCTCTGCACTTCTTTTGAATTTGATTAATAAAAAGATTAATAATTTTGATTAATTTCATAAATTTGAATTTGTCTTTGCTCCACTTGTAGACTGAGGCAGCTAAGCCGGTTCTTGGCCTATACTACCGGGAGCCAAAGAAGTCTAGTCCTCTTCCAATTTACCTTATTGGAGAATTGTTAAGAAGCATGAAGAAAGACCATTTTGTCAGTAACACTGGTGATATTGTGTACTATCAAACAGACCCTACACTTAGTAGCTCTTCCACATCACAGTAAATCATCCATTTTTTCCTCTTGAATACAAGAGAGGCCTCAGAATTATGCTGCATATGACAATATCTGAACCTTGAAGATTGTGTACTCTCATTGAGTCCTACTAGTTGAATTGCTCAAGTAGGAATGAATGCATGACAAATTTGATTGTAATTGCATGCATTTTAAAGCATGATCAGGGTATATATGTAATGTGTTCTCGTTGAAGAACAAGGAATCTGTAAATTGCTCATTCTTGATGAAGGATTTAGTTACAATTTTTTTCTCAAACTCAAACACCAATATTGAATACAATTGTAGCAAGTAGCAACTGATGTCATTTTCTTCTGCTTATCACTTTCCGTATTCATCTTGAATTAGTGGTTGCTGATATTTCTTGAGATATTGTGTCACTTTAAGTAATCTTATCGTGCACTTTATTTAAGGTTGTTTGTGTTTTTGTCCAATTATGCAAGGTTGCAAAATATGGTGTTTCTATCAATGGGTAATTAATTCCATTTTTTTAGTCAGGTTTTGAGTCTGAGTATTGTATATGAAAAAAAAAGAAAAAATTGAAACCGAGAGTTAGGGTGTATTTGGTTTATATTTTAAAAAACTGACTAGTGTTTAAAATGCAATTAAACAAAGTTATTCAGACCGTTGGTAGAGGCTGGTGTAAGAGAAAGCAGAATGTGAAATTGAGAAAGAAATTGAACTGCAGGAAAACAGAAAAAATGAGAAAATATTTCCTAACTATTTTGGTTTTTAACTAGTTTCTAAAACATTTATTTTGAAAATAGTTTCAAAATTTGATAGATAGGAAACATTTCAACACCAAAAAAGTAGATTTAAAAGGAGAAATTAATTACAAGTAGTGTGAAATTGTTTTAAAAAGAATCAAACAAGCTCTTCAGCAAACAAAAAAAACAAGCTCTTTGTGTCTGCATAAAATTCTAACACAAAAGATAATTGTTTTAATTAAATAAATAAAAAAATATAACTCAAACAAATTTGAACCGTTAGATTATGACTGCAAAACCTTGATGTTACTTATCAATTGCAGGGAATCCCGGTCCTAAATGTTTTTGATTGTAATATTACTTCTAAAGAAGGTATTCCAAAACAAAAGTACAGTTGGTCCAATTTAGAGCAGTCTCTCCAAATCCTAAATTATTGTCAATAATTTTAACCTTAAGTACATTTTTCACGTTTTGATGATTCAAAATGTGATATAGCCCATGGCCAAGCAACTCCAATGGTGGGTCTCTTCTTTGAAAGCTCAATCACTATCCATGTGTTGATTTTAGTTTGTAGTGCCCAATGGGCAACAAATACAGTAGTATATGGTTAAGAAAAAAAAAAATAGCACCATATTAAGCGAACACAAACTGATATAATATTCCAGTTTAATTAATGATCTTCAAGATATGAGTATGCAATTGTATTTATGCAATTGTATTAAATACTTAAAACAAAAATTTTACTGTTTATAATAATTTTATTTGATTTGAATATAATTATTTTTAGTGAAAAACATGTAATCTAGAAATAAAAAAGAAAAAGATGGCCACCCCACCATACGGAAGTTCACCAGTTATGACATGCTGGCGTGCAAGCTATGGGACCACAGCTTCAATGAACTCTAGGTATGGGACTGCAGGCTCATACATAGCCTTAAACGTAGTTGCGTTTCAAGCATTTGCACCTTTCATCATGTTCATCTCCAATAGGTTATGTAGTTAGGGAAGCACCACACATACACTTTTAGTTTTTGAAAAAAATTAATTACTTTTCATGGAAACTTAAAGAATGAATAAATATGGTGTCAAAGAAAAAAATCCAGAATTTGATTGTATACACATAAATTATTTCACCAAAACCGAAAACATAAAAACAGAGTTTCGTTTAATCTATTTATTGCTCGCAATGATGCCAATTGATATAAACAATTATTTCCTGCAAATGAAGTTGGTATTTAATACTGTGCAATTTATTTTCACAATACTATTAAGAAAAATGAGATTCAGAAGTAAAAAATGAGATTCTTTTTTAAGAAAAATGGTTTTTTCCCTTTAAATTAATCTAGACCAAACATGCATGCACTAAATTCAGAAGTTACGCTCACTCAACTAAAAGTTGATGAGTTATTTACATTTTTCTCCATTTAATATTTAGTTAAATTACTCATTTAGTTTTACGATTCTTACATTTTTTGTCTCTAATTTGAAAGTGATTTTTTTAGTCCCTATCGTTCACATTTTAATTCTCTTATAGTTTCTGTAGGTTAAAAATGTTCTTTTTAGTCTTCATCGTTTTGTTTATATTTTAATTCTCTTTTAGTTTCTATAGTTTGAAAGTGATATTTTTAGTTCATTTTTAACCTATAGGGACTAAAAAGATAAAAATCATAAAATTATAACAACAATTTAACCATTGTAATGAAAACTTACAATATTAAATACCAACTATATTTGCAGGAAATAATTGTTTATATCAATTGGCATCATTGCAACCAATAAATAGATTAAAAGAAACTGTTTTTATGTTTCCGGTTTTGGTGAAATAATTTATGCGTATGCAATCAAATTCTGGATTTTTTTCTTGGACACCATTTATTCATTCTTTAAGTTTCCATGAAAAGTAATTAATTTTTTTCAAAAAATAAAAGTGTATGTGTATGAAGCACGGACACCCCAACCCCTTCCGAGTTGAGTTTGATGTGTTTGACAGATATTCACGTGTCCATGTTCATGTCGTGTTCGATGTCTGAGTCAATATCGGTGCTTCATAATGGTGCTTCCCTAACTACATAACCTATTGGAGATGAATAGTGTGTTTGGATCTGCGTCCAACCTCTAAAAACGTAGATCAAATACGTGATAATCTGAAACTATAGGGAGTAACTTCTCCGAGTAACTTCTCCTTTAAAGTGAGAATTGGACGTGAATCTTGTAGGACGCGACGCACAACTAGACACGCTAGAACATGATGATAGGATTATGAGATGAAAGGTGCAAATGCTTGAAACGCAACTACGTTTAAGGCTATGTATGAGCCTGTGGTCCCATACCTGGAGTTCATTGAAGCTGTGGTCCCATAGCTTGCACGCCAGCATGTCATAACTGGTGAACTTCCCTACGGTGGGGTGGCCATCTTTTTCTTTTTTATTTCTAGATTACATGTATGTTTCACTAAAAATAATTATATTCAAATCAAATAAAATTATTATAAACAGTAAAATTCTTGTTTTTAGTATTTAATTCAGTTGCATACTCATATCTGTTTGAAGATCATTAATTAAACAGGAATACTATATCAGTTTGTGTTCGCTTAATATGGTGCTATTTTTTTTCTTAACCATATACTATTGTATTTGTTGCCCATTGGGCACTAGAAACTAAAATCAACACATGGATAGTGATTGAGCTTTCAAAGAAGAGACCCACCATTGGAGTTGCTTGGCCATGGGTTATATCACATTTTGAATCATCAAAACGTGAAAAATGTAGTTAAGGTTAAAATTATTGACAATAATTTAGGATTTGGAGAGACTGCTCTTAATTGGACCAACTGTACTTTGGTTTTGGAGAGACTACTCTTAATTGGACCAACTGTACTATTTTAACCATATACTATATAGAATTAAAATCATCACTTTCAAACTATATAAATGATAAAAATCATAAAATTATAGGAATCGAATGAGTAATTTAATTTTGCTTAAATTACATTTAGCGCAAGAAATATTGAGGTATCAATGTAATCGTGCATGAGTCTTAATCTAAGAAAACAACGTTATTCTTCCTGGGAAAATTTTAAATTATCTTATTTTAATCTTTATCTGTGGTTGTGTTAACTTTTTTTTCCTTTCAAAATATTATTTTTTTATCTATATTTTTAAATTAAATTTTAATAATTTTTTGATTAAAAATTGTCAATGATTAAAAATAATTTTATATCACAATGAATTGTTTATTATAAATCTAAAATGTAATTATATATTAAAGATATTGATTTATTATAAATTTAATTATATAAAAATATTTCTTTAAAATAGAAAAACTAAAATACAAATTAAAAAGCAAGCATCAACGTTTGAAAGGTTGAAAAAGAAAAACCTTTCCAATTTTTGGAAAATTTGATAATATCTTAGCCCTTGTTTGACTTTAATATTTAATAACAATTTTAATATAAAAGATAGAAAAAATGTATCGAATGGAGAGATTATAAACTGTACATCTCTCCAGTTTTTCTCTATTGAAGAGGATCCTCGCTATTGAAAGGTCAGCCTTAGTATATAATGGTCGATTCCATTCAAATTGATTCTCTTGAGTAGGTAACATTTCAAGGTTTATATATACATATTTTATTTGTCGGTTAAAAAATGTCCATTCCATTGAAATTCAATTACGAAAAGAAAGATGACCTTTTTAGTAATGATTATCATTACATTTCTAACATATATACCAGATATTTCCTAATTTTCAAATCACTCTAAAAATATAAACTACTATTTTTGAAATGGATTTAACTAACAAAATTGTTACTTGATACAAAAGAGATATATGAACATACATGAATAGGCCAGGATAATATTACTAAAAGGGCCATCTTTCTTTTAGTAATTGGATTTGAATGAAATGGAACAGTATATACAAAGGTGGATCTTTCGAGAGCGGTGAATTTTTAAAAAATATTATTTAATTAAAAGTTATTAAACAATAGTCGATAAAAGTTACAGGAATCTGATCCTATATTGCCAGGTCTTAATCTGTATCAAATTTACTGTACAGTCCTTCTTGTAAATTAGCAAGAGATATCGAACCAATTCTTATCCTTTCAGCGAAAATCTGCAATGCAGGTTAACTAATTCTCTCGGGAACGAAATCTTGTGTCTTTTGCTTTTGGTGGGATTGAATCTTCATCTATACATGCCTATTCTTATGCCCTCGTTGAATCATCAAAACCGGATTACGTTTTGATTTTAAAAGAATTGCATATACTGGTATTTTAGCCTCGTGATAAATATTTTTAATTTTCTTTAT
Source organism: Glycine soja (assembly GCF_004193775.1). Taxonomy (NCBI): domain Eukaryota; kingdom Viridiplantae; phylum Streptophyta; class Magnoliopsida; order Fabales; family Fabaceae; genus Glycine; species Glycine soja. The sequence goes on from NC_041002.1 coordinate 41,351,096, forward strand.
TATTTTAGAATTGTAAAAGTATTTCTTTTTGTCAACAAGATAGGTGACACAAATTAAACTCAATTTTTTTTAAAGAAATATACTCATATAACTTGATGATGAAAGTCTATCTATCTCGATTATAGATTTTCAACACTCTTTTCCTCTCATCAGGTGGTGCAGTTTACACATATTCTTCGCAACTAGACAAAGGTATCTCTCAATGATCTTGAATTACTACCCATCTATCTTTATATACACTTAATTTCTTAACCCCTATTCATTTTAATTTAAAAATAACATGATATCACAATTTAAATTATTTCTTATAAATATAAAATATAATTTATATATTTAAAATATTTATTTGTTGTGTATTTTAATAATAGTAATTATAATATAATAAAAATTAAAAATATTTATCACTATGAATTTTATAATTATATAAAAAAATATTTATCTCATGAAATGTGTAGGCTAAAATACCAGTTAAAATTAAAAGTTAATATGTTAATAAAGAGAAACAACACATGTAAGATTTAATCGAAGACACTAATAGTTTGTACATTTATGATAGATGCTATTGTAAGAGTAAATTTATATAAAAATATCATATAAACATGCGTCTAGGGTGGACTAGCAAGGTAAGCGATCTATCATGGACCACATGCACTTGGGAATCCTTGGATTGATAAGGGTGTAAAGTGTTATCATGAACCCTCTCATCAAAATATTTCTTCCACAACATCCCTTCCTCACTTGCATCCTCCCATGATGCCTCCGACGACCAACAACCGCTTTGATGACTGACAACACCTATGATGACCGGAATGCCTCCGATGAGCAACATCGCCTTCACCTCCACCATTCCCACCTTTGATCGTTCCACCCCTATCGTACCCAAACAACATAGTCTTCCTTCACCATTGCAGGTTTGTCTCCATCATAGATTCACCGCCAACATCAACACTGCCACCACCGTCCAATCAAGAGTGACAATGATGTCCCATCATCATTTTTTTCTTTGAACCCTAAGTCTTTTTGTTAATGACAAAATGGGGAGAAGGTTAAGGAATTTTGATTTATGTAAACAACACACTCTTAAATAATACAAGTGTGGTTTGGTGATCTCTTGTGTGTGTGTGTGTGTGTTTTTTTTTTTTTTTTTAATTTTCCGTTGTTATATATATGTGCAACATATTTATTGTTCATATTCATTATTTGCTAAATGCATAAAGGTTGTTGAACTCAAGGGGAGTTTTTACAAACCTTCAGATATATATATATATATATATATATATATATATATATATATATATATATATATATATATATATATATATATATATATATATATATATATTTGCTTTGATATTATTGCTCTAATACATAACTCGTAATCGTGCATTATCTTCCTATCTTATAATGATTATGTTTTGTCTTGATCAAAATTTATATGGTTTGTCATCATAAAAAATTGGGACATTGTTAGGTCTGGATGGTTCACTATCACAACTAGACAATCCATCCTTACCTATGATTTTGATGATTAGAAAGGTATAAATTATTAATGTACTAATGAACTATTTTTAAGTGAAGTGAACATGACCTAATATATATATATATATATATATATATATATATATATATATATATATATATATATATATATATATAAGCACACTTAGTATTATTTCTTATCCTACAACTCCTATTAGTATGTATCCAATTACATATGGAAATTGTTTTATTTAAGAGTAATATCCAACATCCAACGCAATGTTATAAAGTAGTTCCAATTATTGTGAAAACTAGTGTTCATACACTGTGTTGTTTTTATTCATGTTCCATAAACTTAATCACTTACACACTCTATTTTATATCAAGTATAAGTGATATCCAATGTTGTACTAAAATCAATGTTAGCTAGAAAGCGAAGTGCATGACCTTAACTTTCACAAATTCATTTTTGCCTCTCTTATTTTGAATTGCTAACATTTGAATTTAAGAAAGAACAAAATAGAAGGATTCACATGAATATTCCTCAAAGGTCATTATTGTTGAAATATAGTTGTTTGTATTTTTATTCTCTCCACAAGAGCGTGACACGTAACACTACCTCTAGTTGTGAGACAATGGTCAAATAAGGGACAAACACTAATCCTATTACGGATACTTTCATGAAGTCTATAAAATGAGCTCAAGGCTTTGCTAACAAATGTGAGAAGAAAATGAACGAAAATACAAAGTGAAAAACTAAAGCATTCTGAAGTGAGAATTTGTCAAGTCATTGGATGATATAGAACATTGCTTAATTAGTTCATCCTTTGCATACAAAAATTATTAATTTGTATTTGGACTTAATTGTTTTTCCACTCTATTGAGTGATTTGAGTCCGTGTATTCAATCAAACATTATTTGTTTGTGAAAGCCAAGAGTGACTTAATGCTAAAAAATACTTGGATGTCTTAGATTTAGGGGGAGTCTAAGGGTGAGCCAGTAGTAGCCTAAAGAATACTTGTTTGTAGTCAAGCTTTGATTAGTGGAATCCTTCATTGGTTTGTGAAGGAGAACTAGATTTAGCTATGTTTGAGTGAACCAGTGTAAACTAAGTGTTTTTACTTATCTCTTAAGCTATTTGATTAGTATCCTCTTTAGCTTATATAGACATACTTTGTCACACAAGTGTTATCTTGAAAAACCTTTGTGAAAATAGTATTTTATCAATCACTAGATGACAATGCTTTTGCTTTCATAAAAAATGATTATATTCCTTGGACGAAACTATCAGTAACTTTCAGTACTAAAATATGTATATTTTATGACGTAAAATTAAAGTCGGTTCACTTGAACCCGTCTTAAAATAAACACAATGGAAAAATTGTAATTAAAAGGAGATGAACAATGTCGGTTCTTACAAACACCGTCGTAGTTGAGATTTTTAGCTTTTCGAACACTACGGTCTTTAGAAAAAATTGTCGTTGTCCAAACCTTCATTTTCTTGCTCCCTTCTCATTTTCTCACTTCTTCAAAATTAAACCCTCTCTTTCACTCTGACTCTCACCCTCACTTCCTCCAAACCCTTGCCTCCCTCTTCTGCTCCGCCGTCACCGCCAAACTCCTCTCCTTCAAGTTCCCCGGCTTCGACCTCTCCCTCCTTTGCATCTTCCACCCCAACCCCGCAGGTTCCTCTTCTCCTCTCTCACCTCTTCCCCATCCCTCAACCCCTTTCTCTCTCACTCCCAAGATGTTGGTGGTGCCTTCCTTTGATACCCAACTTCCGACACCCAAAACGCCACGTTTTGTGGAGGCAAAGACTGCGTGGCCATGGTAGTGCTGTTGAGGTGGCTGGGAGCAAGGAGCAAGCACCTCAAGAGGCACTTCGAGTGGTACAATTTGCATGGAATTAACGCACTTACCTTCATCGTCGACGTCAAGGACCTTCTTCGATTCGACCTTAGCCACGTGCTCATGATAAGAGATAAGATAGTTCTAGGGGAAGAAGATTAACCGAAGAACTAGGATGAACAGGAAACCTTGAAAGAGAAAAGGTTTCCAGAAGTTTTATTGAATTAGATCAAAGATACAAAGAAGAATGTTTACAAGTAATGGAATGAGGAGAACGAATTGGCTATATAAAGCTGTTACTAACAAACAATCCTAACAGCTTTTTCTCAATAGAAAATGGTACTAACTAACTAACTAATCCAAGGCTTCCTCAGTGACAGACACGTGGATCCTTCAACTTTGCTCCATATCATCTCGAGACTTGAATCTCTTTCCTCGCCGACCACCTCGTCTCTTGGGTGTCTCGCGAGGAACACGATGGGAAGGAACACTGTTTGGTTTTTCACACTTTCAACAACACAGGTTGGTTTGTGTATGTGGAATCGTTAATATGATTCTTCTCTTTTGTAAAGCATCCTCATTTTTTTGATTGAAAATGACTATTTCATGTTTTATATATATATATATATATATATATATATATATATATATATATTAGTTATGGTTACATTCTTGCCCGAATTTTGGGTAGTGAGGAACTCATGGAGAAGATTAAGGGATGCATTATTGATTCGGGAGGAGGAGAACCCTTCAATCCTCGGGTATTGAATTACTAATATTCTGATTTAATAATATTGTTTACTTGGAGTATCCATTGCTTAATCCTCAACGAGAGGACTATGTTGGACTATGTTGTAGTTGGTCATAATCATGGATCTCGTAATTGTGCAGTTCCAATTCCAATTTTTTTTATTATTTGTAGACCAATAACATGCACAAGGTAGGAGAAAAGAACAATATATATCCAGATAGAGAGCTTTTTCACTAATATCATGTTGCTATTGACATCTACTTACAACATTTCATAATTGTAATTGCTTTTAAAAAAGCTACTATTTATTAAAACAGACAATTGTTACTTTGAGGTAGTTCAACTAATTCATGTTTATTCTGTTATATAATTTTGCAGAAAGTTGAGCCTCAAATTTCTAAAGAGGATTCAAACTTTGCAAATGAAGAGGAAATCAACGGGTAACAAGTGAATAATGCATAAGGGAATTCTTAAAACTGATTTATTAATCTGGTTATTGGAATTCTCAAACTGGCTCACCACACGAGCTTGGTTTCTATGGACGAAAATACCCACATTGCATAAGGGAATAATGTACACATAAACTGTCCTTCAGATTGAGGATTATTTGGGTATGTGTGCGTATATCTATCTCTAGAACAATTCATGAAATATCATATAATAACTTAGTCAGAAAGAAATGTTATATAACAATGTCAGACTCACACCTGATTACTTTCTATTTTCTTTCTTGTTCCATCCTTGCTCTTATTCTCATCACCTTCATTTTCACCAAAAGAAAGAAACCAAAGTTTAATCTTCCCCCTGGCTAAATGGGGTGGCCCTTTCTTGGGGAAACCATAGGGTATTTGAACCTTTACCCTGCTGTTACACTTGGAGAATTTATGGAGAACCACATAGCAAGGTAAAATCAATCACCCCCCGATACACCATGAAAAATTAAAAGAAAAAGAAAAATAGGCCCTAAAGGATGTATTTTTTTGGGATAAAAGTTATGTTCAACTTAACTGCCTTTCATTCGAATGAGACAAAATACTCGTTTCTCGGTTTGGTACATTGGAATGTGTGTTTTTCCGTTTGACATACTTCTAATTGCAATTCAAACACTCACTAGCTAAATTGTTCAATAATATGTGCAGGTATGGTAAAATTTACAAGTCAAACTTGTTTGGGGGGCCAACCATAGTGTTAGCAGATGCAGGGCTGAATAGGTTCATATTGTAGAACGATGGGAAGTTGTTTGAGATCAGCAATCCTAAGAGCATTTGTGATATACTCAGGAAATGGTCTATGTTGGTCTTAGTAGGGGACATGCACAAGGAAATGAGGAACATTTCACTCAACTTTCTCAGCAATGCTAAGCTCCAAACACATCTTGTCAAAGAGGTCGAGAGGCATGCACTTCTCATTATTAACTCATGGAACAATAATTCTACATTCTCCGCTCTACAAGAAGCCAAAAAGGTATCTAACTAACCACTTCTTTTGTCAAAATTTCATTACTACTACCTCCTATGTTGATGTTTTAGAATTTTAAAATCTAGTTAATGTTTATTTAGTATGCACTGCTACTAGTGTTACAAGTACAAACATCAATGAATTACTAGTTAAAAGTTAGTTTGGTTGATTAATAAAATTGCAGTTCACCTTCAATTTTATGGAGAAACGTATAATGAGCTTGGAGCCTGGGAATCCCGAAACAGGATAGTTGAGGAGAGAATTGTTAGAGTTTATGGTCTTAGTTCCTTTGTCCCACATCACTTGGTTTGTAAAACTTGTGTGGTCTTAGTCCCACATCACTTGGTTTGTAAAAACTTATGTCTCATTAGTGTTATATATAGAGACACCTTGTAAGCTTTTATGTGTGCAAGTAATAAAATGTTCTCCTAGTGTAGTCGAGGACGCAGGCACATACATTGTGTGCTGAACCACATTAAACTTTGTGTCTTTTCTCTCTTCCCTTTATTTCTTTCTCTTCTTTATTGCTCTATACTAACAACTGGTATCAAGAGCTTTTGGTTACTCCATGGGATTTCCTTAGTTTAAAGGAATTAGTGGGAGTCTTCTCAGTTTAGAGGAGGCAGTGAGAGCAATGGCATTAGAAGAGGGGAAGGTGAAGATCGAGAATTTCGATGGTAGATATTTCAGCTTTTGGAAGATGCAGATAAAGGATTATCTATATCAGAAGAAGCTGTATCAACCCTTATTAGGGGTTAAGCCAGACGACATAAAGTAAGAAGAATGGAACTTGCTGGATCGATAGGCTCTTGGCGTGATCAGATTGACATTAGCCAAGAACGCCGTGTTCAACATCGTAAATGAGAAGACTACTGCAGGCTTAATGAAGGTGCTATCAGATATGTACGAGAAGCCGTCGGCAACCAACAAAGTATACTTGATGCGTCGGTTGTTCAACCTCAAGATGGGATAAGGTATCTCTGTAACCGATCATATTAATGAATTTAATACTATTCTTGCCTAGTTGGAATCAGTGCAGATTAAATTTGAGGATGAGGTGAAGGCATTGATTCTATTGTCATCACTACTGGATAGTTGGGCTGCAACTGTTTCTGCAGTTAGTAGTTCTATGAGAGAGAACACATTAAAGCTTAGTGACATCCGTGACTTGATCTTAAGTGAAGATGTTCGCAAGAGAGATTTAGGAGAATCTTCCAGTCATGTTTCCAATTCAGCATTGAATATTGAAGGCAGGGGAAGGACTACCCAGAAGGGTCAGAATGGTCAAGGCAAATCAAAGTCAAGAGGGAAAGGTCAGAGAAAATTTCAAAGTGACGTTACTTGCTGGAATTGTGACAGGAGAGGTCACTTTAGCAATCAATGCAAGGCACCAAAGAAGAACAAGTCACACAAAAACAAGAAGCGCGATGATGATGAATCCGCAAATGCAGCAACTGATGAACTTGATGATGCATTAATTTGCAGTTTGGATAGTCCCGTTGATTCATGGATCATGGACTCAGGTGCATCATTCCACACTACTCCCTCTAAAGATTTATTGTCTAACTATATTTCTGGAAGATTTAGGAAAGTTTACCTTGCAGATGGAAAATATCTTGACATTGTCGGAAGAGGTGATATCAACATCAAGACCTCCAGTGGATCCCTATGGACATTGCACAATGTCAGACGTATTCTCACCTTAATGAGAAATTTAATATCTATAGGGCACTTGGATGATGAGGGGCATCACACCACTTTTGGAGATGGAGCTTGGAAGGTAACAAAAGACAATCTCTTTGTGGCTCGTGGAAAGAAGCGAGGATCTCTTTACATGATTGCAGATGTGGATATGGTAGCAGTTATTGAGGCTATCAATAATTCAACCATGTGGCATCAAAGACTTGGACACATGAGTGAAATGGGAATGAAGCTTATTGCGGCAAAGGGCAAGCTACCAAGCCTGAAGCATGTTGATGTTGGTGCTTATGAACATTGTATCCTTGGAAAGCAGCAAAAGGTCAGCTTCTCAAGGGAAGGGAAGACTCTTAAAGTTGAAAAGCTAGAATTGGTGCACACAGATGTTTGGGGGCCAACCCCAGTGAAATCTGTTGGAAACTCACGTTATTATGTCACCTTCATCGACGACTCTACCAGAAAGGTATGGGTTTATTTTCTTAAAAATAAATCTGATGAGTTTTCTGTGTTTAAAAGGTGGAAAACAGAAGTTGAAAATCAGACAGGTCTAAAGGTTAAAAGTCTAAAATCTGACAATGGCGGGGAGTATGATAGTCAGGAGTTTAAAGATTTCTGTTCAGAACATGGGATCAGAATGATCAAGACAATACCAGGAACACCTGAGCAAAATTGTGTTGTAGAAAGGATGAATAGAACCTTGAACGAGAGAGCGAGGTGTATGCGGATCCAATTTGGCTTGCCTAAAGCATTCTGGGCAGAAGTAATAAACACAGCAGCATATCTCATCAATAGAGGACCATCAGTTCCTTTAAATTATCAGTTGCCCGGAGAAGTATGGTCTGGAAAGGAGGTAAAACTTTGACATTTGAGAATTTTTGTTTGTGTTTCATATATACTGAAAGACTCTAATAGTAGAGATAAATTGGATCCGAAGGCGAGGAAGTGTTATTTTATTGGTTATGGATTTGAAATGTATGGCTATAGGTTTTGGCATGACTAAACCAAGAAAGTTATCAGAAGCATAAATGTTACCTTTAATGGGAACTTATTTTATAAGGACAAATTTTCTGCAGAATCTATATGTGCAGGTAAACTGTCAAAAATTTCTGAGAAAAAAACACTTGAAGAAATTTCAAAAAGTGATGTAGCCAACATAAACCAGAGTACAGACGTAGAGGTTGAGTCAGAACCAGAACCATCAACTCCTCCAAGAAAATCTAGCAGAATTTCAGTACCACCAGATAGGTATTCCCTTTCATTGCATTATATGTTGTTGACTGATGCTGGTGAGCCAAAATGTTTCAGTGAGGCTACGCAGGGGAATGACACTATTGAGTGGGAGCTAGCGATGAAAAATGAGACGACATCCCTTCAGAAGAATAAGACGTGGTCTTTAACTAAATTTCGTGAAGGAAAGAAAGTGTTACAAAATAGGTGGGTCTATAGGCTAAAGGAAGAATCTAACGGTAGAAGAAGATACAAGGCGAGACTTGTGGTGAAAAGGTTTCAGCAAAAATAAGGAATTGATTTCACAGAGATCTTCTCTCCAGTTGTAAAGATGACTATCATCAGAGTTATTCTGAGTATAGTAGCTGCAGAGAATCTTCACTTGGAGCAGGTAGATGTTAAAATTGCATTCTTGCATGAGGATTTAGAGGAAGACATCTATATGACCCAACCAGAAGGTTTTGAAGTGCCAGGCAAGGAGAATCTTGTGTGCAAGCTTCACAAAAGTTTATATGGCTTGAAACAAGCACCGAGGCAGTGGTACAAGAAGTTTAATGAGTTTATGAGCAACTCAGGATTCAACAGATGTGACATGGACCATTGCTGCTATGTTAAGAAATATACTAATAGTTATGTTATCGTTATCGTGTATGTTGATGACATGTTGATTGCAGGATCTAGTATGACATAAATTAACATGTTGAAGCAGTAGTTGGTAGAAAACTTTGAAATGAAGGATCTTGGTCCAGCTAAACAAATCCTTGGTATAAGAATTCTTAGAAACAGATCAGAAGGAATTTTGAAGTTGTCTCAGGAGAAATATATACACAATTTGCTTGACAGGTTTTACCTTGAAGATTCTAAGACCAGGAATACCCCTTTGGGATCTTATTTGAAGTTTTCAAAGAAGCAATCTTTGCAGATGATGAAGAAAAATGTTACATGTCAAGAGTACCATATGCATCATCAGTTGGGAGTTTGATGTATGCTATGGTGTGTACTAGACCTAACATAGCACATGCAGTGGGAGTTGTCCGTAGGTTCTTATCAAATCCAGCAAAGGAGCATTGGGAAGGCGTAAAGTGGATACTCAGATATTTGAAGGGTACTTCAGAGATGTGTTTGTGCTTTAGAAAAGGCAATCTCACTTTACAGGGATTTTCAGATGCAGACTTGGGAGGAGATTTTGATACCAAGAAAAGCACCACAGGCTACATTTTTACTTTGGGAGGTACTGTTATGAGTTGGAAGTCTAAACTTCAAGATAGAGTTGCTCTCTCAACCACGAAAGCCGAGTACATAGCTATCTCAGAAGTAGCTAAGGAGATGATTTGGGTAAAAAATTTTCTCAATGAATTAGGGAAAGAACAAGATAATGCTCCAATGTTTAGTGACAGTCAAAGTGCTATAAGTCTTGCTAAGAATCCAGTCTTCCATTCTAGATGAAAGCATATTCAATTAAGATACCATTTTATCAGGGAGTTGATAAATGATGGAGACTTATCTTTATTGAAGATCTTAAGATTAGAGAATCCAGCAGATACATTGACTAAAGTTGTTACAACTGACAAACTAAGGCTTTGCATTGCCTCAGTTGGCCTACAAGGATAATTGAAGATGAAGGTGCTACACTAGGTAAAGAGTCGATGAACTCATTGCTTACAAGGAGCTGCTAGAGTTTGGAACTTAGACCCCAAGTGGGAGAATTGTTAGAGTTTGTGGTCTTAGTTCCTTTGTCCCACATCGCTTGGTCTGTAAAACTTGTGTGGTCTTAGTCCCACATCACTTGGTTTGTAAAAACTTGTGTCTCATTAGTGTTATATATAGAGACACCTTGCAAGCTTTTATGTGTGCAAGTAATAAAAAGTTCTCCTAGTGTAGCCGTGGACGTAGGCACATACATTGTGTGCTGAACCACGTTAAACTTTGTGTCTTTTCTCTTTTCCCTTTATTTCTTTCTCTTCTTTATTGCTCTATACTAACAAGAATATGTGTCTTTCATGAAGGGTGTTGTATCTACTGCGCCCTTGAATTTGCCCGGAACAGCATATAGGAAAGCATTAAAGGTAGCAATAGTCAATTAATATTTAATATTACTACTACTTTAGACTTTAGAGAACCCTTTTCCCCCCCATAAATAATTAATTAATAGTGCTACTGAATTTTTAATTTTTAATATTGTAAGTTTCCATTTATAATTATACCATGCATATATATTGTGTGTTTTTGGTGCAACTTAGAAGCATTTGATGAATCTATTTTTCCTTGATTACTAACTAGAGCCATTCACAATCATCTTAGTCTTCAATGCACTTGGTCAAATCTCATTTTCATTTGCTAGCCATGCAGTGGCCCTTGAAATTCAGGCTACAATTCCATCAACCCCGAGAAACCATCAAGGATAGCAATGTGGCACGATGCTCTTGGCGCCTATTTTATCAATGCAGTATGCTATTTTCCAGTTGCACTTATAGGATACTGGACTTTTGGTCAAGCTGTTGATGATAATGTGCTTATGGAACTTGAAAGGCCTGCATGGCTCATTGCCTTTGCTAACTTGATGGTATTCATCCATGTTGTTGGTAGCTACTAGGTATGAATGCAAAACTAAGAGCTTCTACCCAATGTTAACCTATTTATGTTTATTAACTGATTGGTGTGGAAAATACCAATTGTAGGTTTATGTTATGCCTATTTTTGACTTGATTGAGAGAAGGATTATTAGAAGATTGAACTTCCCTATATATATATATATATATACTACTGCTGCTAAAACTAAAATAGTTTAGTACTGCAGGTATAATCCAATTTACATATAGTATATATATACTGTTGCTGCTACCACTATATGTAATTAAAAATAAACTTGTATATAATATATGAAATATATTATATTTTATTTCTTCAAAAATATCAATGTTAAAAAATTTATTATTTTTACTCAAATATTTATTTATTTTATTAATAGTATATATATAATCTACAAATTTTCACTAAAATAAATTATTATTAAAACAAATTTTGAAATTTTTAAAAAATGTAAAATTTAAATATATGATTTAAATATTTTTAATTTTTTATTATCATTACAATAATTTAATCTAGTTAAATTAATTTTATAATTTTTTTAATTGTAGTTTTTTTATTGGACGAGATAACTAACTTTAAAACAAATATATATATATATATATATATATATAAACAAGTTTTACTTGAAAAGGTGTTTGTAAAATCAAAATATGGAAACTAGTAAGTAACTTAGCTTTTTCTTTTAAACTCTTATTTTTAACATTAACTTAAAAGTAATATTTAAGCTAAAAAGAGAAAAGAAAAACCTACTTGGACCAAATATACTCTAAGGTTATTTTCTATCCTTTTATTTAATTAGATGTAGTTTTTATTTTGTACACTCATATCCTCACTTAGCTCAAGTCCTATAATAATTTTGCGTTATGTTTGGTTGCATAAAAATAGGTTGGAAATTGAGTGAAGAGAATGAATTAAGTAAAAATAAGTTAGTGATTTCCATGGTGTGTTATTTTGTCGATGGATTGTTCTAGTTACATGCCACTTTCTGGATTTCATGGAGTTGTATCTGGTTTCTTGGTTGGCATTAAGTAAATTATATCAGATCAAGAACTTCCTTTCATTAAGATAAAAAACAAAGGTTTGATACTCTTTTGTGGTTGTCATCTATCCCTGTATTGCTTTCCATTGCTATTAGCTTCTGGACACTAGAGGCTACAACATATCTTCCAACCATTATATTTGGCACGTATATAAGTTGGATTTATCTTAGATACTGGCAGAGAAAACCAGAAACTAAACATAGAGGTGATCTGAGTGAAGATTTTGCTTTCTCCACATTTCCCCCAGAATTTTTAAGGTAATTTCAGCTTTTAGTGTGTAGCAAAAATAAGTGATTAGTTGTAGTATTGTCTTTCTAGATTTTAATAAACTCTTTTTTATGTTTTTGCTGCCTTGTAGACTAGTCATAGACCCTATTGCTTCAATATTTCATCGAATGCTCAATGGAAGATATGATGCTTCTAATGATGGTCAAGGCAACAATATGGAAAGTGAGCCTTTACCAGGTTCGGACTCAATTGAGGCATCCAGGAGACGATAATTCTACATAGTTGTTGTTAACTTTAATTGGGTTACTTATTATTGTCAAGTAGAAATTGCTTTTGTGGAGCATGTCGTGCAGGAAAATCAAATAAATAAACAATAGACAAGTGCAAGTGTCGAATCAAATTTTTGCATATTTGGTTGCTTTATTGGCTTTCTTTTAGATAAATTATTCAGCTAAAACATAGAACATATAAGTTGTTCATAAATGTTCTGAGTGCATATTTTTTCTTTCCTTTCTTTTTCTTGTTTTATTTTATCTAAAAGTAAAATTGCTTTTTATTCTCAAATTTCTAGTTGTCATGTTATCTTTCTGCTATCCATAAAAAAGCAAATAATCTTATAGAAGGAAATGAATTAAAATCAAAAGCCTGGCTTCTATCTATTAATACTTTAATTCCTTATCATAGTGGCTAACCACAGACATTTTCTTTTGGTTTGAAAAACTAGTGAGATCAAAGTTGTACTTGAATCTAGATATGTATATGATTTTGTTAGGTGTTCATCAACTCAAGAAGCATGCTATGAACTTTTCCATGTGCTATTTCAACACAAACTAAAGCAATCATATTTAACTAATAGTGGAGCATTATTTCAGACAAAGAGTGGAGCATTATTCCATTGAGATATTTATTATTTTGATAAAATATCATAATACTATTCCAAATGGCAGAACATGTTTTTGGAAGAGGGAGAGAGGGGTGATTCTTTTAAATTCATTGTCTTCCTTTTTTTAACATTATTTTTAGATTTTATTGACTGCAATAACAACTATTGCATCATTTTTGTAATTATTGTACTATATAAAACAACTTGCCATGCCAACTGGTGTTGTTCATGCAGAGAAAGAGGTGGTCGAGCACTAGAAGAATGATTGGTTGCAGAGAGGTTAACTGTTGCATGACGTGAGTTGCAAAGAGAGGCTGAGGAAAATGTATAATTCCCTAGCTTTTGTAAATTTTGGATCAGTTCAGGCAATATGCACCTATTAGTTAAAAAATATATTCTAAGATAGTTCTTTGAAAAATCATCTTAGAATGTCTACATTTTAAGGCGATTTTCTTTGGATCAAAAAACCGTCTTAGAATCGTCAAAATATTTTTAATATTTTTAAAAAAATTCATTCTAAGACAGTTCTCTAAATAGTTGTCTTAGAATCCTCAATATATTTATTTTTTTTTAAAAAAATATTCTAAGACGGTTCTCTGAAAAACCGTCTTAGAAAGTGTACATTCTAAGACAGTTTTTTTTAAAAACCATCTTAGAAAGACACCTTTTTTAAGACGGATTTTAGTTAAGAACCGTCTTAGAATAATATATTTTTCTAAGACGGTTCTTTATAAAACCGTTGTAGAAAGTGCAGAAATTCTACGATGTCTCCTACGACGACAGTTAATAACTGATGTAGAATGTGCAAATTAACCGATGTAGAAAGTATTTTTTATAGTAGTGTTTGTTTTTGCATATATGTTTATGAAAAAAAAAATTCTTATGAAAAAGATTTCATTTTTATCTAACATACTATCCAATATCCCTTCTAGTGTGATATTTGTCATTTCAGGTTTCTTACACCAAGTTTGTGATCGTTACTTCCTACACTTCTCAAGTTACATTTTGCACTATTTGTGGAATGTTTTTTTTACCTTTTAGATTACTCGTTATAGAAATTTAAAAAGAGAGTGCAAAATGTAATTTTACATTTTGGATTGACTACATTAAAAAGCAAAAAGGAAGTGTGAGAAGCAACTGGAAACTGTAGGAGAAAATTGTAAATCATGCAAGTTTTGATGATGTCAAAAAAAATTTATTTGATAATGATTGTCATCATCAAAAAGAGGGAGAATGTAAATGTATGAATACATGATTTTGATGATGCCAAAGAAGAATCAAATAAGGTTGCTTCAAAGGATAAACATTGCTTCAAGATTAATACAAGGTTACTTCAACAAACAAAGCCTTGCTTCAAGATTAACTCAAGATCAAGCCTTGCCTCAAAACAAAGTGTTTCCAAGACATCCAAGGCTCTGGTAATCGATTACCAGGTAGTGTAATCAATTACCAGAAGATAAGTTTGAAAAATAGCTGTTAAAAAGGGTTTTGAATTTGAATTTTGAACCTGTAATCGATTACCAGATGTTTGTAATCGATTACCAACAACAGAACTCTTGAAATTCAAATTCAAAAGTCATGACCTTTCAAAATATAACTGTGTAATCAATTACCAGAAACCTGTAATCAATTACTAGTGAAAAATTTCTGAAAAAACATTTTAAAATACACATCTCTTCAAACCATTTTGAAAAGGCACGAAGGGCCTATATATATGTGTGTTTGATTTCAAAAAGCAAGAGATAGATATTCCAAGAGAACTTCATTGTCAAATGCTCTCTCAACAACTCTTGGGCAAACACTTGCAAATCTATTGAGAGTTCATCCAGGAACTTCAAATTGTATTATCCACTCTAAAAGAGAGAAATCTTTTTGTTCTTCTTAGAAAGTTAATTGTAATCAAGAAACTGGTTGTCTGTTGAATTGTGAGTTTCCTGAACACAAGGAAAAGGGATTCCTTGGGTGTTCAGAAGTTGTAAAAAGGATTTTTACAAAGATAGTGGAAAATCTCAAGTGGGTTGCTTGAGGACTGGACGCAGGCACGAGAAGTGACCAAACTAGTATAAATCGAGTTTGCATTTCTCTCTTCCCTTGTCTCATTTATGTTATTGCAATCAATTTTGTCTTGCATGTTTTAAAGAACATTATTAAATTGATTGTTGCTTCTTTTTCTGCATTCTGAGCCTATCATTTAGAAGGGAGTTAAAAGTTTATTAGTGAGAAATTTTGAAACTTAATTCACCCCCTCATAAGCTATTAAGGTCACATGTCCAATAGAAATAACCCGTATTCGTACTAAAATTGATTTGATCAATGTGACCTACCATTCTACTGGAAACTAAGTCTAGACTCCAAATTGATGGGGGTTTTTTTTTTTTTTTGTGTGTGCGGCGATAAAAATTTGGATTTGGATATTCTCCCATCCAAAGTAATTGGAGATTCTCTAATTACATAAATGAGCACTGTCAAATCAGATGTGGGACTGAGATCTATTCACTTGAATTCACCTTTTCACTAAAGGCTTTCTCAAATGTGACTCCCATTCTTTCCATTAATTCATCATTTAAATTCCTAATGGTTTGAACCCTAATTTCTTCAATTCCTGATCATGAGTCCAACTTCCCTGTTCTTTCTAAATCACGAAGACAACACCACCATCCGTGGCATCGATGACGACACTAGCTATCCACGACAGCGATAATAACACCAGATGTCTATGACGGAGGTGACGAAGATACCAACATCTACGGTGGTGGCGACGATACCATTTATCTGCACTCTAGATAACTAACTAATCTGTTGTTTCCTTTGATTTGTGGCATAGGTTGGACTTAGTGGTAGAGGTAAAAGCACATTGGTGATCTTTTGCTTCATCTCTATGAGCCTACAAATGATCAGGTGGAGTTGGCTTATCTCTTTCTTTAACAATTCTTATTCTACTAGTTGAAATTGGATTGGTGGAGGGGTTTGTGTTGGGAGCATACGTGCTTGTTTATGATATGATATGGTTTCGTCAATTACCTTTTTGCTATAGTTTGTTGGAGGGGTTTGTGTTGGGAGTGCTTGTTTCTGATATGATATGGTTTCTTAAATTACATTTTTGTTATGGTTTGGTGGAGGGGCTTGTGTTGTATGTTTTATTTTTGAAGCTATATGTTTCCCCGTTAGGACCATAATGAATAATTAAACATTTGTTTTTTTAGTTTTGGGAAAAAGGTGCAGTTCTATTAAAGGATCCATTCATTTGTATAAGGTGAAATCTATTTCAAGACTGGCATTGACGGTTATTTTTTCTAGGGCATTATGTTGAGGTTTAGGCTTAGGGAGTTGTTGTTTAATCTGTTTCTGTATCAAGTTATGCCTGATTGCCTACTTTGGGGTTATTATTTTCATCAAAGGGACCATATACTATTGTGCCAGATTATGAAACATTTTTTGCATTCTATGTCAGATTATCAAAGCTTTTTTTTTTATGTAATTGATATTCTGCTATAGGTTTGGGCTACCAAGGGTGGATGTTGCGTTTTGAGAGAGGTGTTGAGTGCTTTATGGTTCCAACCTTGTAATTATTTCTGTTTGGGGTTAACACACCTTATGTTGATCTCAAAACTATTTTATTAATAATATATGATAGCTATGTTATGACTTGCTATTATCTTCAAGTTAGTAATTTTTTAAAAAACCTGCCAGGAAATTGGTAACAAAGAACTCTCACAAGCCATCTGCAAAATGGCTGTAACTGGATAGAATCTACATCAAATAAGTGATACATTTAGAACAAAATCTGCATAAAAAATCAGGAATAAAACTGCTTAGGAGGAAAGATTCAAGCACAACAATCAGAGAGGTGCATTTGCAATAGTAGTAAAAATAACAATGAAATCAGAAAGAAAAATCATAAAGCAGTGACATTGAAATTGGGAAATTTTTGTAATCTTGTAATTTTCAGCTAAAGTTAGTATTGAAATGAGATTTGGAATCTTGTATCTACTATGTAATAGAGCAAAATTAGAATTTGAATCAACTTGTATAACTACAAAATAAATATCAAGAACAAAATCTGTATTTGCTAAGTGATAAAACATAAACAAAACTAGCTAATCTTGTAACTTTGTACTAGTCAATGACAATTGCAATGAGAATGAGAAACCTGTTTTGAAATTTGTGTCACTTTATCCCTTTGTCTTTATATTTGCAATGATTTCTTATTTTCCTTAAATGAAAGTAGTAGTTGAAAATACAAGACATTGTTGATATTATCTATATTTTAGTTAAGAAATGGTCACTACAATTCATTAGTTAATATGATCAGAAATACATCTCATCAAAAATTGATCATATATACATTTTCACCCAAAAATGATAATAGTAATCCATCAATGAAGTCTAATCACAGATTGCTATAATGCATGTCATCTAATGCAGAACTGTCTCCATGATCAAGAAGTGATTGCAGCATAACAAGACAAAATATCCAACATTACAAGGCAAAAAAAAGTAAAAATATTAAGTGATTTTACTGTCAACAATATAGTGAAATTAAATTGATTTTCAATTGCTTGCGGGGGATTCAAACATGGAGGTGCCGAAGAAAGGATTTCACATGGCTCATTATTTCTTGATTCATGCACCTAAAATATTCACAATTAGTTTAGATATGATTATATAAGGGAACGAAAATTATTAAGACATGTATAAAGTTATATACATAGGAGGTATGGCTTTGTGATTGACGTCTGGTTGAATATATTTTTTTTCTTTGATTGCAACTCCACCCAACTTCTATGTCATGTTTGATTGTTCCTTTTCAGGCTAGGTCGGTGCTTGAACCCCTTGGGTTGTGTAGCATCATTAACCACTAATGTAGGACCATTATCATTGTGCTTGTCAATATTTTGTCCTTGTAAGCAAAGCTTTTTGTTTTCTTGCATTCGACATATATACTTTGATATACTTTGTCACGTTCTTCTTCACTGGGAGATACATCAATTGTCACCCTTAGTATTTTAAAAGCCATTTGTCGATACCTTCATTGTGATGCTATATTCAAACAAAGGGAGAGATTCATTTTTCTGTGATATGCAACAAACTAAGAATGATGCAAACTATTTTTGAAACAAAAAAACATGGTGTGTGTGTGTGTGTGAACTTCCCCCATTCGTATCAATATTGGAGACATCTCATATCGCAACGTCACTAGCTTATGGTGAGAGTTATACGCACAATGTAGCTCATTGTTCACCCCAACAACTTGTTCAAAGCGTTTAAAGAATTGCTTTATATCAAGATCTAACTTTATACGTGCTTTGAAATTAGAATTTAAGCTCTCACTTAGTTGGGTGCTTCGTATCACAAGAGTCAATGCTACCTTCGTGTAGCAAGAGGCCTATTTTGCTTTTAAGGCATAAGTTTATTTTAACCCATTATTTTCTTGGACATTGTAGTTTGCAATCAACTTGGTCCAAGCCTCCTCAAACTCAACATCAATGTCAAAGTCATTCATGCATTTGTTGAATTCTTTTAAGAAATGACTTCCTGCTTTCATCAAATTGTCGAGGTGTTTAACTCCATTTTGATGCAAGTGCCATACACATAACCCATGGTGTG
The DNA here is from genome assembly GCF_004193775.1 of Glycine soja. Taxonomy (NCBI): domain Eukaryota; kingdom Viridiplantae; phylum Streptophyta; class Magnoliopsida; order Fabales; family Fabaceae; genus Glycine; species Glycine soja. Next base: position 41,369,904 of record NC_041002.1, read on the forward strand.
TCTTGGACATCATTTCAACAAGTGCCTTAGCCATGGCTTGGTCTTGGTCGGTGGAAATAGTCTATGTCTTCTTTTGACTGTGTGCTTCTAGGAATGTCTTAAATAACCTTACAAAATATTTTGCTATTTTATCATATAACAAAGTTGCACAAAGATCACTGAACTCCTATAATGGTTAAGACTCGAAAATAAGGCAAGCGAACTATTTGCTTGATTGGTACATGATAATTGCAAAATTTAAGTTAAATTGATAATCAATTTTGGCTAAGAATGATTACAATTTCTTTACTTTAACGTTGTTTTTAATGAAATGATGAAGAAATTAATACCATTGTATTTTTTTATCAACAGAAGTCAAAAGAAGAAAATTTCAAGTGCGTTGGAGGAAAATTGATGCAAAAACTGGAAGAAAGCCTTGAAAAAAAGTTGGACATTGGGACAGCTCGCTTAGCGCACAAGACAGGTCTAGCGTGTCTTCTCACTTAGCGGCTAGCTCATTCTTAGCAAGAAGAAGACCCATGAAGAAGCCCAAAGGCACGCTTAGCGTGAATCTCGTGCCAAACGTGTGATAACCGCCATATTTGCTAAGCCCAAAAGGCTCGCTTAGAACGCGGTCACATGAATTTTAAGCTACCTTGGGGCCTATAAAAGGAGTAGGAAACAAAAGAGAAACATACACCGAGACATCAAAACACCAAGACTCAGAGCTTTCTAATAAATACATCCTAAGCCTAAGCATCTATTATAGCGGAAACCTCTTTCTATGTCCATTATCTCCTTCTCTTCCTTTATTCATCCCTTTTCTTCTATCCACATCAGTCCCTAAAGTGTAATCCACATCTTTCCTTTTATTCATCTCTTTCTTGGAACCCCATAGTTGGGAGCCTTACAACCAAATTTCCTTGTAATGTAATCTTTCCTTACAATTTATTTAATGCAATACCAATTTTTAATGTTTCTTTCCTGCACTTTAATTGTTATTGTATGACCAGATCATTCATGCATTTGTTTTAGGGGTTATACATTGGGAAATGATAATTTCTAAAGAACTGGGAAATGACATCTAATCAACTCATTTCCAGGGATAGAGTAATCTTGTTTTGCCTATGCATACATCTCCAAACTTCATGCAATTTATTGTTTTATCACTGCAAAGGGATTTGGGAGAAAGAATAGATAAATTGGACTCTTCATTATGAGTGATTTGAGTATTTTAGTATTAAATAGAGAAACACACTAATATTGCATCAAGAGTAGTTAGACATGTTAGGCCCCAACATATTTTAAATTCTGAATTTATCTTTAAGCATCATTATTTTTATCTTCTACATTTTTTATCTTTTACTTTAATATCTTATCTCTTTAAAAAATTTATCTTAGCTCCTAACCTTCTATTTTAAATTTCTTATCCTTCTTATCTCTTACTTTCTTTAAATTTTACATTTAAATTTCTTATCTCTTGCTTGTAAATTGGGTTTGTATCAGTATAAGTACAAACAAAGTTCTTGTAGATTCGACACTCAGACTTCCGAGTACTTTACTACTTGAGACAATTTGGTGCACTTGCCAATGAGTTAATAAGTTTTTGGTGCCGTTTTCAGAGTCTTTGTCCTTTGTACTTGGTTGTCTGCATATTCCAATTTTAAAACAATCAATTTTAATCTTTTAACTTTTTATTTTTTTTTTAAAAAAAAGAAGTATCTTTTTCTTGTGAGTTGATGGTTGCAGGGTGGAACCTCAGAAAAACTTGGTCCATGGAAGATATTTTAAAGAGATAGTTTGAGCATGTTGAAAGCATACAATTAAGGTCATTCACCCACCACTAGTAAATTGTGATTTTTGTGGAGGAAAGCATTTCAATAATAATTGGCATCTCTACTCCATGGAAAATTCTTGGTGGGAACAAGAGTTACACCCTTACAATCAATATGAAAAAAAAAGAATTTCTAATATGGAGAATGTGTTTATGTAATTCATGGAAATGTCCCAAGCTAGCTTCAATGCCAATGAAAAATCAATTCAAAATCTAGAGATTCAGGTTGGCCAGAGTTACTCCATGGAAAATTGTTGGTGGGAGCAAAAGTTACAACCTTACCACCAATATGAAGAAGAAAGAATTTATAATCCTAAGAATATGTTGATGCAATTCATGGAGACATCTAAAGCTTATCAACACACAATTCAAAATCTAGAAACTCAAGTTGGTAAGCTAGCAAAAGAAGTGGCTAAATTACCCTTTTTGGTCAAAATGGAAGAAAACTTTGTAGAGGTTGAAGCTCATGAGAAAAGTCTTGTAGAAGAGCATGATTTAAGAGAAAAAGATGAATAAAAAATGAGGAGAGAGCACAACAACAATGGGAAAAGTGCTCATAAGTAGAAATTCAACAAGAAAGTATTCTCCAAGTCAATACCCATCCTCATCAACTGATTGTCAAGGAAGAAAGGCATGAAGAACATGATAAATCTTTTAAGTGTCATTCTCTCCTTGATCACTAGCGCTTCTCTTGCAATGATATGGAAGGCGTTTTTGGCATACATGAGTTTCATTGAGTCTTTAGTTAAGAGGCGAAAATGCAAGGAAGATGTGTTCTATGTGACCTTCATGCCACCTTGAAGGCATTGGACCCGTCAAGCTAATGACGTTAAAGAAACGTTTACTGGGAGGCAACACAAGATTTCTTACCCTATCTCTCTTTTGGTTAATTGCATTGTGTGTTTTTTAGGATAGTTGTGTTATTTTGTTTCTTTATTTTATTTTGATTTCGTGTAGTTTAATTTCAGTAGTTTAATTTCAATCATTGAATAAAAATTGCATGATAGAGATGTAGGAAATGATTGATTGGTTGCAACTTGTTCTGGATAAATTGATGAATGATATATATTGTATACTGATGAGATGATTGTGAAAATTCTGATTCTTGTGAGCAGGCGTTATTGTGAGTGATGAAGTATGAATCAAAAAACACAAGAGTGAAAAGGTTAGCATGTCTGGATGGAAATCATGGTATGGTAAGCCGAGCACTTCATAAATGTCCGGTGAGATGTGTGACCTTATAATTGTGAGAGAACGATTGTCCCTAATTTCTTGATTTTGCATGATTCTTAGATTGTTTGAGTACATACATAAGGTTGAAATGATCAATGCCTTGTTTTTTTTTAAATTTTTTTAGCCACTGAGCCAAATAACTAACCTGTTACTAGAATGAATCCCTTGCACCTTATTGAGCCTAATATGAACAAATTGTCTTTGAAACCTGAGCCAAATGAAATTAATAATGATCTCATCTTAGGTTGTAGGTGAGCACGGGTTAAGAAAAAATTAGTTCTAATTTGGGGGAGGAGGATTCTTGGGTGAAAATTTTTGTTTCAGAAACACTAATAACAACACACATCCAGATGAAATTGCATTATGTGATTAGTTGCTACAGTGACAATGTAATTCAATTTCTATAGTTTCTATTACTAAAATAAATTATGCTTCAAATAAAGAGTTGATAGCAACTATGTGCCAAAGAGATTTGTGTGCAATTAAGAATGCAAGACATGAATGTTGGGGCTATAAAATATAAAGTCATGGGTTATTAGAAAAATATGAGGTAGGGTGCTCTCTTAGAACCTAACTTTGAATCCAAAGAACAACCATGAGTTCCTTATTAGGCTAGCCACATTACAAGCCTAAAAAGCCCTTAGTGATTCACAGTATGTATGTATAATTATCTTAACTGAGAAGAAGTGAAAAGTTGGGAACATTAGTTCAGTTGTTGAATTTAAAAACACTCTTAGCTGAGAAACTCATGCGCTAAGGGAAACACTAGCCTAGTGAGGAATGAAGTGTGGTAATTTTACCTTGATGAAATTTTTATTTGCTAACATTTTCCATCTCCATGTGAATTTCTTCATGCTTTCATCACAAGATCAAGAAAAATGCAAGCTCAAGGGTCATTTATTGAAAGGTTTGACAAGATTTCGCAGTTATCTCATGTGTCGATACATTCAGAACTTATCTTTTGCTTGAGGACAAACAAAAATTTTAATATGGGGGAGTTGACAACTGAAATTTGAGTTAAATTGATAGTCAATTTTGGCTAAGAATAATTACAATTTCTTTACTCTAACGTTGTTTTTGATGAATAATGAAGAAATTAATATCATTGTAATTTTTTATCAGCAGAAGTCAAAAGAAGAAAATTTCAAGTGTTTTTGAGGAAAATTGATGCAAAAACTGGAAGAAAAGTTGGACATTGAGACAACTCACTTAACGCACAAGACAGGCCCAACGCGTCTCCTCGCTTAGCGGCCACCTCACGCTTAGCGCAAAGAAGGCCCAGAAAGAAGCCCAAAGGTGTCCTTAGCACGAATCCCACACCAAGCACGTGATCATCGCCATATTTGCTAAGCCCAAAATATCTGCTTAGTATGTGGTCGAGTGAATTTTAAGCTACCTTAAGCCTATAAAAGGAGCAGGAAACAAATGAGAAAAATACACCAAGACACTGAGACTCAAAGCTCTCCAATGAATACATTCTAAGCCTGAACATCTCTAATAGGGGAAACCTTCTTTCTATGTCTATTATCTCCTTCTCTTCCTTTATCCATCTCTCTTCTTCTATTCACATTTTCCCCTAAAGTGTAAAGTCTCTCATGACAATGAGAGGCTAAAACCTCATTGTTGGGAGCCTAGCAAATAAATTTCCTTGTAATGTAATCTTTCCTAACTATCAATTTTAATGCACTATGAATTTTAATGCAATACCAATTTTTATTGTTTCTTTCCTGTGCTTTATTGTTATTGTATGGCCTGATCATCCATGTATTTATTTTAGGGGTTATAAATTGGGAAATAGTAATTTTTAAAGAATTGAGAAGGGGCATCTAAACAACTCATTGCTAGGGATAGAATGATCTTATTTTTCCTATGCATGCATCTCCAATATTCATGCAATTCACTATTTTATCTCTGCAAAGGGATTTGGGAGAGAGAATAGATAAATTAGGCTCTTCATCATGAGAGATCAGGGTTGAGTATCTTAGTAGATGTGGGTGAAAATGAGAATAATATTAAATAGAGAAACATATTAATATTGCATCAAGGGTAGTTAGACATGTTAGGCCCCAACATATTTCAAATTCTGAATTTATCTTTAAGCATCATTATTTTTATCTTCTATATTTCTTATCTTTTACTTTAATCTATTATCTCTTTAATTTTTTTTTATCTTATCTCCTAATCTTCTATTTTTAATTTCTTATCCTTCTTATCTCTTGCTTGTAAATTGGGATTGCATTGATCTAAGTACAAATAAATTTCATGTGGATTCAACACTCGAACTTCCGAGTACTTTACTACTTGAGACAATTTGATGCACTTGCCAATAAGTTAACAGTACAATATGTAGTATCTAGACAGACAACATCACTAAAATACCCATAATCAAACACCATCTTTGCATCTACCCAGAATACATATGTCATTCGCTCATTGATGTCCATCTACCATGCATAGAAAAATGATGAATTCTTTAATAACTGTTGCTGGAAGTATTACATCAAACTACCAACTTCCCTATGCACCATACTTTGTCCTTTTTATTTAAGGTAATTCTTTGCATCTAACTTAGTATATTCAACATGAGATACATGTCCCGCTTGTATGCTCATAAGTGAAAATGATTCCTTTTTGTTGTAGTCCAACATCTTTAGCTACATCAATCTCATAAGCTTGAACTTCCATTATTTTACGATGCAAAAAGCCCTTGCATTGTCTCTGAAAGTTGTAATGCGTGATTATGCTCTTCTACAAAGTTATGTATTGCATATTTTCCATTCTTCCCCAGTGTCACTCTAATTCTTGCATAACAATTAGTTCGGGTCTCGACTCTATGTTTGGTAACTTATCCATCTCTTTTGTCTGGCTTCCAAGTCCCTCTTTACATCAAACATATCTACAAAAGGTTATAGCACCATCTTCCTTTCACTTGTTTTGGAATTTTCTTGTAACTACAAAACCTACTTTCTTACTATTCATTAAAAAATTCCCATGTTTCTTCTACATTTTAAAACTCTAAACCAACTCTTGGCTTCCAATCAACATTTTCAAATGTCATATTTAGTACGCTCATTCAAAATAAAAAATAAGAAATAAGAAAAAAAACTTAGCATGATCATAATAGTAATCAGTAAAATTAGTAGTTTCTTTTAAAATGCACAAACTTACAATACCTTAAATGGAAAACTCTGCCCTTTTCTAGCGTAGACACCTCCTTCCTCCGTGTTGCATTTTATTGCTTCCATTTTAGCGTGTAAATCCCCTTCTTTTGTGTGGCCAACTACACCTTAATCATCAAAGAGAGGTTGAAGAAAAATAATTCATCAAGTGTCACAACCCATGTACGCTTGCTATCAGTATCACAGTCTGTAGTCCGCACATTGAGTTGGCGGGAAAACAACGCAAGCTTCAACGGGAAAAAAAGAAGAGCCATGTTTGAGAGAGCTAGCCTTTAGTGAAACAATGACTTTAAGTGAACAGATCTCACCACACATCTAATTTGGCGGTGCTTCTTTCTCTAATTGGAGAATCTCCAATTACCTTGGATGATAGAGGATCTAGATCCTTAAAAAAAATGGTGCTTTAAATATTTTTAAATTAATTCTTACACTTTTTTCTTCTTCTTGCCATACCACTCCATGTTCCTTTTTTTTAAAAAAAAAAAATTACTCCAAAAGTACTCCTAATACCTCTTTTGTGAAATCATTGACCATCGATCAACATAATCATATATCTTTCTTAGTAATGCGTGAATTTATGCCATTGGATGTGGATCCGAAAATTTTTGTGTTGTTTTAAAGGTGAATCTGTGTGTTGAATGTGAATCCTAGATGTTGGAGCAAATGCCCACATCTTTTGGAAGTCCATTTATATATTTTGGAATTTTACTTTTAGGAAGTTATTTTGTTACACAATCTACAATTAAACTTCTAGAAATCACTGTGGAAATTATTAGGATCTATACCGGTATTTGGAACACTAAAAATTAATTATCAATTGCTCATAACTTACATACCTCTCAAGGGCATCATTCTTTAGAACAATTACTTGATATCACAAAAATGCACATAGAGGCGTATATGTCAAGAACTAGAGTTTCCTCTTAATTTCTCCTTTCTCACCAATTCTTGGATGGAGCAATAAGCTGTTAGAGAGCATTGAAGCTAAGTGGATTCTCGCTCTTCTATAAATAAATAGGTAATTTAATGTTCATTATGGATATATATTAGACTTATTAAGGGCCTGTTTGGATGCAGCCCAAAAGACCTTCTAGTATCTTATCTACTAGAAAAAGGTTTTTTATTTTTTAAGAGTGATTGATTATTAATTTTTTTAACTTTTACAAAAGTAAAAGCTCTCACCAAACCTTTTCTTAAAGCTCAAATTTTTAGCTTATGAAATTATTACCTTTTGAGAATCTATTCCCTAAATTATGCTTAGATAATGATGTCCTTAAAAAATTTCAAAATGATAAAGCATGCCCTCCACATTTTCTAAACCCTCAAAGTCTTGGTTTCTCTCTCTTGTTCCTCACAAGTTACGCGTCTCCCTCCTTCATTCCTCAATCTCTCTTCCGATTTTCAATTTCTCTTAGTATCATTCTTAGGTGTGTACTATTCAACTAAAATAAAGTTAGTGCTAGTTGTACAATTGGTCCTTACATCCCTTGATCTCATTGCACAGTTTATAGAGTAGATTATGCTACAATTGTTGGGGGTTTGTGTTTTGAAAATGACTTTCTGTTGATGGTGGTAGTATTTTTTTGGTGTTGTTGTTTTGCTAATATATTATGCAGGTTGATACACTAGCAGTTTTTACTAGTTGCTAGATGGTAGAGTCTTATGTAAAACTCTCTTTAATTTCAACAAATGCATCTCTTTAATTGTCTCAATATTTGTCCGTCCATAATTTGATACATTCCTTGTCATTAACGTTGCCATGTTCACTTGTTCTAGAAGCACAAATTTTGTAGTTAATTTCATGGGCAACTTATCATTTTGTATCATATGTTGAATTGAAAAGAAACAAATTTATTTATCAACCACGTGCTGCTCCTTTTAATTTCTGGAATCTAAGATTTTAACAGTCTCTATTTTGTGTCTCCTAAAATTTGGGCTTGGGGTAAAAACATTTTCACTGGTTAAGTTTTTGTTTTACATACCATCTTTCTGGATAGAGAGATCAACTCTTTGATGTATTGAAATAACCAATGTATGTTCTTCTATCCAAGTCTCAAATTGCCTAAAAATTATTTTCTCCGCTTCCTTCTAATGTTTTTATAAGGAATCTCAGGGTATAAGCTGTTCATGGGGATTTTTCCTTGGTTGATAAAACGGTTGGGAGCTTAGGATATAATTTCAAAGTATATGACTTGAGAATTAGAATCATTATTTTTTCTGCAACTTTTTCTCTCTATAAAAATAGCTGATGAATTGAAAAATTATAAGCTACACTGAGATTGTTTTATTAGGTTTTGTACCCTCTAAAACAACTAGTTTTTTGAGGTGCGATTCTCCCAAAACTCTTATAAATTAATATTAAAGCCTTTCATAATGTTGCATAGCCATAAATGATTGACCCAGGATCTAAGGAGGACTGCATATGCCGAGCATGGTGGGACAAAGCTATTCACTTCATAATTTTATTGGAATTTTTCTTTTCTGCTAATTTCTTCAAAGCTTTTATGTTGTTGCAGCATATTCATGATTCATACTTAACCATATATATCCAAGTCCTCCAGGTAAAAGACAAAAAAATATTAAAAATAGTAGAAAATAACCATATAATGAAAATATTTTCTAAGTAAGACGAAAGATGTAAGAACGTGTGATTATTTAAGAGTCCTAGAATATCATAGAAACTAAAAGAGCATTCAATTTTAGCAAGTCTCCTTGATCTTAAGATAACCTATTATTCAATTAACTCATTACCACTGTTAGTTAAACCTAATACTTCCCTAAAACCTAAATTGGTTTATCAGGCATGTTTATTATGCGAAGCTTCACTAGCCAGGCCATATAGTTTAACCCTGTGTTTGGATGATGCAATCTAAGTGGGTAACGTAATTTTTAAGGTATTTTAATTATTAATCACTAAAATGCTTTGCCAGGGATCAAAACTCTGGTGAGAAAGTTTTTGTTGAAGAGAAGCAAGTGACAAATGAACAATGGAGGGTTAGGATTCTGTTTAGGTGAAGATGGAGAGATAAAGAATGTGGAATTTCACAAATTCCACCTATTTTAGTGGAATTTCAAATTCTGAATTTTACAAAGAATTAAAATGCCGAGAATTCTTTAAATTCTAGTTTTATAGTATCCCAACTAAGCATTTAAATTCTAGTTTTATAGTTTTAAATTGAAATACCGACAATTACATTATCCGCTTAGATTGCATCATCCAAACACAGGCTAAGAGAATTATAATTGCATTCATTTTGCAACCAATTATAGTCTAATAACAATGTCACTATCAATCGACATTATATTAGAATTGCAAGTTGTAGGGGTTTAGAACTTCAGTACTTGTATTGTGTTGAATTTTTAATTCTTGTGTTGTGTATCCCTGCTCTGCAATATTTTTTAATCATTTCTTGGAGTGTTTTCTAGAATTTATTCATACACAAACCCTTTTTTAATTGATCTATCAATCATCATATAATATAGGATTTTAAGCTACAACATCGTGCTAGTTAATGTGAGATGTTGTGCTTTATTCGAATCTTTGCTCGATTTCGCCATCTCTATTTGTAAATTGCAATCAAACTTGGATAAAGAAAAACACAAAGAGAGAGAGAAAATAATGTCTTTTTCTTTTGTAATTGTAACTCTTTGCTTTTGGGTTAATTATTTTTGTTCTTAAAACGTAAAAGTGTGTACCTGGTTTGGTGAAGTGTTACTAAACATTATGTCTATTGATTAATGGTTTCTTAATTATGAATTAATTAATATAATACAATTTGGTTAATTTGTTCACGAGTAGGAAAAACTCTTTTTTGCCTTTTTGGATGTGGTACTTATTGTTCTCCTCAAATTAGTTATATTAAATGTTGAGTTGGCAGGAAATTAATTGTCATCAAATGAGTTTGTTGTAGCTAATGATGACGATTACATTACATTATAAAGTATTGATGTTTGTTGTAGTTAATGTTATCAATTACTTCATGAATTATACATGTTGTGAAAAATTTATGTAGAGATTCAAGCATAACAAACCATCATTGGGTATCTGAAATTCTTAATGGTCATCCAATACATTGTTATCACATGTTTAGAATGAATAAACTTGTCTTTCTTGAATTATGTGATATCTTAAAAATCAAGTACAACTTAAAAAAAAAACTCGAAATGTCAATATTTATGAACAAGTTGGCTAGTTTTTATACATGTTGAGTTAACCAGGTTCTGTTAGTAATTATGAGGAAAGAATATTTAGAAATTTCCATAGTGTCTTAGAAGCTATGTGTATGTTTGCAAAGAACATAATTAAGCCTGTTGATCCATCATTTAGAGACACTCCTGATGAGATTATGAAAGATGTCAGATATCACCCTTATTTTAGGGATTGTATTGGTGTAATAGATGGTACTTATATATGAGCTTCCGTTCTTTCTCATCTACAAGGAGTCTATATTGGTCAGAAAGGTTACACTCGCACTAATGTCATGTCATGGCTTTCTATGACTTTAGCATTTGTTTCACATTTGTTTGAGTAGGTTGGAAAGGTCCTGGACATGATACTAAGATATTTATGGAGGCTTTACGTAAGCATGCATTGCATTTTCCACATCCTCCTCAAGGTACTTAACATATATATATATATATAATGTTCTAACATGCATTATTGTTTTACTCTTTAGGTAAATATTATCTTGTTGATTCTGGTTACCCTACTTTAACGGGTTTTCTAGGGCTGTACAAGAAAACTAGGTACCATCTCTTGTAATTTAGAATTGGGCCAACAATCAGAGGGAGAGTTGAAGTTTTTAATTATTATCATTCTAGTCTTTGAAGTACAATTGAACGTGCATTTGATTTATGTAAAGCAAGATGGAAGATATTGGATGATATGCAACCTTTTACTTTGAAGACACATAACCAAATCATTGTTGCTTGCATGACTATACATAACTTCATTCAATGAAATGACAAGAGTGATGGAGAATTTGATTCACTAGATGAGGATAATGAATATAAAGATAGTGATGAGGAGGAAAGTGAAGGTTGCCCTAGTACTACAACATAGGAAGAACTGAATGCTCGAAGTACTTTACAAATGGAACGATTTAGAGAATCTCTAAAAAATATATTTTCAACACATTTAATTTCTCTGTTTTTTAAGAATACAAGATTGTATGTTTATGGTATGAGTACATTTGAACAATTTTATATTGGATGACATTATTGATGATAATATTTTCAGGTTAATGACATTTTATAATTTATATGTTATAAATTATAATTATATAGATAATAATTAAATTAAAAATTAGAATGTAAGTGATAGCATTACTAAAACAATAATGTATTAATTAAATTTTAAATATGAAAATTAATTATGTAAAAAGTCGTATAATTATATTTTTACAAGATACATTTATTTTATTTTTATAAAAATAATTATTTTTTATCAAAATTTCTAGAAAATATACAACAATATTTTAAATAAAATGATAAAGTTAAAATAGTTTTATAAATGAAATAGAAAAAGAGTAATTTTTATTATTTTTTTAATAATATTTAATTATTTAAAGTATTTAATTATTAATTTTAATAATGTCAAAGCATATAATACCCTTTTTAGTAATTTTAGTTATGTAAAAGACATGTTACAATTTCATCTAACCATCATATTATTTTAAATAAACATTTAAAAATTATCATCCAAATATCAAATTAGCTTATGTAAAAATAACTTTTCAGATAAGAGTTTCTTGAATAAATTATTTTCATACAAGATCTTCTACAGTAGTGCATTCAAACATATCCTAAGTCCTACACAAACTCGATCAATACATTTTCCTACCTATTGAGCTTAACACAACATTGATAATAGACACATTATGATTTCCAAAACCCAAATTTGATCACTTAATAATAATTAAAATTGAGTCAATAGGAAACAAATATATTATGTCATACATCAAACTCATATTTTAATAAAACAAAAACACACCAATTAATAATAGATCAAATAAAGAAAATTCTAATAATATATTTTTATATTTCAAAATCAAACTTTTGGAAGTCTATTTATATTTCAAAATTAAACCTTTGGAAGTTTCTTTATATATTTTTGAAATTATAATTCTGGAAGTCTATTTATTATACATTTCCAAAATAAAATTTTGGATCTATACAAATGGACTTCCGAAAATTTGTTTTGGTAATATCTAACAAATAGACTTCCAAAATTATAATTCCCAAATATACAAATAGATTTTGAGAACTCTAACTATAAAATAAGAAATATATTTAATCTTGAGAATAAGCACTCATTAGGGATATTCTTAGAGAAATAAAAATAAGACATAAGTGATGCGTTTAGAAAAATGGGTGCAGCAAAAAGTAAGTTGCCATATTTTTTTACAAGCTAAATATTTTGGACCTACCCATATAACCTGTTTTTTTTTTTTTTTTTTTTTTTTGCCATTTTTGCCTTTTCAGTAGCTTCATTTTGAAAATTATATCACTTATTTAAAGGTCTCACCACTTTTTTAAATCCCTCCGTACGAATCGTCTTCAAAGAGTTTCCATTGGCCCATGAAAAAATGGTGGAAGATCTTTTGTAATGATTAGAGCAATATTGCTTGGTAATTTAAAAGTAAACATCTTTGTACAAGGGAAATTATAAATTATTCATAACATATGTGAAATATATTAAAAGGTGTATTTACAGTCTTCAAATTTTCAGAAAATTTATTGTGAAAATTAACTAACTTCCAGAAAGAGATATTTTTCCATTTTAAAAATAGTGGCAACATATTTTACCATTTCAATAGACATAGGACTATAAAGTGACCAACCGGTATCCTCCAGGGGTGTTCAAAACAGACCCATACCGTTTGTAAATTGGTAAACCAAATAAAAAAAAAAAAATCGAAAATCACTTAAATTAAAAATCATGAAAATTGAAAATCTAAAAAGTTGTCTATTTTTTTATTTGACTTTTGGGCATTGTAATGGTAAATAGAACCAAAATAAATTGTATATTATAATTATATCTATTTTATCATGATAATTAATAATAAGTATTAAATAAGTTTTTTTTGTTTTATAATGTATATTTTATTTTTATTTGTTAAAAAAGATATATTAATATTGTTAAAAAATAATGTTAAATATTAAGTAATGTACAAATTACTATTATCTTATAAAAAGATTTGATAATAACATTTTATATTAATGCTAAATAGATGTGAAAATAATAATTTTTAACTAAAATATGTTAAAAAAATTTAATAAAAGTAAAATTTATTTAAAAATAATATAACATATATAATAATTATTTAAGTTTAGTTGATAGATTTAAATTATGATAATAGATTTCAAATTTAAAAAACTGCAAAATTAAAATGTACCAAACCTCAAAAAATTGATTTGGTTTGATTCAAAATTAATACTATATTTAAGTCGAATAAAAATAAATCACATCTTTATTATTTGTTTGATTCGGATAATTTTTTGTCTAAGAAACGAACGAAATCGCACCATAAACATGCTTAGTATCCTCGTATAAATCACTGAAACAGTTGCGAGAAAATGATGTTAGAATGACACAGTTTATACATGATAAAATATCCAGGAAGCTTAAAGATTTGGTGGAAAAAGGTTGGGGAAAAAAAGATTCGGTGTAAAATGGTTTTCAGAGCTTTTGCATTGTGTGCAAAGACCATTAAAATGATAAACAGACATCTCCATAACTTAGTGCAGCGATGGAAAATTATACACTAGAAATGAAAAAGAGGTCACTTATTTAGTTAGAAAGGTATGCAAAAGGAGAGAATGGGAAAAGAGCGAAAAACTCTTTCGAGATAAGGAATATATTTCCATTATGATTCAATAATATATTTGTAGACAAAGATATGTATATGGAAGCTACACGCATAGCTAATGATATTCAGATAACAAATTTTTTAATCGGCAAAATAAACATATAATGTAAAATGTGGAACAAGGGATACCCCACCCATATACGTAGTATGAGCTAATGTCTTCCAGCTAATGATATTCACATAACAGAATAACACTAACACAACTAACTGTAGCTAAGTTGCTAACTACTCTAACTGTATGAGATAATGTACACAACTGGTGATATTTCTTTTCCTCTGCTCAAAGCTTACAAGCATGTCCAGTTATATATATGCACACATGTGAAAATGTAGGGGCAAAATAGATTCTTCGTGTTAGCCTTGTGATTGTATCGTTTAGTAATTGAATGGTATTCTTTTTTTAAGTTTACTATTAACCATATTTTTTGGCGAGGTAATACTAAAAAGAAATACAATGAGATCAAATCCAAAATGAAATAATCGTTGAAAAGTAAGAATAGTATCTCAAGTAAAGGATTATTCAGTGTATCATAGGCTCATTTGAGATTGATTGATGACCACAAAAACTCATTTTGTCCCCTATTTTATTTGTTGAGTGAAGAATTAAAGATGGATACTTTTGTTATGCCCAAAGCATTTTGGAAAAGTATAACAATACCACTGAAACAAAGTCATAAACTTTTTCATAGTAATAGAAACAACCTTAAAGAGGCTAATTAGTCTAAATTATTCAATAGAGGTGGGTGAGTCAACATTAGTAATCAAAGTCACATGATTCTAATTAATTGTTTAAGCACACAATATCATTGAGGACCTACAACACCCCCAAAAGTGGACTTCCTTTTGGGAAGATTAAGATCCAAGATTATTGATCTCACAACTTCAACAGGAAAGTTGGAAACATTCTCAAAGCCTTGGTGTCTGCACATTTTAAAATATTGCAAATTACTTTAAGCTTCCAAATTATTATGGCCCATCATAAATAGGCTTGCCATAACAGAACTAACAAAAATTGGGCCAATTCACAATCCCAAAAACCTTACAAAGGAGTCAACAAAGTCGGTGCAATTCTTCATAGGAATAGCACTAACAAGATCCCCCCCATTGTCCTTAGGGTGGGGGACCACATCGATATCTCCGACCTCAAAAGTCAGCAACTTCGGCAGCGTTTTGTTTTTAATTGGCACAACAACATTCACACGGTTTGACAGACTTGGACTGCACCCACATGATGCATTAGTAAAATACAAAATTCCTATGCCAGAATGCATAGACGTGAGTCAATGCTCTTTCATCCAATATTCGTCTTTTAAGTACCCTTTCGTACACCCTATCCCGGTAATATATTAGCATCCTAATCTTTTTTGTATTTACCAATAGTACTACCTTTTCTCATCCACCCCCTTGTAATAATAGACCCTTTTTATTCACGTTTCCACTATTGAGATATAAGGTTACTTTATCAGATAAGAGAAGGAAAGGAGGCACAAATCTTGGGTTTAATAATACTAATAATTAATATTTGTTGATAAAAAAATATTCACACACATTGGAAAGGTATTGTTTTTTATCTTGCAAAACCTTTATTCCATTTAGTTGTATCATTAAAACCATATATTAAGCTACATAAATGCTAGCAACATATTCATTGTAGTGAAAAATTATCTCAAAATAATTATTATTTTAATTTTTTTAATGTAATATTAATTATTTTTTCTCTTATATCCCTTCTACTTATTTAATAGTATTACAAATTATTAAATGCTCTAAAGTTATTGTTGTTGATGACCACCGTAGTTCTTAATAAATTACACCTAAATGAGTTTTAGTAACTTATTTGTTTGTAAATTAAAAATCAGTTATGTATGATATAAAAATTTGTTGAGATCATAATTATATTATGGTCGAAGATCATTTGCATTTAGTATTTAAAAGAAGAATTTTACCATATAAATAACACAACTCGATCAAAATTACGTGCCTACCTCCCTAGAGGATATTTATGATTTCGTTCCAAAAAAAATAATTATTAAACCCATTTTCTTTACTTGTTAAGGAGTAGACTTTAAAAGACTAAAAAGTTTACCCTTTTAATTCCCCAAAGAAACTTCTCCCCCACGTTCCCACCCTTGCAACCTATATCATTCTCTTTTGTCAAGCATTAAACCCTCTTTCCACATTGCAACTTTCTGCCTTCTTCAGCAGCAGTGTGTCAAAAACTTCATATCATTCATGGCCAAGCCACAAAATACAAAACCCGGGTGTTTCTCTTTCTCAAGCTTCCTACGCGTGTTTCTATGTGCTGGAAATGGAACTACTCCACCAGTGCACCCTTATCACATTACAGAATCAGAAGAATCAGAAAATGCACATTTCACCAAAGAAAAAATGGTGGTGAATGATAATGATGATATTGCTTCTGCCCCTGGAGTGGTGGCAAGGCTAATGGGGCTGGATTCATTTCCAAACCCCAAATGGGTAGTGAAATGTGGCACCCCAGATTCGGTTCCTAGAAGCAGGTCAGTGAACTTTGTGGATTACTTGCTTGAGTTTGATGCAAGCCATGTTAGTAGCCATAGGAGGGTGAAGACCTCGGCATCGTTCAGAGAGGTTCCTAGTTTGGTTCAGAACCAAAAGGGTAATGGTTATGGTAATGGTAATAATCTCTTTGTGTTTTGCATGGCTGGTGACAATAACATGAGGGAAGAGCAAGAGGGTAGAAATGAGATGAGGGAAGTGGAAAAGTTGAGGCAGAGGAAGAGGCAGAAGGAGAGTGTGAGTGTGAAGAAAGAGAGGAATCAAGGGAAGAAGAACAAGAAGATTTCCAAGCTGAAGAATGAACCAAGGAGGGTCCCTTCTTCTTCTAAGAATGGTTCAAGGGGTCGAAATCATCATGGTGAGGTTAGAGATTTTTCTTCTGTGTCCTCAAACCCCTCTAAGTGTAGTAGTTCTTGTAGTAGCAGACACAATGGTGCTAGTTCAAGAACAAGGTTCAACACTTCTTTGCCAAATAAGAACAAAAAGGGGGTTGTGGAACCAAATATCAGGAATAGAAACCAGCAGTCAGTGTTGAAGGAAGAAAGTGAATGCAGCTTGGAAAACCACAGTCCTGTTTCAGTTGTAGAGAGCAATGACTATCTTTTCCTGTATGGAGCTGATTTTCTAGGTATGTTTTCTCAACTTAATCCCTTTTTATTATTGTTTTTATTTGTTTCAAATATACTTTTTTGGTAGTGGTTGAATTGGAATTGAATATTTGTTGCAATGCCATTGTCACTGATTTGTTATCAAACTCTTGCTCCCTCATAAAATGGGTTGTTTGGTCTAACTGAACAATTTGCTTTATTTTATTTTGATTTTGATTTTTATAAATAATGCTGAAAATATCACCTTTCCTTTTCTACTTTAAAAAAAGAACAAAGTTTACATGTAGTCTCGTGTTTTTGGGGCTCTTCTCTTGTCAGAATTAGAGTTGCACATCTTTAATCTATGTTGACTTTTAATATAAATTTTTATTATGCGGATTACTAAAATGAAATTCTAATTTTAATTGAAGAACAACACCAAAAATATATATATGGAACTGCATCTAAGTTTTAATCAGATTTCATTTTGTTTAGATTTGTACAACAAACAGGTCCTTTAAAGTGGCTACACTATGCATTATTCACATGCTATTGTAGCTACTTTTTAATTTTAATTTTATCTACCTTAATATATGATTATGATTGCAGATGGTTCAAGCTCCCTTACGTCAAAGTGGGAATCTCCATCACTATTGTCCTTGGGTGATGATGTTGAAGACAATGCAAGTACTAATGAAGGTTATACCTTCATTGATGTCAACAAGGAAGCAGAGTATTACTCAGAATTGATGTTGAAGCTTCGTACTTTGACTGAACAGGATATAAGAGAATCAGATTGTACCTCAAAACGTGTACGCGATATTGAAAGCTTTGGGGATATTTGTTTGATGTTTGAGCATAAAATTTTCGACCACTTATTATATGAGGTCGTCAATGAAGTTATAGAACTTTATTGTTGAGAATTTTGTCATTTTGGTGTGTAAAAGATTAAATAGATGTAGGATATTATGTGATGATTTTGCAAATGAACGCTTCTGCTTGCTACATGATAAATAGTACTAACTTTAAGTGTTGAATGAAGGATGTTATTTTTCTCAATTTTTCCTGAAGATAAAGAACAAAGACAATTCATGTTCTTTAGATTTTGTTCGTTTTGTTAGGTCTGGTCTTGATCAATGATATCATATTCTTTTTCTTGGTCATATTCTCATATAGAGTAAACTCTCAACTAATTCTTAGAATTGTATCAGTTACTTCAAAACCAGTTTGGATCAGTGTTTTAAATTTTTAAATGAAAATTTTATAAACATGAATTATTTTTTAATTTAATTTCGAAACATTTTTATCTGTACTTTCAAAACAATTTTTTTAGTTGCAAAAACATATTATTCATCGATCAACCTTTTGCCTCTTTTTCACATCGATAATCCTTTACAGATGATGAAAAGATGTTAAGGGAACTTCTTACTTCCGAGACAAATCTTCCTATGCCTATATATAAGTATTGGTTTATGAATAGTTCATTATCTAGTGGACTTTCATATTCTAACACTCTATTTGAGAGTAATCAATATTTATCCAACATGTTCCTATCTAATGAAGTGTGATTAGATCAAATGGCAAAGACATTTTTGAGAAAAAATGACTTTTTTTTCATATGAGATGGTTGTTGCTATATGCTCTAATAGTGAATCATTATTGATTTAACTAAATAACTAAAAAAAGTAGATAGACATTTCTTTCTATTGGTCTCATATAGATGGATATTCTTAATTGAAAGATCACTTATATTGATAACATACATTACAATTTAGGAACGTCTGATGTCAAAGTCAATGAATGGGTATTAATATGTTTTCAAAGGACATATAACAACTATTACCATCATTGCCATAATTATTATCACCACCACAATTTAATTCCCACCTCTACTACAACTACCACTAAAAATTGTTATTACTTTTATAATAGTCATCATTGTCATGACTAAATCATTGTTGTTATTATTGTCACTATTATTATTATTGTCACTACAATAATTATCATTATTGTGATCATAACTATTGTTGTTGTTACCATCACTATCACAATCACCATAGTTTAAAGTGAATCAGTCAATCACTAGAAGGGAGTTGAATAGTGATCATTTACAGACTTGACTTTTTCTGCACCAGCACACTAGCTTTTGAATTGTTTTTCAAGCTATTATGCTTTGGAAATCAAAAGACTAGTAGGAGTAACCAATTTCCTTACAAGTACTTGGGTATAATGATGAGTGCCATGAAAATCACCAAGTAAATTTGTTGGTTGCTGCTTTTGAACCTATTCATAAATGATATAGAATTTGTTAACCACAATTTTAGATTCTCACTTAGTTGTGCTGAGTAGGAATTGCTTCTTAATGATAAAATAGTTTTTATAAAAACCCTTGATCAAAATCAAGTTTAAGTTATAAGATAGCCTTTTGTAAAAACAAATTTTAAGTGCACAACAACAATAAATAAGGAGCAGTAAGAGAGGAAAAAATACACCATGATTGATATTGGTTCACCCAACATGTGCTACATCCATTCCCTACAACGATATGTTTTCCACTAAGACCAAACATTTTGTGGTGTTCTTTCTTTCCTTAAACCTCCACAGGCTTCTACAATTGGGGTATTCTTTTTTTCTCGAAGCCTCCTTAGGTTCCTACAACCAGTATTTTCTAAGCCTCTACAGACTCACCCAAGTATTCTTTCAAAAAGTCTCTCTAGATTCATCCTTAGTAGCACCTATTACCAAACACACACAATATCCTATTGTATTCCCTAAGCCCTAAGAAGCCACAATCACATGGCTACCTTTCCTAGTCCTCTTTAAAAGCACCTTTACTAGACACACACAACAACATGATGTGCTCTTAGAACTTTAGAAGCAATAGTCACCCGACTACCTTTCCAAGCTATCTTCAATAGAACCTGCAACTGGCTACACACAACAACCTATTGTGGTCCCTTCACACTAACGAAGTGGTGAACAAAACACTCTTGATTTAGACATAATGTCTTTCCCCTAGACTGCTTCGAGCTAAGGGAGCTCCTTTAGATAGGAGTTTTTCAATTGACCTTTGCCCACTACTTTGGCAATATTCTTTACAATTGTCTGTGGTCGTTGATGGTTGAATTCAAATGTTGCATTAGTTTCCCTTGTTCATGCAAAAAGTTATGTTTGATTCAGCCTTAACCATATATAGCTTCTAATATATGGACTTTGACTTGAAGATGTGAATAAGATTACGTGTAAGATCATGAGAGGACCACTTAGTGGTGGTTAGCATTGTGTTGAGATCTTAACACTATTAGAAATTACACTTTCAACATCGGTTATTTAGGGAATTCTACATCGGTTCTAAAATCGATGTTGAAACTGTCGATGTTGAATGTATCATCGTTAACATCGGTTTTGAAAAACCGATGTTAACATAAATACGATAACATCGGTTTTTTAAATACCCGATGTTAAACACAATGAACTACAACAAAAAAAGTGTATGCATGACGAAAGTTGACATCGGTTCTGTAGCAGAACCGATGTTAATGTAATATATTAACATCGATTTTCTACCAAAACCGATGTTAATATATTACATTAACATCGGTTTCAGTAGAAAACCAATGTCAACGTTGATGATGCATATACTTATTTGTTGTACTTCTCTATATATAACATCCGTTATTAATAGATAACCGATGTTAATATACAAATGTTAACATCGGTTATTTATAAATAACCGATGTTAATATACAAACGGTAACATCGGTTATCTATAAATAACCGATGTTAATGTACAAAAGTTAACATCGGTTTTCTGTATGATCGATGTTAAGGTTCATGTTGACATCGGTTTTTGTAAATAATCGATGTTGTTTATCATATTAACATCGGTTTTTGTTAATAAACGATGTTGTTTTCAAGTTTTTTTTTATATAAACTTTCTGTTTTTACAATAAATCCAAAATTGTACCTGTAAAATGCAATTTCAAGCCCAATTCACAGCAAATAAACATTTTATTATGCTTTCAAGCAGTTTTAATCATAATAAACATTAAATAATTGATTTATCATAAAGAACAATCATCAAATGAATTCAATGTTGAAATTACATAGGAAATGTCAAAAATGTTAAACCAAAGTAAACTAAGCTAAAGTTAATGTCCCTAAATCCTAGGTCTGATCTCTAACTCGGAGATAATATTGTGCCCACTAGATCCGCAATGCCTTTAATCTCTCTGGCTCCAATGCTCTAGGATCGTTAAAATACTGCATGATGAAATAAATCATAATAAGTAAATAATGTAATACAAATTATAAAAAAATCGATTTTGTTTCAAATAAACGTACCGCTTCCCAGTTATTCCTAAAAGTTCCTAAAATGATGGTGGACATCCAGTGCATGACATAGTAGCTGCACTCAGTACTTCCTTTTTGTCTATTACACTAAATACATAATGAAATTTGGATATTAATTAAACAACTAGTGTACAGACACATAAAGAAATATATATAAGTGGAAGTTTTATGTAAATGACGTACCTTGACGACAATCCACCTAGCAGGAGCCTTTGATTTAGGCTGTGGAGCATCATCAAGACCTTTTAAAACATTGTTCCAGATGAGTAACAATTAAAAACTGGTGTTGTACGTTGAGGTATTTCAATGCAAATGTATTGAAAAGAACACTAACCTGTTAATAATCCCCTTAAGGTAGTTGTCTGGCCTGTTATGCAATGAACAAAACCAGACAACTAGGTGTTCTTTGGGCAGGATGACCATCATCTGCCAGTGTCCGCTGTAGTGGAGATGAATATGGGTTAGTATATTAGTAAACATTAATTAAATTCAGTTAATTTGTGTGACTTACCCATTTAGGTAGGCTCCAAGATAGACATCGCGTTTTGAACTCTGCATCCAAGTCTTTATGTAACTTTCAGACTCAAACTGCGATTGCCTAGACCTCTGAATGGACTGTGGCTCGAGGAATCCATAGATATCAGAATTCCCCGCTCGCATACATGTTTCAGTGAGATGCCTGTTAATGTTAAGTCAAAGTTAAATATTTATGAATTCAAAGCAATAACTTAGGTAATTAAAAGTAATATAAAATGACTTACAGAATCCATAACTGTAACACTGATATGTTGAGACATTGACCACCGTGTGCGATTTCGGAGAGGTCTTCGAGCTTTATGTAGAGCGGGAAATCTGGATTAAAGACCCCAAACACAGTGGCATCCCATGTAACCTGATAAGGCCTCAAGAAAAGCTCTGAGATGGTCAATGTCGTCAGATAAAGCGGATCATCGACCTCTGGATCGGGCTTTGGAGGTGGTTTTGCCGGAGACACAGCTACCTGTTCATGAAACAAAGTTAAATGGCCTAATTTGAGGCACGCTGAATGAATTAATTTAAAAATAAGAAACATATAGTAAGAGTAAAGTACCTACTGTGTTGGCCAAGCAAGGAAGGTGTGAAGTGTCTGCCCCACTAAGGAAACCTCATCAGTGGGTATAGGAACTGGAGCATCTGCATCTGTAACCTCCTCCACACCCACCTTTACTTGGCCAAGCAACAAAGGAGTATTATGAACAACAGTGGATCCCTCATAAACTCTCCCCAAGACAACCAGGCGGGCAAGATCTACTTCGATGTACAAGCCACACCTATCTAAGTCACCTGTCTCAGGATCGTTTCCTGAGGGATCAACACAACTCCCCTTTGTGCTTACTCGAAGACCGGAGGGACCAACCAGAGGCTCTGGGACTGCATCTGGCAGAAGGATGCCATGAGTTGCCGCATCACTCTTTCCGTGATGGACTCCTCTAGCTGGTCCCTGATTTGCTAGGTCCACTGCTACAATTCTCTAGGAGGCAGGGAGGAAGAGCTGTGGGACGTCCGTGGAGCTGATCCAAAGTTTTGCTTGATGGTGACACCGGCTCCAACATCATGGACACATCCAGGGTGCTCTGGACGTCCAATAGCAGTGGTGAGAACATCCTGACGTCCATGGGGGACGAAGGATCCATGTGTCACCTCCTCCTTAAGGGAATCCTGCACAGAAAACACACAGTTGTACATGCCATTCACAAAAGATTGAAATATAATTCTAATGGTTAGTTGAAAATGACTTACGATCTTCGCAGCGATTTCCTTTGCGGCCTCAGTCGTCATCATCTCCCCTGTTTTCTTCGTGCGGGCCATCTTCCACTTCACGTGGTGTCTGACGGGGGATGGAGGGTCGATGACGCCATCAACGCTTCCTGATTGTGTAGCTTCCTCCAGCTTCTTCTTTGTCTTCTCAGCCAGGAGCTTCTGCTCCAAATAGTCATAACCTCCACGAGACAAAACGTGGGGCAGTGTTCTGCTTCTGGATGGCCTATGCCTTTTTGCGCACATCCTGCCAAAATAAAACAATAATCTTTCAAATTGGTAGAATGAAGTATAACAAGTTAATGCTTTTCTAAAAACAACTTAAATGGCAAGGAACATACCTCCCAAGAAGGGTCTTTGCGAGTCAGGCAAAATTGGGCCCATTTTTCCTTGCTAATGTCGTATTTCTCACAGACAATGTCCTCCACACCGTCCTGATCGGCTGCAAGGGCCCATTTCCTTGTGAAGCCTGATTCAAACTGCCTCCATCTCTCGCCCACGGTCTGAAGTAACTTCCTTTTTGTCCTACTGTCAGAAGCCTCTGGGATATCAAATTCTGCCTGAAAACATCAAATAAAGTTTATTTGTTACAATAATGTATTTTTTGGCTATTAATTAAACAAAATCAAATAAGAAAAGAAAAATACCTGAATATCCTCCCAAATCAGGTCCTTCTGAGCAGTAGGGACCTCCTTCCAGTTCTCAAAGGTGACGTCCACCTTATCACGTGCCACAATCCCGAAATATGTTCTTAATTTCTTCCTATGGGGACTGTCGGCCTTGCCGGTAGCAGGATCAACATGGACCACTGGTCTCTCAGCACTAGGTGGTCTAGTAGATAACGATCGTAGACGTGAGGCTTTGCGTGCCCGCTACACGGCAGATGGCGAAGCCGATGCGTCCGAAGGAGCAGGAGGAGGAGGAGGAGGAGGAGGAGAAGGGGGAGGAGGAGGAGGAGGAGGGGAGGCAGGTGGAGAAGCCATGATCTTTTATACAATAACATACAGCAACATACAAAATAGGATTAATCAAAAGAGGATAAGTCATAAGTGATTTAGTTGTGCTTTTTAATTGTGATTCAAAACAGGATACGATGTAATAGTAGTGAAAAAGTCTGATAAATCAATAGTCTGATAACAAATTAAGGTTGATGATGTGTTGTGATACATGTGCTTTAAATTTGTTTCAAGACATGAAAGAAAATTACTGTGTAGCACAAATAAGAATAATCGTAGACATGTGAAGATTACATAGTGTGCACAAAAAGCTAGATTTCCATGGGATTTAAAGGATGTCAAAGTGGGGTCAATGCAAGCAAACTTTTCTTAGATTTTTGGAATTGTAGAGAAATCATTGACAACGGTACTTCAAACTCTCGGGGAAGGAATGACATGAAGACCTTGAATGATGAAGGAATGAAATTGGGGGTTACCAGGGGAGGGATTGATTGGGGTTGGTGTCATTTTGTACATAGCAAATTTTACTGACGTGTTGTGCAGCAAACATTGAATTATGATTTGATTTGGGGAAAACATGTTAAAAAAAGTATATTACATGTAATCAGCAGTCAATGGATGCGTGATGGAATATAAATACTATATCTTGAGAAATACACATCTAGATGGCATCCTTAGGACTTCATACAGCTGATGTTCGTTGCTAGTTTCATCATCCACCACCCTTACCTTCTCTGGCTTCTCACGTTTATTGTTGTCAAACTCATATTTATGCTTTCTTCCCTTCATGTCTTGTTTTATCACAACTTTAGCCAAATCTCCTACCTTCAGCACAGTTGAATCTCTTGTCTTATTCTTCAATGACACACTTTGATGTCCTGTATCTCTTTTCTTCATATGTTCCAGTGCTTCAGCTTCAGAATGCATAGAGCAATCTGAACTTTCTAGTGATCACCAAAAGCTTCTGCATCAGCATTGACACTCTACACCCTCTTTGCTTTATGCTTCTATGCTGCATTCCCTGCTTCCTCCTTATAATCTCAGATTTAATAGAGGTTGCACTAGAAGAATCAGCACCAATCCGTGCCTCTTCCTCCTCTACCAGCTCAATATTTTTCCTTTCACCTTTGCTTTTGTAAACTACACTGTAATTTACAAAACAAAAGTTGAAAGGAAAGATATTGAGCTAGTAGAGGAGGAAGAGACACGAATTGGTGCTGATTCTTCTAGTGCAACCTCTAATAAATCTGAGGTTTATAAGGAGGAAGCAGGGAATGCAACAGATAAGCATAAAACAAAGAGGGTGGAGAGTGTCAATGCTGATGCAGAAGCCTTTGGTGATCACTGGAAAGTTCAAATTGCTCTATGCATTCTGAAGCTGAAGCACTAGAACATATGAAAAAAAGAGATATAGGCTATCAAAGTGTGTCATTGGAGAATAAGACAGGAGATTCAACTATGCTGAAGATAGGAGAGTCGGCTAAAGTTGTGATAAAATAAGACATGAAGGGAAGAAAGCATAAATATGGGTTTAACAACAATAAACGTGAGAAGCAAGAGAAGGTAAGGGTGGTGGATGATGAAACTGGCGACAAACATGAGTTGTATGAAGTCCTAATGATGCCATCTAAAACAAAATACCGATGCCTCAATCATAAAAAAATGTAGTTGTCACTTACTTGCTTTGGTGACCTGTCTCTCTGCAAAAAATTACATTAGATAATGTTAATCAATTCTCCTTCATCATGATCATTACGATTAGCATGAACGTCGTCAGCTTCTTCTTCTTCGATAACGTTAGGAGTGATTTGTGCGGTCAAAGGACTAACATAGGTGTCCATGTATGAATCATCATCTTCTAGATTAACACCAATTGTTTTGCCCTGCAAAACCATGCACCACCTTTCATCACAAGGGTCTTGCACGTAAAATACTTGTCTAGCTTGTTCTGCCATGATGAAAGGGTCATTGTGGTAACCAAGTTTCTTTAGGTCTACCAGCGTAAATCCTATATCATCGGTGCGCACACCGGTGTTGTTGTCAACCCATTTACATTTGAAAATACATACCGTAAATTTCACATAGTTAAGCTCCCAAATTTCATCAATGAACCCAAAGTAAGGGATGGAAGCTACACAGGGATTGGCATCATTCACACTTGCAAAGTGTTGAGATTCAGCCCTTAGGGTGACCCCGCTGTTCTACATTGTACTTTTGTCATCTTGTGCTTTTGTGTAAAATGAATACTTGTTTATGTCGTATCCTTGCGAAGTTATAACATTTCTTTTAGGCCCATCTGCTAGCTTTCTTAATGTTTCTGAAGCATTCTCATATGCAAAGATTGTATCTTTAAACCAATCACAGAAAGTCTTGTTATGTTTTTTCAACACCCAATTCTTTGACATTTTTGGATTATTCTGTTCAACTAAAACTTCATGCTTAAGTATGTATGGAAAAACTTCATTACTGTTGTTCAAGACATACAAGTGAGCTTGTAACAAATGTTCTACACTTGGAGTGATCACATGCAATCCTCTTGAACCCTTACCACCCACTTTGTCATCATGCCGAGACTCGGGAAGGCCAACAGGTTTAGCCTTCTCTATGTATTCTGAAAAAAATTCAATGGCTTCTTCTGCAATGTACCTCTCAACAATAGATGCTTCTAGACGATATAGATTCTTTGTATACCTTTTTAAGATCTTCATGTATCGCTCAACCGGGTACATCCACCGTAGATAAACAGGACCACGACATTTGATTTCTCTGACCAGATGCACAATCAAGTGAATCATGATGTCAAAGAAAGCAGGGGGAAAATACATCTCCAACTGACACAGTATAATTGCGGCCTCATTTTCCAACTCATCAAACTTGACAAGATCAATGACTTTTCTACATATAGAATGAAAGAAAAAGCACTGGCGAGTTATCACTAACCTTACTTTGTTTGGCAAGATGTCTCGTATAGCCACGACTAACAATTGTTGCATGAGCACGTGACAATCGTGAGACTTTAACCCTACAAGCTTAAGCTCCTTCAACTACATAAGGCTCTTAATATTTAAAGAGTATCCTTGTGAAACCTTCACCCGACGAAGACACTGACAAAAACTTATCTTCTCCTTTTTGGACAAAGTATGGCAGGCTGGGGGCAAGTAAATTTTCTTCCCATCAGACCTTGGATGCAACTGTGATCGTATGCCCATATCAGCTAGATCTTGACGGGTATTCAAGCCATCCTTCGTCTTGCCTTGAATGTTAAGGAGCGTCCCAATCACACTGTCACAAACATTTTTCTCCACATGCATAACATCAATACAATGTCTAACGTCAAGATCAGACCAGTACGGAAGATCAAAGAAAATGGACCTCTTCTTCCATATGCAACTCTTACTTTTATCCTTCTTTTGGGTCTTCCCAAATGCAGTATTCAGGTGTTCAACCCGCTCATATACCTGCTCACCAGTCAACTGTATCGGCGCAATATCATGCTCTTGACTTCCATTAAAAGCTTTTTTCAGTCGTGTGTAAGGATGATTGGGTGTTAGAAAGCGGCGATGCCTACTGTAGACAGTTTTTCTCCCATGTTTAAGTTGTGTGTAGCTTGTGTTTTCTTCACAGATGGGGCATGCATGATGACCCTTAACACTGTAACCGCTGAGATTCCCATATGCTGGAAAGTAATTAATGGTACAAAAAAGCATTGCACGCATTTCAAACGTCTCCTTGCGAAACACATCAAACACTACAACCCCCTCGTCCCACAACTTTCTCAGATCTTCAACCAATAGACTTAGATAAACATCAATGTCATTTCCTGGCTGTCTTGGGCCCGATATCATCATAGACAACATCATGTATTTTTTCTTCATGCACAACCAAGGAGGCAAATTGTAAATTACTAGTAGAACTGGCCATGAACTGTGTTGAGTGCTTAAGGTGCCATATGGATTCATTCCATCACTGGCTAGTCCAAGTCTAAGATTTCTTGGCTTTTTTCCCAAAATCCGAATACAAACCATCAATCTTTTTCCAATGCGAGCAATCAGCTGGATGACAGACCATTCCATCAGAAATCCTTCCATTTGCATGCCATGTAAGGTCTTTTGCGTCGTCCTCATTAGAAAAAAGACGCTTAAACCTTGGAATGATTGGAAGATACCACAAAACCTTCATTGGGGGGCCCCTGTTGGAGTTTTCATCAGAACTGCTTTCCTCTTCATCCTTCATTTTGTATCGTGAAGTCCCACAGATAGGGCATTTAGACATTTCTTGGAATTCATGCCTGTACAGTATGTAATCATTGGGGCAAGCATGAATCTTCCGATACTCCATACCCATCGGACACAATATCTTTTTCGCCTTATAGTAACTTTTAGGCAATGTGTTGTCCTCTGGAAGCAAATTGTGCACTACCTCAAGCAGTGAGGTGAAACTTTTGTCACTCCACCCATACCTGGCCTTCACATTAACCAGACTTAACACCACAAACAATAGGGTTAAGGAATTCTTGCACCCCGTATACAAAGGCTTCTTTGAATCACTCTGTAATCCTTCATACACAGGGGCATGTGCTTGCTGGGAAGACTCTTGTCCAAGGTCACTAATCATGTCCTCCAAGCGATCTCCCATTTCTACATCAAACGGTTTAGATTGGGACCTACTCTGCATGTCTGTCACTTCACCATGCCATATCCACGTTGTGTAATTCTTCTTAATCCCATCACACAATAGATGGTCCCGTACATCATCCAGTAGTTGTCGTCTTCCATTCAAACAGTCAATGCAAGGACAAAAATATTTTCCTTCATTCGATCGACCTCTTTCTAAAGCGAATTGCAAGAATTGCTCGATGCCATCCTCATATTCTGGGCTCATGCGACTTTCATTCATCCAACTTCAATCCATCTAAGTAATTCCATGCATGAAAATCTCAGTTTTTTATTTATAGGTGTGGCCCTATCCCATTTAGGAAGACTGTCTTTTATGTTAGCTTCAAACATCAGGGTTAGCATTATTTTGAAAATTTTGACAAAATTTCGGCAGCATTTCGCATTGGTCTCCAAGTACACGACATGACATCGGTGAAATGAATTTCCCGATAATCAAGTATGCACCCAGAGAACAACTTGAAATGCAGTGTACCGAAATTTCATCAAATTAATCAAAATAATAATAACCTTAATGAATGAATCTAACATAAAAATATCAGTCTCCCCAAACTGTCCAAACGGACAATTCAAGACTAAATACAATGACTAATGCAAACTGTCCGCAAGAATCATTGCATTCAGTCTCAAATGGGAATCTAGGGTTCACTCAGCATGAACAACAGTTGTTTATATAGCAAATTACATCGATGACATACAAGAACATACAAAAGGTAAATTTCAATTACAGACAAATATCAACATCAACATTTCTTTATGTAACTAATTTCAAATTCTGGGTTTGGAGGGTGGTTATGCTTTATTATTGTAGTTGGGTATGTGTGTGTGTGTGTGTGTGTGTGTGTGTGTGTGTGTCTTTGTGTGAGATGAGGGTGTGTGTGTCTTTGTGTGTCATGAGGGTGTGTCTCTGTGTGTGTATCATGAGGATGTGTGTAGTTGTCATGCTAGTAAAATTTGAGGGCAAATTAGTGATCAGGGTTCGATTTTGTGTGATTACAGATTATGGAAATATATCCACTATTGCTTTAAGTGTGAATGAGCCTGTTAGTGTGAAGGAGAGGAGGGAACGTTTTCTATAGGGTTTGGGCTTAGCTGATTCTTCTTCCAAGGTTTGTTCACAAGAGAAAATGAGGTTAGACGACCCATCTATCAGCTTGGGATTGGAGAGGATGAGGGAGTGCAGTGGGCCAATCTCAAATACTTGCATTTTGCATACTGATCAAGTAGTATCTGAGAAGTTGATTCTCTCTGCAAGCAAAGCAGGTTCTACAGAAAAAATCTCTTTGGATGAATTCAAAGGGGGTCCCCAACATGAAGCAGAAGCAAACATTGAACGAAAAGAGCATGAGTTGTCTTATACACCTCAGGACCACAAACCCAGAGAATGTGTTTCACAAGAAGAATTTCAGGATTTTGATATGAGTAAAAGAAAGACGAAAAACTTGTGGAAGTGCTTTGTCAACCTTAGGAAAAGTAGTGAAGGAAATGTAAGGTCCAAATTGAATGCAGGGACAAATAAAACTCGAAGAATAAAGGTGAAGCAGAATAAAAAGAGGTGCCTGGAGTTCAATGGCCTATACCTTGGACAAGAGGTTAGAGCACAGAAAGGCCTAGTCTGGACCATGAAATTTAGTTCATCTGGTCAGTATTTAGCGAGTGGAGGTGAAGATGGTGTTGTTCGCATTTGGTGTGTTACATCACTAGATAAATCCAGTATTTGTTTCACCCCACAAGACAGTACTTCTAAAAGAAAAGTGGAATGTGACAACTCTTCTCCTCAAAAGAAACACTTAAGCCAACCCTTCATTTTCCTTCGAAATAGTGTTTTTCAAATTGAGGAATCACCATTGCAACAATTCTTTGTTCATTCCAATGATGTCTTGGATTTGGCTTGGTCTAATTCAGATGTGACTTTAACTAGCATAAGCTGTTACGTATCCTAAATGATGGCTTAGACAGGTCATGGAATCCATGTCGAGATTTACATTTGACTTTACTATAAGGGCCGTATTTCTTTATTTATGGAGGGTGTGTGTGTGTGTGGCTGTATTTATTGAGGCTAATATAGTTTAACCATAATAATTGAATTTAGGCTTCCAAATTTAGGCTACATTTCATTCCTATATTTCAAAGAAGTCAGACCTGCCAAGAGCATAGTTTTAGGTTGGATTTGGTTTGAATAATTGAGTTGCAGATTACATCAGAATCAAGACTCAAATTATTATTATTTTTTGCTCAGCAAAAATAAGTGATATATTATAAATAAGTACCAAAGGTACTAAAGTACATAAAAGGATGGGTATACAGCAGGTTCAGATCGCTATACAAGACTCAAATTATTAGTCGTTTCATTTCAGTCCATTCATTATTTAGGCTGCTCTTAGGTTGATTCAATCCATTCATTAGTCGTTTCATTTCAGTCATCAAATTTTTAGAGTAGAAGGTCACTTCAACATTTCTAAAGAAGTTAAAAATACCATATAGGAAAAGGTAGGGTGCAGAGGAACATGAAGTCAGATACTGGATCCACCACCAATTGTAGTCTTCACCACACAGCTGAAAGTAGGGAAACTTGCAGTGCTTTCAATTGCAGTGCTTTCAATTGAATCAATGAAGTGATGTTTCTGCTTAAATCCAAGACATGTAGTGAATTAATTAACAATAAATCAATAAATCAATGAATTCAGAAGTCTCATTATTGGGCAAGCAAGGGGCAAATCAAATAATTTGCACTTAATCAAACCCACATGGGTTGATCTCATGTGCATGCAAGCACACTACCATTTGTAACTTGTTTTAACCTTGTTGAAAGATTTTTGTATATATAGATTTGAAGATAGACTAAAGTACCTAACGTGGACACAGAACCTTTTGAATTATTTAAAATTTACATCAAGCAATTCATAGTACTAATCTTTTCGAAATAAAATTAACCCCCACTCACAAATTTTGTGTCTAGTCATATTATAAGTACCAAGATACACTTATGTTGGAGACACATGCAAGCATTAAACAACAAAATGCATAGTTAAGTTAACAGTAACAATGTTCCCATGATCTTCTGATTCATAAGCTGCTTCATGGTTTTTTAGTCTTAACCATTTCCAATTATACTTGTTTTATCTAATCACATTATGTGTTTTATTTCATAGTCTTAGTTTAAATATTTTTTAGAAGTTGTAAAGCCATCAAAGCAACCTCTCTTCATAAACAAAAAAGTCAAAAAATTAACCCAATCAACTTTAACTCCCAAATTTCAGAATCAGAAGTTATAGATTTACAATTCAACAATATGGTCAGAACCTTGGTCAGTCTCATTCAATGTGATGACCCCATGCTCCTTCAAGGGGGGAACATCAATAGGAAATAGAACACCACCTAATTCTATGAACTGAAAATTAACTGCATCAAATTTAGGAGCAACCTTGTGTTCCACAAACAAGAGAAGAAAGTTTTCATATGCAACAAAGTATGTCATTTCGGTTACAAGAAAAAAGGAGACACCTTTGAACACAAGCATATCTGATAGCTTCCCAAATCAGATTACATATACAATCTGATGATTGGTGCCTCTATGCTGCTGCTTACCTAAACTGTGCCCTGCTCCAATTTCCTTTCTGCTATCTAGGGATACCAATTGGAGTCAATCCGAAAAGAAAGGTGGTGTGGGAACCCTATAATCACGAAGTTCAAGGCTAGGTTGAACAAATGGAACCAGAGAAGCATTTCCTTGGCTGGCAGAATCACTCTAATCAATGCTGTCCTAACAGCATTGCCTTTGTTTTATTTGTCTTTTTTAAGGGCCTCTACAGCAGTGATCAATAGGTTAACTGCCATCCAAAGGCAATTTCTTTGGGGTGGTAATCGAGAAGGGAAGAAGATTGCTTGGATATCTTGGAGACAGTGTTGTGCTTCTAGATAAATGGGAGGTTTGGGGATCAAAGATATTAACATCCTCAATAATGCTCTCTAAATGAAATGGAAGTGGCTGATGTTTCATCAACCAGATCACCTTTGGAACAGGATTTTGGTCTCTAAGTACAAGGGATGAAGAGGATTGGATCAGGGGCCACAAAAGCATTATTTCTCTCCGTGGTGGGCTGATCTAAGGGCTATTAACCAACAGCAGAGTATGATTGATGTCTCTAATCAATTTTCTTGGAAGGTGGGTAAGGGAGATCAGATTCTTTTCTGGGAAGATTCTTGGGTTGATGGTGGGATACCCCTCAAAGACCAATTTCCAGAATTATATGGAATCTCTTCCCGAAGACTTCACATTGTGGCAGATATGGGCTCCTTCTATGAGAATGGGTGGGAATGGAATCTCTGTTGGAGAAGAAATTTCTTTGATAACGAGATGGGGATAGCTTTAAAATTTATTGATCAAATCACAACAATCAGCTTAAATGTCAACCTGAAGCACAACTGGGTGTGGAAAGCATAATCTAATGGGATCTTTTCTACCAAATCTGCATAACAAGTTATTAAAGCTGAGTAGCCTTATGAAGTCCAGTGTATGGGTTTCCATCAGCTGTGGGATATTAAAATCCCTCCTAGAGCCTTATCATTTTCCTGGAGATTGCTATGGGATAGACTTCCTACAAAGGATAACCTATCTAGGAGACAAATTCAGACTGACAGTGACCTATGCCCATTCAGCCAAAGACAAGCTGAGTCTGCCACTGTAGGCCGATGGATAACTTCCTCCAGCATTCATCTACAGCAGGATCAATGGCTACTAATAGAAGATGGAAAATTTGGTGGCTGGTAGCTACAAAGTCAAACTGGAAGCTTAGAAATGACATGATCTTTCATAATCAGTCTTTTCATATCTCTAAGCTGGTAGACAATACAATCTTCCTCATGTGGACTTGGCTGAAGGGGTGGGAAAGGGATTTCAATGTTCCTTTTCACCATTGGTCCTCAGCAATGTCTTTAGTTTTTTTATAAAGTTTGTTTTGAAGGGCTGGGTTTGTTGTTGGGTTGCTGATCCTTTTTATCTTACATGAGAGTTAATATCCTGTGTTATCTTGTAGTACCACTGGTACTATTCTTATATTAATATAAATTATATTTGCAGTTCAAAAAAAAAAGATTACATATACAATGAGTTAAGAAAAGTTTCTATATAACATAAAGTAGTAATCTTGTAAACCTTAGCATCCCTTCTCCACAAATGGCCATTTTATCAGAAGCAGAAAATACACTATGTGAGGACACCACAAGTCTCCTCGAGGATAATAAAAATCAGTACAAAACTAAAAAACAATCAGCCAACTTTTGAATCAGAAAATAGAATCAAAACAACTTCCTAAGTCAAAATTATAATTGCCTTTTTCTTTTTCTTAATGAAGAATATACGTTGTCTAATCTCTAGACCCGCTACATATGCCCATTGGATAACATAACATATTTGTGTAAGTCTACTAAAAGTTAAAAATTGATTCAACAAACCCAAAGACATATTCAAATTAAATCTGTCCAGGGAAATGCATTTGGCAGTTGCTTTGTTTACCTAAGAAACAAAATTAAAGAAACATAATGAAATCAAAATCGAAATAAAAATCACGACAATCGAACTTCCTATGGCCAAAACTAATAATTGTTAATTCTATTGCAACGCAAGCTTTACTAGTATGGAGCCCAAGAAAAGAGCCTATTAACCATCAATTTATTCAGAGAAACCCAATATAAAAATAACCAATTGAATATTTAACCTATAAATTTATATTTTATTTGAAATCTATTTGTTTTGGTTTAACTTATCCTCAACTTTTTAAAATGGCATAAAAATTATCCCAAATGACAGACTAAGCTGAAGTGGAAACCAAGAAAGTGCTTCACTAACCAACTTCATTCACAGAAACTAAAAGACAAAAGGTAAGATGTAGAACCTCAATGTTCAACAACAAAGAAAACAAATCTGTTTTTGTTGAATTTAACAGATATCTATAGCTTTGGATAAGTAAACCATTAAGATTCACATGCCAATATCAAAATGAAATAAAGGTGCAGAGTGATGTGTCATCAGTTACTCATGGATGCCATTGAGAAGAGTACCTTAGGTAGTTTATTGAGAATGAGGAGCATCTAAGTGTAACTCAAATCAACAGTTTTGCTAGCTTCAGCATTGGGTTTATGTGGCCTTGTGCTGGGTATGGGATGCACATAGAAAAAAAGAAAACACAAATCAATAAAAGTAGCAACTTAGCATAAAAAAAACTATAAAACATGAACACCCACTAAAACTTAGCATACTTATACCATCGTGCACACAGCTACAACAACCCACAAAGAACACGAAGTTCACCTACGTACCTCGCGGAGAAAGCTTTAAGCTTTGAGCACCCACGAGTGTTTCAGCACCCTAGTACCTAGCGGAGGAGTGTATAGGGTTTTCTTCGAGCCACACTTCCAAGAGTAGTGTAGGGGGTTCTATGGCTTCGAGCGAGAGGTCTCCGACAGTATTGAAGACAATGTGGGACAATGTGGGTGTCAAGGGAGCGGTTTCCGGCAGATTTCAGGTGGGAAGAGAAAGAGAAGACTGATTTCAAGCAGGAGGAGAAAAAGAAGAGAAAGAGAAGACCGAGCGCGCGGGTTGTGAAATGTCAACGTTTTAACTTATAAACATAACAACATCAGTTTTTTAAGGATAACCGATGTTAACTGAATATAGTTAACATCGGTTTTGCCAAAACCGATGTTAACATCAAACAGGTTACATCGGTTTGTTATAAAACCGATGTTAGGATGAACTCCTTAACATTGGTTTTCTCAAAAACCGATGTTAATTCTATGAAGTTAACATCGATTTTTCCAAAACTGATGTTACCATATTCATCTTAACATCATGTTAACATCGGTTTTTTAAATAACCGATGTTAACATGAAGTAGTTAACATCGGTTTTTCTAAAACCGATGTTAAGTAACTTCATTTAATTACAAAAATGCCACAGTGCTTTCTTTAACATCGGTTTTCGGAATAACCGATGTTAATGAAGTGATGTAGAAAGCCTTTTTTTAGTAGTGTAAGGTTGTTTGCTTGTGGTTTTAAAAGAGATGGGTAACCCACTCCATACACCTTTATGTTTTTAAATGAGGGTGAATGATTAAGGTTGAATGACCATCGGAAACGGGATGGAATGGCTACAACAAGCACTAAGTATGTGGAGGAACTTGTTCAAGAAGAAGGATCCCTTGAGGATGCCTCATGAGTTTCAAGTGGGTATATACAGATTTTATTTTTTGAGTCATTGCTTTGAATTTTAGTTTAATGAAAACCGAGCTATTTCTTTAAAAATGATAATTTGTGTATGGAGACATTTTATTTTACCTATTATGAATATGTTAAGGATGTCTTTTTTCTCAGAATTTCTAATAATGACGTTTTAAAAGCAATGACAAAAAGTTATTCATTAAATTAATTCCATGGGTACTATACCCCTTGTAAAAATGTTAACATATTACTTCATTTGTCAATAAAAATTATTATTATTATTATTACATAATAATTAAGAGGTATTCATTTTGAGACAAATAAGAAAAATTTTCAAATAAATAAAATAAATTATTATCTCATCTTATTAATCAATATCTGAATATATTTTTAACTTTATATATATATATATATAGTGTGTGTGTGTCTATAATAATATATAAATGAAATATCTTTTTTATGTAGATATTTATTTTGTTTCACATTTTTACCTTTAAAATAATAAAAAATTATTATTTATATATTGTCTTTCATTTGCTCATGTAACTCACTTTATTTAAAAAAGGGCAGTTTGATTTTTTGAATGAATTATCTATAACAATAAAAGTAACTGCACACTAAAAAATTGATACCTCTCACGTTCAAAACTACCACAAAGTTGCATAACCTTTAAAACAATTGTTCCAATCCCAACTCTCACACGTTCTACAACTGCCATAGCCTATAACATGTACAACATTATTCTTAAAACTGATTTCCTTTCTCAAACTTTCTTCCTCACCCCTTTGTCTATCAGCGCACCTCCCATTCATATCCGAATCACTCTCTTGACATTAATATATTTTGTTTACTCTACAGGCATGTTAGTAAAACATTCATATAATATTTCATGGGATGAGATCGGAGATTGACATTGTCTGTAACGGGGTTTTTTTTTTAACGAAAAGGGATTTTTTTTTTAAATGAGATTGTTTTTGAATTATTTACCGAGTAATTTCTCTTGAGTTAGAAGTCGTACCATACTTTAATTTTTTTTAATTGAAGTTGTAAAATTATTTATGACTTCAATATAAACTTTTTTTTATTTTACGACTTTGAAGTTATAACCTTTTTATTTTTAAAAAATTAAAGTTGTAAAATTATTTATGATTTTAATTTAATTTTTTTATTTTATCAATTTTTTTTATTATAACTTCAAAATCATAATACTTATTTTTTAATTTGAAGGTGCATGAGGTGAAGTCTTGAACTTGGCTACGACTTCACTGACTTTGCTGACTCCGCTGTGTCCTCTTTCCAAACTTTATGATATTATATATTATTTTATAACATTAAGAATTTTTTAGGCATTTTTTTATTTTATTTTGTTTTGTTTTCAATTTTTTTATAATTGTTAACAAAATTTATTTATTTAATTATTAAATAACTAATTTTAATTTTACTTATTATTAATTTTATTTAATATGTTATATATTTTTGTAATGTTTTATTATTTAAAATATATTATATCTTTTTAATATTATTTTATCTAAATATTTTTATCGTAACACCTGCTACGACTTATCTCTTTAGTTAAATAATTCAAATATAACCATCTAGAAAAAAAACCACTTTTTATGTAAAATCCTCCTTTTTTTCAAATTTTATAATATTATATATTATATATTAGAATATTGTAGTTCATATTATTATTTTAGGGTTTAATGTGTTAATAAGTTATAGCATCTTAAATAAAAGATTATATAAATTTTAAATACACAAAAATATTAAAATAAAATAATATTGACAAGAAATAATATATTCTAAATAATAAAGCATTACAAAAATATATAACATATAAAATAAAAACATAAAAAATATATAGCATATTAAATAAAATTAATAATAAGTAAAATTAAAATTATTTATTTAATAATTAAATAAATAAACTTTGTTAGCAATTTTAAAAAAAATTGAAAACAAAAAAAATAAAATAAAAAAATGCCTAAAACATTCTTAATATTATAAAATAATATATAATATTATAAAGTTTGAAAAAAAGGACATACTGAAGTAATAGCCAATCTCACGACTTCACCTCTATGCACCTCCAAATTAAAAAATAAGTATCACAACTTTGAAGTCCTAATATCAAACAAAAAACTATTGTAAATTAAAAAAAATTCACTAAATTCATAGATAATTTTATGACTTCAGTTTTTTTTTTAAGATTACGACTTTAAAGTCGTAAAATAAAAAAAATTTACACTGAAGTAATAAATAATTTTACTACTTCCGTTAAAAAAATTAAAGTCAAAATATATGTTACGACTTCTAACGCAGAAGTCGTGACACAATTTACCCTTTTAGGTAAATAATTCAAAAATAACCCCATTTATAAAAAAACCTAAAAAAGCTGTCTGTCATAGAAGTAATGACATTTCATCTATCTTTTTTTTTTTTTTTTTGTGTGTGGGAACATTTAACTTTGTTCATTACTTCACAATTTTTTCTTGGTTTTACAGAGGAGAATAAGCAATGAACAAGAGAATAACGATTGAAGTATGAGTGAAACTTTGCAAAGCCTTTGGAATGAAGGGTATATTTGTTTCTTATTTTAAAACTTATTTTTTGTTTGAGGAAATTTTTAAAAATGAACTGTTAATAATTATTTGACCGTGATAGTTGGTGAAGACATATTTAAAATGAACAGTTTTAAAATCAGTTTCAATTTTAAATTAACAATTTTGCATAAAAAACTGAAATGGGTTTTTAAATCAGATGAATGACCATTTATTATGAATCCAAATATTTGGGTTTGGTCGAATTAATGTTGTGTACTTGTGTTCAGCTTCAAATATTTTTGGCTTATAGCCGTATAGGTGTGCTAAATATAATTGAGTTTTAAAACTTCATGTAAAAATAAAATTGTCTTAAATCTAAGTTGACTTCTAAACAAAAACAAGTCGTGTTTATTAGGAAGATATTCTAATTTTCCTTTTGTAAAACATATTTACTATCTTTCTTTTTAAAAATTTGTGGTCGAATATATTCTGAATTTTTCTGGCTGAATATTTTAAAATACTTGATGATGTTCATTTGCTGATTAATTTTTATGGCTATGTAGGTTCCAAT
The DNA here is from genome assembly GCF_004193775.1 of Glycine soja. Lineage (NCBI taxonomy): Eukaryota > Viridiplantae > Streptophyta > Magnoliopsida > Fabales > Fabaceae > Glycine > Glycine soja. The sequence goes on from NC_041002.1 coordinate 41,409,235, forward strand.
CGAGATAAAAATTGCCAACAAGTGAACAACACACGAAGTTGTTTCTAGTATGATCATTGCAACTAATGTTTTGTAAAATTTAGGGGGTGTTTGGTTTGCATTCTCATTTTTTGTTTTCATTTTTTATTTTCGTTTTCTAAAAACTGTTTTCATTTTTAAAAGATTAAAATTCAGAAAACATAGTTTGGTTTGACTTCTTATTTTCTGTTTTCAGGAAATAAAAACATGAAAATTTATGATATATTGACTTCTTGGCTTTTGTGTATTTTTAGATTTGTTTAAAATTACATTCTTTGTCATCGCATTTTCATTTTACCCAAAATGAGGTTCCTATTTTCAACTGAAAACACTGAAAAATGAGATTTTATTGTTTTCATTTTCTGGTTGTTTCACTACTAGAAAAGTGGGATTTTACGACAGCCATTTTACATCGGTTGATGGAAAACCGGCTTAGAAAGAACATAATGGCATTTTGGTAAATAAATGCAACACCTCTACTACGGTTTTCGGAAAAACGCCTTTAAAAGACCGTAATTCTAAGACGTTTTTTATAAAAACCGCCTTAGAATATGACTCTACATTTTTTAATATTTCATTTTCTCCCTCCAGCCTCTCGCGTTCTCTCTCTTCAACTTCCCTCTCATTCTTCGACTCCACTTCTAGGGTTTCGCCGTCATCGCTGGTGCCCTCCTCGATGCTCTTCCTCCTCTAGGGTTCCTTAGCCGTCATCGCTGACGCCATCATACCATACATGTAACGTGCTTCATCTTCACTTTGTTTTGTTCTTCTTCTTCTTCATTTTGCTTCTGCCAATTTCGATGTCGGCAATTCCTATTACCTCCAGCTATGCTTCCACCTTTTCTTATTCTGCTGCGTATGCTCTTCATGAGAAAGACACGACACGGCGATGAAGACGGAGAACAGTGGTGTTTGTGTATGTACACTTAATTGTATTTCTGTTTCTGCCCTTTGTCTAGTCTAGTACACTTGTATATGCAAAATCTAGTCTTGTATGCAGTGTCTGTTCTAGCAGTGCGTCTCTCTTTTCCATATATGTAGTTATTTACTTGTAAGTATAAATAGATGCTTATGAAACTAATATTATCTACAACATTTATTTTCTCCTAAATTCTGCAGTGAAGATGTAATTGTAGCTCTGACTGATATCTTGAAGCTACCTCTAATGGATAAAAGCAATGGCTGCAGCTTCTCTAGCATATCTTCAATTGCTGTCTTTTCAAGTGCTGTTTTTGTTGTCTCCTTTATGTCTTATACTGTAGCAGCAAGCCCTTGAGCAAAAGGGCTTCAAAACCTTTTAGTACCCTTATTATTTTAGGATCAGGTTTGCACTTTCTTTTCCTTCTTTTCCATCCATATCAAAACATTTCATGAGAATTCCACAAATTTATAGTTTTATCTGCTGTAGGTGGTCATATTGCTGAGATGCTTAATCTACTAGCAGTGTTACAGAAAGGTAGGTTTAATCCAAGATTCTACATTGTTGTTGCTACTGATAATATGAGTCTTCAAAAAGCTCAGTTGTTGGAGAATTCCCTGGCTGCTGAGGTTCTATTTTTTGCTATGTCTCTCAAAGTACCTTTTATTCAATGAACTATATTTTTCTTTTTTTTTCTTTGGTGTGTGTGTGGGTGTTTTGGTGGGGGTGAGGGGGAGTTCTAAAATATAAATTGGGTAGTTTTCAACTTGGTGCTCCTTTATTGCAACATATGGATCAATATGTTAATGGCTATAGAAATAGGTCTTCAACACTTTGTTTATGCTTTCATTTGATAATTATAGGAAAATTATGGAACTCTTTGTTTGGAGATAGTATATAGGCTGAAGTCCTGTATATTTAGATGTCACAATAATTGGCTTTGACTGATGATTATAAGCATGACTACTGCTAATGATTCAACCTGTTGCTTGAATAGGTAGATCCAAAGCAATGTTGTCTGGTGCTTTATAGTTTTGTTACATGACTGTATCTAGGAATCTAATAATAGCTTATTGCCACAAGAACTTTGTAGTCTTTAATTATCTGCCATTATCCTTGATGAAAATTATTTTTAAATACTAAATTAAAATATCTGTATTTTTTAAATGGTATCGATAATATGTTTTGCTGATTTCTGCCATTCTTTCTGGTTTGCTAATCTCAAACTTTTGCCAGTTGCAGATTTGGGGACAGGAAATAGACAATATATATCTATCTAACTTGTCCTTTTCTGTTTTCCATTTCTTCTATTAACATATATGTAGCTTATCAGTTTTGGAGAGCATCATTACCTGCCAAAATCAAACATGTTAACGAATTTGATTCAATTAAATAATTCTTATTTGACTCAATTAAATAACATGCTAACGAACATATAATGATAGCTATAAGTTTGAACTTAGAATTACATGCAGACTGTCTAAACCTTCACCACTAACACTAACCTATCCTAATGAGTTTAATCTCTTAATACATTTAGTACGTTCATGATGAATCAGAAACTTTATCTGATATTGATGATGAAGAAGTTGATTTGTACATTGATGATGAGGAGGGGAAGCATATCAAGAAGATACTGTGGGAAACAACATATAGGGAGTATCTTGAGGTACATATAACTTTATCTACTATTTTCTTTTTAATAGTGCTAGATCAAGTTGTCCGTTAAGTTTTTTTTTTCCTACTATCTATCATGATTAGAAGTTCAAATTCAGAACTGGGTGCTTGTACTTTTGTTTGTTCCTGGTTTTCTGTTTAATTTTAGGCTTATTTGGGAGGTTAATCTGCACGGATCTCACTCAATCTTCCTTTTTTTTTTTTTCAGGAGCAGGCAGCCAAGGAAGCAGCTGCAGCAGCTAGCAAGAAAGCTTTTGAGGCAAAATTTGAAAACTGTTCGGAGGATATACTAGCGGCAAGAGAGCTTGCTGCATCTTCTACTGAAGCTGTGGCAAAATCCAAAAAGGTACTTTCTGAATCTTGTGAGGTTCTTCGTGTGAAATTAGACCATAAGTAACTTAAGATAAATATTTCATTAAATCCACTGTTAGATTTTTATCTCTCATTACATAAATTATGTCAAGAAGTGTCATGTCAACTTGATTTTAATCCTTTATTAGTACATCATTTAATTAACATAAATATGATTTCCATAATTTATAAAATTGACTACTAGATTTTGGCTTATCAATAACCAATTTATTTGAAATTTGATATTCACGAACACTATATTTCTCACAATTCAATGGTAAGATTGATGAAGATCACATAAAATAAGTTACTCAATTGTCGAAGTGTTTCAATTCTTTATAATGTCGTTCATGTTTTACTAACATGGGCATTAGTTTGGAATTAGTTGCTATGAAATAAAAAATTGGGACTTCATGGCCAGTGCAAGCAGAAAGTGCTAATTACCACTGAAAAATATATTTGTGATTGACAAAAATTTTTTTAACTGCTTTATTTTCAAATTGATTATACTCCTCGATATACTTTTCAATGGCTGTGCTTTCGTAGAGTGGATCCAATAGTTATGCACTGTTTTTTTTTTGTTTACATAGTATCATTTATGCTGCATAAACTACTGCAAGACTTCAAGCGTATAATTTTTTTTGTTTGTTGAATACACTATTGCAGGAAATGAGACAGAAACGAGCTTATGAGGCAAAAAATACAAGGCCAGCTCAATCTGCTGCAGAGGCCTTTGGCCAAATGTCTAATAAAAAAAGGGTATTTATTCAACAAGAGACATACATTTTCTTTAGATATTCTTATAGCCCAATACATTGTATATTTGTAAAATGTCCTGTATATTCTACTTGGTTGTATGTATTTTTTAAATTCCTAGTTTCTTTTTTTAGGAGATTTTAACATTGATGTAGTTTAGTCTATATATTGACGTTATGTGCAGTCTTTTGAAATGAGGAATAAAGTTAAGTTGATCTATTTTGTCACTCCTACCCTTTATAACTAAATTATTGTAACAAAGTTCTATTTCATAAATTATATTTGGTTAAGATAATGATAAATATAAGATTTGAGTAAGACCTTAATTATTATGTTAAAACTTATCGTGAGAAAATTTATTTCTACGTCTACATTTAATATACATTGAGCTTATATGATCCTTCATAATAAAAGTATTGAATTATATTCCTTTAAATCAAGTTAGTTGATTAAATTATAGAACATAAATTGTAAGTACGTGTTTTGTTTTTTTTTATTCACTTATTCCTTTTTTTGGTTCTATATTTCCTTATTCTTTCTGATTCCCTCCATTCTGTCCTTTGCAAGACATTATGAGCCTCCTTTTTGAAAAAGAATATAAAATTGTATATATAAGTGTGCAACTTAGAAATAAATGGTATGAATGAATTGTGGCACAATAAATTACAATATTAAATGCAAAATAAAACTGCATTCCCTTAAGCATATTAAATTGATTAAATTACAGAACATTAATTGTGACTATGCAATGTGCTTATCTTTTTTTTTTACTCCCTTATTTCTTCCCTCCTTCTTACAAGCCGAATTATGAGTCTTATTTATTTAATTTAAATATAATATAAAGGGAAGGAATGATGTCCAATTCAAAGCAAAGGAAAACCTGTAGACTCAAATATCAATTAGGAGGTAATCTTTTTATTCTAAAATAAATATTTTTTTAGGTTATTTTACACATATAAAAATTAATAAATAAATAAAAGAGAATAATATTAATATTAGATTAAAAACTGGGTGCTTGTACTTTTGTTTGTTCCTAGTTTTCTGTTTAATTTTAGGCTTATTTGGGAGGTTAATATGCACGGATCTCACTCAATCTTCCTTTTTTTTTTCAGGAGCAGGCAGCCAAGGAAGCAGCTGCAGCAGCTAACAAGAAAGCTTTTGAGGCAAAATTTGGAAACTGTTCGGAGGATATACTAGCAGCAAGAGAGCTTGCTGCATCTTCTACTGAAGCTGTGGCAAAATCCAGAAAGGTTAGAGGTGTTCATGTTAGAGGTTATGGTGTTCATGTTCGATTTATAGTTATAGACCATTTTTTGGCTAGTACCTAGTAGCATAAGATTTTAGAAGAGTTGGTCCTCAACATGGTATATCAAAGTGCTTATGGCCAATAGGTTAGAGGTTTCCTGGCTTCAAGCCTAAAGATTTTACACGTGAGGGGGAATCTGAGGTATAAATTGTTCCTGACACAATAGCACTGCACTAGCTTAAACTCTTCAGATAGTTGCTGCTTGAGAGTTTGACTTAAACTTGTTCGATTGAGTCTGCAATTTTTGGGACCTACTTTAGGAAGGAAGGAAGGAAATGTTCGTAGGCATACATGCTCCAATAAGTCATGAGTCATGTTCCTTATTTTTCTTCCTCCCTTTTCTTTTTATTGGTCCGTCATCTGTCATCTCCTTGCTTCTACTTCCTATGTTATTGGGGGTTGCTAAAGCTTTCTTCTACTTCTGTTCAATGCATTATGCATAACTCATCTTTGAATCAGTCATGCTTGTGTGTGTATACATAGTCTAAAAATCCCATGGGATTCCTTTGTAAAACCCCAGGATCAAGGGATTAGGTTAATCCAAAAATTACTAGGTTATGATACATTTGTAATTATTAAGAGAATATTTGTTTTTGTATTTTCTAGTAGGATCTGATTATTAAATTTTTCTGGAGTTTGTTCTCTTTTAATGCATATTTTCCTAGTTGATAGGGGATGTTGATGTGTGATTGGTTGGATTGTTGCTGGGTGGGTGCTTGGGTGACTTGGCCTGTTAAAGCTGATGGTATGTTTGATTAGCACGGTTTAGCCCAATCCACTGTTAGGTGGGTGGTTTGTAACTGTCTAGAACAGACGAGTAGAAAAGGAACTCAAAAGTGAACTTTTGCTCCCTAGGGTCCATATGGGCGATAGAACTATCATTTGGAACTCTAATTTCAAATCCTTGAGAATTCAGGTTTAAGGCTTCTTTGTTGACTTCTTTTTAGATAAAGATGATCTTAGATTTTTTGTGATTTAGGGTTTTTTTATGTGTGTGCAGCTTTGTTGGTCAAATTTTTTAGATTCATTTTAATTATTCACATAAGATCTTCTGAAATTGTTAATAAATTACTGACAATACTTGTTTGCTTGTAGAATTTGCAGGGTCTCAAATCTAAAGTCAATTTTAAACTCCTGAATGAATTGTTTGATGAAATGGTAATTCTCTCTAGAACTGTTTTTTCTTTTTAATGCATGTAATAATATTGATACTTTTTGAGTTCCACCAACACAAGAAAATATCTCATATTAAAACCTTGTTTGGATAAACTTCTCATTAGCTACTTAAAAGAGAAGAAAATAAAAGGATAAAATGAATAAATTTCCTATAAGTTAAAAATTAGGTTATGCATATGCTAACTTATAGAAAGAAGGATATCCCATTTAGCTTCTCCTAAACCTGATTTTAACGGATACATAAGCTAATTTTAACTTATTAGAGACCTTCAATTCATTTTATCTTTTTTTTTTTCACAAGTGTTTCTTAAGTCCAAAGAGGACCTAGGTTCTTGTTTGGATAAATTCTTCTTTAAGAACTTACAGGGGATGGAAATAAGAAGTTTAAATAAGTTTTTTCTCCTACGAATATTGCTAAGGGCATTGGTTAAGAAATTAAAAAGAGAAAGTATTTATTATGAAGAATCATAGGAGAGTGCAAAAAATATCATGGGTATTGTAATTTTATGCCTCCCAATAAAAATATTTCTATTTTTAGTTCCTTAACCAATAATATCCTTAGGACACTGGCTGGCATTTGTCTTCTCCTACAATCTAAAATTAGCTTATGGGAGAAGTTTATTTCATTTTTTCTTCTTATTTTCCTCTATATCGAAAAACTTATGCAAATAGGCCTAAATGATTTTGCTTTACCTGCCTGACATTTCATTCTTGATTTACTGGATAGTTTGACATTGCTTTATCTCAACATGTTTAAAAGACAAATTTGGAAAATAGTATCTATATTATAGTTCTTTAAATCAAGATGTTGGACTTCATTTAAATGTTCTATCATACGCAGGATACGCAGGAAAATACCGATGGTCTCAAGAAATAGAAGAAAGTACCTATAATTTGTTTTCGGAGCATTCTTTAACACTGTTTAATTGCCTAAAAGGATTATAAAACTATATTATGTATACACATAGTTAATAGTAATAGAGTTTCCAGTTTTTTCATTATTCTACATCGGTTGAGTGATAAACGATGTAGAAACCCTTCAAATTCTACATCGGTTGACTTATAACCGATGTAGAAACCTTGCCATTTCTACCCATTCTACATCGGTTCAGTAATAAACGATGTAGAAATCTTTCAAATTCTACATCGGTTCAGTAATAAACGATGTAGAAATCCTTCAAATTCTACATCAGTTAACTTATAACCGATGTAGAAACCTTGCCATTATTACCCATTCTACATCGGTTGATTGATAATCGATGTAGAAACCCTATCATTCAACATCGGTTTCAGTCTTAGAATCGATGTAGAAAGCTTACATTCTACATCGGTTGAGCTACACAACCGATGTAGAAAGGTCATCCTTCAAAGATGGTTCTTGAACCGATGTCGGTATTCAACGACACTGTGTTACCACCACGCGTCATAACCGATGTAGAAAGTCCATTAGAACCGATGTAGAAGGCCTTTTTTTTAGTAGTGTTTCCTGTTTTTATTTTCGCCGGAAATATTTTCAAAAATCCAACCAAACACATTTTCATCACCATTTTCTGTTTTCAGTGAAAATAAAAACTGAATACAGTCAAACAAACACCCCCTTAGGTTGTTATGTTATCTATCACTTTTGATTATATATTTGTACCAAGGTTTGCTTCTGTTTTTCTTTTGGTAAGATCTTTTGATTTTAGTTCTATGTAAAACTTAAAATTCATTATTATAGTAACCTTTTTTATTTTCATATTATTTAGTCTCATAAGTTTATGGTATATAAAAGATGAATAATATCATTTCTTGGATTTATTAGTTTGTATATATTTAATACAAGCTGGATCAAATTACATCGATGTAACTTTGATAACTATTGTACTATTTTATAACTTTCAACTTAATAATATTTTCTTAAAATTCACCGTTAGATTAAAAATCTCTTTCACATATATCACATATACAAAATTTTATATTAATCTAAATCATTTGTTACCTTGTTCATATATATTAATATAAATATTTTAAAATATACTAAAATATGGATCATTTGATTATCTTATTCTTGTTGTTAAATTTTGACACAAAAGATGTTGATAATATGAAGGTATATTCAATTATTAGATCGATAAAAATCATATTCTATATCAAGTTATAAAAAAGGTGTAATAATTGTTAAAATTATATCGGTGTAATTTGATCACTCCTCATTTAATACATATCCACAATTTATTAATATGTCATGAGTGGATAATACAAATGGGATAATAAAATGCAATAATTTATGATATTTACCTATTTTACAATTCCATTCCATTTGCAATTTATGTTAAAAGTTCTGGTAGATTTAAATAATATAATTAATTTCTTAATGAATGAGGGATTTTAACTCAAAAAAATGAGTTAGGAATTTGTGTTAAGAGAGAAAAAGATTCAAAGCATAGTTGTGAAACCTGATTCGATCCGGTCGGTTGAACCGGTCCCATCGAGATCTGATAGCCTAACTAGATCGATTCTCTTATTGTATCAGTCACACAATTGATCCAAGATAACCTGACTAAATCCTATCAGTTAGACACCGGATCCCAGTTGGACCAGTCCGACTTGGTTGGTTTCACAACTATGTTTCAAAATTATACCTACTACACTAACCTCACTTTCTCATATATTCTCTCAGAAAAAGATGAAAATAAAATTTTAATTAGTACTTAAAAAATTTAGAAAATTAAATCGTTGTTCTACATCAAATTAACTATCTATCAAATTAATTGTTACGTTAATATAAAACATAAAAAAAGGGAAAGTCACTAAATTATCACAGCTTAAATATTTTATTGGACAAGAAAACTTTTTTATTTATAAAATTGTTAATTAATTTTATTTTTATTTATTGTTCTGGCTTGGGGTATCCTGTGCAGTTTCCCTGAGGTTATGACAAGCTTGAAGTTTATTCTTAATTTGCTTCCTTTAGTAAATTAGTTCAACTTTCGCAAATATTTTTTAATTGCTTCAATTTTAGGTCAATTGAAGGTAGTATAGTAGAAGAATTGGAAAGGGGTTCCTTTAAACGCCGTTGTTGGCATTGCTGCTCGAAATGAGAAAAAACACCACACCGCAACTATGAATGTTATTGAGGGGTTTCCGATCATCGTTATTGTTGTTGATATTGTTTCTGTTTTTTTTTCTAATAATCTTTTTGTTACTTTTTTCATTCTCTGATCGTGGATTGTGTTGATTCATATGAATATGGCTGTGTATCAATTTGTTTGTGTGGGTTCATGTTTTTTATGCCTGAGATTTTTCATCTGAGACAGTCTTCTTCGTTAAGAAGTTGAATTAGTCTGTGTGTTTTACTGGAATTTTGTTTTGAGTTTGACTTTCGTAGGGTTCTGTTATAGTCATGTTTGTATCAGTGTTTTGTGCTGTATCTTATTTAATATGGCTTTGTTTGTTTTGATCAAGTCAATCTTCGTTTTTAGAGTTGAATGGTCCTGTCTATTTTGCTGGAATTCAGTCTTCAGTTTTATGTTCAAGGGGTATGGATATAATGGTATCATTGAAGTGAGCAATTTGTGATCGTATAATTTATTTTTGTAGGTTTCATGTGATTTGAGTTTGGTTAGTCAAGAAATAATTGATGGATGATGATAGTAGAAATGAATAAAATGTCTGCTCCTTCATGTACACAACGCCTCTATGAAAGTTATCCCCTCCCCCCCCCCCTCTTTTGAGGCCATTCACTGTGCTGGAAACCTTAAAAAATTGATAAACAAGCAACAGTTTTTTGGTGTAATTTCTTACTATCCTTCAAGCTAAATGTAGCAGGAATCTGGTTAATTTTGTTGATTAAAATGCTTTTTTGGTATTATGGTTTGTCAAAATTTTCAATTTGAGCCTTTATTTGCTATAATGTTGGATGCTATTCCTTCTCTGATATTTTTTAATGATTTATAAATTTTAGATTTTATGAAGTTACTTACTGAATCAATAAGTCTCTTTTTCACAAAAATTACTCTAGATAAAAGTGACCATGACCATGTGAAAGACACCGTAACAAATTGGCAGTAGGTAAGAAAATGACAATACTTTGTCACCAATCAGTGAATTGAACTGCTACTCTGGAGACTTTTTATTCCAAAGCTCATGTACTTCATTGTTAAACTCAAATGAATAAATATATTTATTGAGAATTCTTAATGTTCTTGGATTGTCACTTGCTAAACACAAAAAAGAATGACTATACGTTCAAATGAAAAATTTAGCATAACTTTTAACTTGTTGTTTTCCATAGTTTTCTTGTTTTTAAATTTTAATATTGATTTACATGAGGTCTTTTTGGTGATATGAATACTAGAGGTCTGATTGGTAACTTTACAATTATTTGTTACTTAGAACCTTGAATTGGAGAGTATGCGTCGGAGGTCGGCTCAGGTGCGTGTCCCATTAGATCCTAATGCTTGGCAACATTTTTTTCAAATCACATTTTTGGAATGACTGAAGAGCCCCTAGACTTAATTTGGAGCCCTTATAAAAGCTACTTTACTCTCCTCTTCATTCATGTTACAAACAACCTAGCCTCCTTCCTCCTTCTCTCTATAATGCATAATCTTCTCTCTAGAATATTTTCACAACCACTAACCATATCCAACCAAATTCAAGTATGTTGTAGAGGGCATCAAGAGCTACACGAGGATGGTTTTCATTTTAATTTTGGATCTCATTTTTATAGAAGCCTACAAGTTACAGGAGAGTATTTCCTTACTCTTGGAACCTATTGGTCTAATGGGTGAAGCTAAGTTTCTCAATGGTGTTGTTAGTTTGTGATAAATTTCGTATTTGGTTCTGTTTGGCACTACGAATTATTCTGTTAGAATCTGATGATTTGGACTGCTAAAATGAGGATTGATACTTCTCATTATGTACCAACACGACCATCATTTGAGGATTGATACCTCTCATCATGAAGAATGAGTGAACATTTGTTAAGAATGGGTGGATGACATGTAGTAGGTACACCGGGGGACAATCCAAATGATTCAAAGGAACCTGTGGGAATGTTGAGTGCTGATAATCTGACTAAGGGCATTTCTGGTTAGTTCGGGGGACTTGCGGGCCTCATTTGGCATTCTTGACTATAGTGAAGTTATATCCATGGTTGGTGAAAGTGTCATGTTATGTATCGACAACAGACGTGTCCTCCTAATCGTCATCCATATATTGTGTAAAACCATTAAGGCCTACGAGGCTTAGTAGCAATGTTTGCAAAAGACCATTAATGCCAGTGCAACTTATTGGCAGTGTGGACCCAAGATGTGATAATGCATGAGATAGATGTGCGGACTAGGATACCGTGAATGTTGTTTGCTAGTGAGCCACAAATGGTGGTTGTGTAGGTTGTGTGTGATAATTCTTTGTTTGTTTCTTCTAAGTGAGCGAAGGACTTATCACTACTAAAAAAAAGGCCTTCTACATCGGTTCTAATGGACTTTCTACATCGGTTATGATGCGTGGTGGTAACACAGTGTCGTTGAATACCGACATCGGTTCAAGAACCATCTTTGAAGGATGACCTTTCTACATCGGTTGTGTAGCTCAACCGATGTAGAATGTAAGCTTTCTACATCGGTTCTAAGACTGAAACCGATGTTGAATGATAGGGTTTCTACATCGATTATCAATCAACCGATGTAGAATGGGTAATAATGGCAAGGTTTCTACATCGGTTATAAGTTAACCGATGTAGAATTTGAAGGATTTCTACATCGTTTATTACTGAACCGATGTAGAATGGGTAGAAATGGCAAGGTTTCTACATCGTTTATCACTCAACCGATGTAGAATAATGAAAAAACTGGAAACTCTATTACTATTAACTATGTATATACATAATATAGTTTTATAATCCTTTTAGGCAATTAAACAGTGTTAAAGAATGCTCCGAAAACAAATTATAGGTACTTTCTTCTGTTTCTTGAGACCATCGGTATTTTCCTGCGTATCCTGCGTATGATAGAACATTTAAATGAAGTCCAACATCTTGATTTAAAGAACTATAATATAGGTACTATTTTCCAAATTTGTCTTTTAAACATGTTGAGATAAAGCAATGTCAAACTATCCAGTAAATCAAGAATGAAATGTCAGGCAGGTAAAGCAAAATCATTTAGGCCTATTTGCATAAGTTTTTCGATATAGAGGAAAATAAGAAGAAAAAATGAAATAAACTTCTCCCATAAGCTAATTTTAGATTGTAGGAGAAGACAAATGTCAACCAGTGTCCTAAGGATATTATTGGTTAAGGAACTAAAAATAGAAATATTTTTATTGGGAGGCATAAAATTACAATACCCATGATATTTTTTGCACTCTCCTATGATTCTTCATAATAAATACTTTCTCTTTTTAATTTCTTAACCAATGCCCTTAGCAATATTCGTAGGAGAAAAAACTTATTTAAACTTCTTATTTCCATCCCCTGTAAGTTCTTAAAGAAGAATTTATCCAAACAAGAACCTAGGTCCTCTTTGGACTTAAGAAACACTTGTGAAAAAAAAAAGATAAAATGAATTGAAGGTCTCTAATAAGTTAAAATTAGCTTATGTATCCGTTAAAATCAGGTTTAGGAGAAGCTAAATGGGATATCCTTCTTTCTATAAGTTAGCATATGCATAACCTAATTTTTAACTTATAGGAAATTTATTCATTTTATCCTTTTATTTTCTTCTCTTTTAAGTAGCTAATGAGAAGTTTATCCAAACAAGGTTTTAATATGAGATATTTTCTTGTGTTGGTGAAACTCAAAAAGTATCAATATTATTACATGCATTAAAAAGAAAAAACAGTTCTAGAGAGAATTACCATTTCATCAAACAATTCATTCAGGAGTTTAAAATTGACTTTAGATTTGAGACCCTGCAAATTCTACAAGCAAACAAGTATTGTCAGTAATTTATTAACAATTTCAGAAGATCTTATGTGAATAATTAAAATGAATCTAAAAAATTTGACCAACAAAGCTGCACACACATAAAAAAACCCTAAATCACAAAAAATCTAAGATCATCTTTATCTAAAAAGATGTCAACAAAGAAGCCTTAAACCTGAATTCTCAAGGATTTGAAATTAGAGTTCCAAATGATAGTTCTATCGCCCATATGGACCCTAGGGAGCAAAAGTTCACTTTTGAGTTCCTTTTCTACTCGTCTGTTCTAGACAGTTACAAACCACCCACCTAACAGTGGATTGGGCTAAACCGTGCTAATCAAACATACCATTAGCTTTAACAGGCCAAGTCACCCAAGCACCCACCCAGCAACAATCCAACCAATCACACATCAACATCCCCTATCAACTAGGAAAATATGCATTAAAAGAGAACAAACTCCAGAAAAATTTAATAATAAGATCCTACTAGAAAATACAAAAACAAATATTCTCTTAATAATTACAAATGTATCATAACCTAGTAATTTTTGGATTAACCTAATCCCTTGATCCTGGGGTTTTACAAAGGAATCCCATGGGATTTTTAGACTATGTATACACACACAAGCATGACTGATTCAAAGATGAGTTATGCATAATGCATTGAACAGAAGTAGAAGAAAGCTTTAGCAACCCCCAATAACATAGGAAGTAGAAGTAAGGAGATGACAGATGACGGACCAATAAAAAGAAAAGGGAGGAAGAAAAATAAGGAACATGACTCATGACTTATTGGAGCATGTATGCCTACGAACATTTCCTTCCTTCCTTCCTAAAGTAGGTCCCAAAAATTGCAGACTCAATCGAACAAGTTTAAGTCAAACTCTCAAGCAGCAACTATCTGAAGAGTTTAAGCTAGTGCAGTGCTATTGTGTCAGGAACAATTTATACCTCAGATTCCCCCTCACGTGTAAAATCTTTAGGCTTGAAGCCAGGAAACCTCTAACCTATTGGCCATAAGCACTTTGATATACCATGTTGAGGACCAACTCTTCTAAAATCTTATGCTACTAGGTACTAGCCAAAAAATGGTCTATAACTATAAATCGAACATGAACACCATAACCTCTAACATGAACACCTCTAACCTTTCTGGATTTTGCCACAGCTTCAGTAGAAGATGCAGCAAGCTCTCTTGCCGCTAGTATATCCTCCGAACAATTTCCAAATTTTGCCTCAAAAGCTTTCTTGTTAGCTGTTGCAGTTGCTTCCTTGGCTGCCTGCTCCTGAAAAAAAAAAAGGAAGATTGAGTGAGATCCGTGCATATTAACCTCCCAAATAAGCCTAAAATTAAACAGAAAACTAGGAACAAACAAAAGTACAAGCACCCAGTTTTTAATCTAATATTAATATTATTCTCTTTTATTTATTTATTAATTTTTATATGTGTAAAATAACCTAAAAAAATATTTATTTTAGAATAAAAAGATTACCTCCTAATTGATATTTGAGTCTACAGGTTTTCCTTTGCTTTGAATTGGACATCATTCCTTCCCTTTATATTATATTTAAATTAAATAAATAAGACTCATAATTCGGCTTGTAAGAAGGAGGGAAGAAATAAGGGAGTAAAAAAAAAAGATAAGCACATTGCATAGTCACAATTAATGTTCTGTAATTTAATCAATTTAATATGCTTAAGGGAATGCAGTTTTATTTTTGCATTTAATATTGTAATTTATTGTGCCACAATTCATTCATACCATTTATTTCTAAGTTGCACACTTATATATACAATTTTATATTCTTTTTCAAAAAGGAGGCTCATAATGTCTTGCAAAGGAAAGAATGGAGGGAATCAGAAAGAATAAGGAAATATAGAACCAAAAAAAGGAATAAGTGAATAAAAAAAAACAAAACACGTACTTACAATTTATGTTCTATAATTTAATCAACTAACTTGATTTAAAGGAATATAATTCAATACTTTTATTATGAAGGATCATATAAGCTCAATGTATATTAAATGTAGACGTAGAAATAAATTTTCTCACGATAAGTTTTAACATAATAATTAAGGTCTTACTCAAATCTTATATTTATCATTATCTTAACCAAATATAATTTATGAAATAGAACTTTGTTACAATAATTTAGTTATAAAGGGTAGGAGTGACAAAATAGATCAACTTAACTTTATTCCTCATTTCAAAAGACTGCACATAACGTCAATATATAGACTAAACTACATCAATGTTAAAATCTCCTAAAAAAAGAAACTAGGAATTTAAAAAATACATACAACCAAGTAGAATATACAGGACATTTTACAAATATACAATGTATTGGGCTATAAGAATATCTAAAGAAAATGTATGTCTCTTGTTGAATAAATACCCTTTTTTTATTAGACATTTGGCCAAAGGCCTCTGCAGCAGATTGAGCTGGCCTTGTATTTTTTGCCTCATAAGCTCGTTTCTGTCTCATTTCCTGCAATAGTGTATTCAACAAACAAAAAAAATTATACGCTTGAAGTCTTGCAGTAGTTTATGCAGCATAAATGATACTATGTAAACAAAAAAAAACAGTGCATAACTATTGGATCCACTCTACGAAAGCACAGCCATTGAAAAGTATATCGAGGAGTATCATCAATTTGAAAATAAAGCAGTTAAAAAAAATTCTGTCAATCACAAATATATTTTTCAGTGGTAATTAGCACTTTCTGCTTGCACTAGCCATGAAGTCCCAATTTTTTATTTCATAGCAACTAATTCCAAACTAATGCCCATGTTAGTAAAACATGAACGACATTATAAAGAATTGAAACACTTCGACAATTGAGTAACTTATTTTATGTGATCTTCATCAATCTTACCATTGAATTGTGAGAAATATAGTGTTCGTGAATATCAAATTTCAAATAAATTGGTTATTGATAAGCCAAAATCTAGTAGTCAGTTTTATAAATTATGGAAATCATATTTATGTTAATTAAATGATGTACTAATAAAGGATTAAAATCAAGTTGACATGACACTTCTTGACATAATTTATGTAATGAGAGATAAAAATCTAATAGTGGATTTAATGAAATATTTATCTTAAGTTACTTATGGTCTAATTTCACACGAAGAACCTCACAAGATTCAGAAAGTACCTTTTTGGATTTTGCCACAGCTTCAGTAGAAGATGCAGCAAGCTCTCTTGCCGCTAGTATATCCTCCGAACAGTTTTCAAATTTTGCCTCAAAAGCTTTCTTGCTAGCTGCTGCAGCTGCTTCCTTGGCTGCCTGCTCCTGAAAAAAAAAAAAAAGGAAGATTGAGTGAGATCCGTGCAGATTAACCTCCCAAATAAGCCTAAAATTAAACAGAAAACCAGGAACAAACAAAAGTACAAGCACCCAGTTCTGAATTTGAACTTCTAATCACGATAGATAGTAGGAAAAAAAAAACTTAACGGACAACTTGATCTAGCACTATTAAAAAGAAAATAGTAGATAAAGTTATATGTACCTCAAGATACTCCCTATATGTTGTTTCCCACAGTATCTTCTTGATATGCTTCCCCTCCTCATCATGAATGTACAAATCAACTTCTTCATCATCAATATCAGATAAAGTTTCTGATTCATCATGAACGTACTAAATGTATTAAGAGATTAAACTCATTAGGATAGGTTAGTGTTAGTGGTGAAGGTTTAGACAGTCTGCATGTAATTCTAAGTTCAAACTTATAGCTATCATTATATGTTCGTTAGCATGTTATTTAATTGAGTCAAATAAGAATTATTTAATTGAATCAAATTCGTTAACATGTTTGATTTTGGCAGGTAATGATGCTCTCCAAAACTGATAAGCTACATATATGTTAATAGAAGAAATGGAAAACAGAAAAGGACAAGTTAGATAGATATATATTGTCTATTTCCTGTCCCCAAATCTGCAACTGGCAAAAGTTTGAGATTAGCAAACCAGAAAGAATGGCAGAAATCAACAAAACATATTATCGATACCATTTAAAAAATACAGATATTTTAATTTAGTATTTAAAAATAATTTTCATCAAGGATAATGGCAGATAATTAAAGACTACAAAGTTCTTGTGGCAATAAGCTATTATTAGATTCCTAGATACAGTCATGTAACAAAACTATAAAGCACCAGACAACATTGCTTTGGATCTACCTATTCAAGCAACAGGTTGAATCATTAGCAGTAGTCATGCTTATAATCATCAGTCAAAGCCAATTATTGTGACATCTAAATATACAGGACTTCAGCCTATATACTATCTCCAAACAAAGAGTTCCATAATTTTCCTATAATTATCAAATGAAAGCATAAACAAA
This sequence comes from Glycine soja, assembly GCF_004193775.1. Lineage (NCBI taxonomy): Eukaryota > Viridiplantae > Streptophyta > Magnoliopsida > Fabales > Fabaceae > Glycine > Glycine soja. Next base: position 41,426,698 of record NC_041002.1, read on the forward strand.
GTGTTGAACACCTATTTCTATAGCCATTAACATATTGATCCATATGTTGCAATAAAGGAGCACCAAGTTAAAAACTACCCAATTTATATTTTAGAACTCCCCCTCACCCCCACCAAAACACCCACACACACACCAAAGAAAAAAGAAGAAAAATATAGTTCATTGAATAAAAGGTACTTTGAGAGACATAGCAAAAAATAGAACCTCAGCAGCCAGGGAATTCTCCAACAACTGAGCTTTTTGAAGACTCATATTATCAGTAGCAACAACAATGTAGAATCTTGGATTAAACCTACCTTTCTGTAACACTGCTAGTAGATTAAGCATCTCAGCAATATGACCACCTACAGCAGATAAAACTATAAATTTGTGGAATTCTCATGAAATGTTTTGATATGGATGGAAAAGAAGGAAAAGAAAGTGCAAACCTGATCCTAAAATAATAAGGGTACTAAAAGGTTTTGAAGCCCTTTTGCTCAAGGGCTTGCTGCTACAGTATAAGACATAAAGGAGACGAACCAAAATCAAGGAGACAACAAAAACAGCACTTGAAAAGACAGCAATTGAAGATATGCTAGAGAAGCTGCAGCCATTGCTTTTATCCATTAGAGGTAGCTTCAAGATATCAGTCAGAGCTACAATTACATCTTCACTGCAGAATTCAGGAGAAAATAAATGTTGTAGATAATATTAGTTTCATAAGCATCTATTTATACTTACAAGTAAATAACTACATATATGGAAAAGAGAGACGCACTGCTAGAACAGACACTGCATACAAGACTAGATTTTGCATATACAAGTGTACTAGACTAGACAAAGGGCAGAAACAGAAATACAATTAAGTGTACATACACAAACACCACTGTTCTCCGTCTTCATCACCGTGTCTTGTCTTTCTCATGAAGAGTATACGCAGCAGAATAAGAAAAGGTGGAAGCATAGCTGGAGGTAATAGGAATTGCCGACATCGAAATTGGCAGAAGCAAAATGAAGAAGAAGAAGAACAAAAAAAAGTGAAGATGAAGCACGTTACATGTATGGTATGATGGCGTTAGCGATGACGGCTAAGGAACCCTAGAGGAGGAAGAGCATCAAGGAGGGCACCAGCGATAACGGCGAAACCCTAGAAGCGGAGTCGAAGAATGAGAGGGAAGTTGAAGTGTGAGAACGCGAGAGGTTGGAGGGAGAAAATGAAATATTAAAAAATGTAGAGTCATATTCTAAGGCGGTTTTTATAAAAACCGTCTTAGAATTACGGTCTTTTAAAGGCATTTTTCCGAAAACCGTAGTAGAGGTGTTGCATTTATTTACCAAAGTGCCATTATGTTCTTTCTAAGCCGGTTTTTCATCAACCGATGTAAAATGGTTGTCGTAAAATCCCACTTTTCTAGTAGTGTATCTGTTTGTGGGTTAGCATCTTTGAGTGTAGGAGGATCCCTAGGAACTTTTATATGTGTTTAGTCATCTTACTTAATATTTACCTTCGATACTTATTTACTTATGTATGGTGGCCATAGAGACTCATCTCAAATCTATGTATGTATATATGTATATATATACATATACATGATGGTATTTCAAAGATCTGAGGTGCTTTATTTAAAGTTTAATTATTTATACATATCAACTTATGGCTTTAAATGAAACAACATTTTGTAAATATGTATGTTGCATACAATTTCGAAAATAGATCACTTTTTTTCCAAGTTGATAACTTTCATTAGAAAAAAGAGGGTTGAGGAGCCTTCATGAAAAAATTTATTTCAACACTTATCAAAAGGTTTTGAATTCACTTGTTTATAAAGATAAATAAAAGGTATTTGAAGTGTATTTGTAAATCCAGATTTTAAGGTGTTACATTTTTCATTTCCTGCCTCCTTTCTTGTTCCATATTTTGGTGTTGAAGTGCATAATGTCATTCCATTCTAAATGATAAGAGAGTATAAATTTCAGATTCAAGATACATTACAATATATGACTTCTTACAATAACATGGAATTAGAAAATTTATTGAATAAAAAAAATTATACAAAAAATGTTTCATAAAAGTTTATATGTAACTAATTGTAAGGAGCATATAAGAATGATGACAAATATTGTTCATAACCTGTCCATATAAAGTTACATTTACAACGCCTGAATGCATATTAGCAGTGCCATAGATGAGATAACCTCTTTTTTCTATTGCAATGTTTGCCTTTTGGGCGTGAAGAGATTCACCACCATCATTTGTGGGAATGGTATACTCTACCTACAAGGAATTAGGAATTCACTTTTGTTACTCACTCTAATGTAGATTGAAAAGTCTTGATTTTTTTCCTACAAAGTACTATCTTTAATAACTTTTCCACTTGACAATCATGAATTAGTATTTTGGAAGCATTTGATCTCACTCGGTCGATGGAATCTAGTATGTAAACCTTAACTGGTACTTGGTATTTGTTCCAATCAACCCAACTTATTTTTTATCTTAAGGAAACCATTCTCTTTGAACCTTGAAAATCCTCTATTTGTTTGCATTGTAAGTTTTCATGACAACAAAAGAAACCTCCTTTATAATTTGTAGACAATGGTTGCTTATGTATATCCCTTGTGACATTATGAAAGTCCTTCGAGAGATTCATATGGTCACATCTACATTCAGTGCTAGGTTTTTTATCTTGTGCTCCACGTGTATCAATGGCCATGATGTTGAGCAACCATTTCTCTTCATATCCATTTTTAATTTTTGTAGGGTTACCTTGTTCTATAGCATAAGGCTTGAGAATGTTTGAGGTAGTTCCTTGTGATTCAACTCCAAATCCCAATAAAATGGGAGCATACCATCATTACATGTGCCTTCATTTCTTTGGTAAACAACATCCTCGTGACAGTGACTCTTAGGATTGGGTGACATAGTAATATTTTCATGGTACTTTATTGCAAACCCATGATGAAGGTAAGTTTCATATGAAGGTATAGAGTTCCCTTCTTGATCAACTAGTTCGACATCAAAACTCTTAATTCCCACATGACCTTTTGCTGCAATTGATCTCAGTCCCATTTCAAAACTCTTAGATACAAAAGTAGCTATCTTGATATGGTTTTTATGCTTGTGATATAGTGAACATGATGTACTTGTGATGTGTCATTATTTTCTCCTATTTCTTAACCTTTTTTGTCATCATTTTAATTACTGATTAGCCTTAATTGTCAAATTAATTATGCAGTTTTATCATTTGGGCCTACTTGACTAATTTTGTGTTTTTAATTTAATTTCAGGAGAATTATAAGCAATTGGGCTTGAATCCGGAATTGGGCTTGGACTTGAAGAGAGCAGACAATTTTATCTTATCTAGATTTTATTTCATCTAGATTTTATTTCGTCTAGATTTTATTTCATCCAATCTTATCTTATCTTGTCCAAATTTTATTTTATTTCGTTTATGGGCTTGGACTTAAAATAGATTTGTAAGCTTTGGGGTTGAGGACATATATAACAGCACCAGGGTTTTAGTTTAGGAGTTTTTTTTGGGAGAGGAGAATAATTTTAGGGTTTTGCAATTCCAGTTTTTATTACTGTTCATGCACACTGTTCACGTAGAATAAAATTCGTTTTTTGCAATTTCGTTTCTGCTTCAATTTATAATTTCGTTTTCTGCTGATTAATGGAAGGCTAAGTCTCCAGCGTTGTTTTCTCTTGAGGATCAAGCACAACTCTATTTGAGGTTTTGTTATTACTATTGAATAATAATCAATTTTTCCTCTTCACCAATTACTATGTATTTTTTGCTATTAATCCATGCATGCTTAGTTCTTGATTAATTGTCTCTGCGCTTAATTTACGTTCATGCTTAATGATCAGTTTCGTTCATGATTAATTAGTGTATGTGTTGCTTAATCACATAATGACAACCTTATGTTAATTTTCGCTTAGTAATTTAATTTAGGGTTGGATTAAGTGGTTGAACTGATTAAGGATAAATTCTCGTAACCTAGAATAAGAGACTTTCTTGTGAATCAAAGGGGAAACAACATGTTTTAATTCTGTTATTTTCTAATTCAAATTTGCTTGCTTTTTAATTTACAAAAACAAACAACCCCCCCCCCCCCCCAATTCATTACTATTTTATTACTATATGTTATGAACGTTTGGTTGACTATTGCTCGTTGGAAAACGACCTAGGATCACTTCCTAGATACTGCATTTTTAATGTTTATTTGATTCGGGTATGGCCTCGATCAAATTTTGCGTCGTTGTCCGGGAGCAGTGGGCCAAAGGTTCATAATAGTGTTTAGTTGTTTTGTTTTGTGTAGCGCTCTGTTTTGCATTTCAATCGCGTCCCCTGTTTAGCGACTGATTCAGTTGGTGTTTTGCTGTGAACAGTGATTAGCGATTGGGAGTTAGCGATTGATTTTGCAATTTAATTAGCGATTTTTGTTTTGATAGTTAGAGTTGTTATTTTTGGCTAATTTTTTGTGTGGTAGTTTCTTTTGATCCATATTTTGTGTGAAAAATACCAGGAGCACTTGGTGTGGTTGAATTTGAGAGAGACAAAAATTTTGGCAACTTGTTTTTAGCAAAACTTAAAACGGCCATAACTTTTGCTCTGGGTATTAGAATGACTATTATTATATATGCATTTGGGGTAGAAAAAATTTCCCATACTATGGCAACCCGGTTTAGCCGGTTGGGGTCTCCCAAACTCGAAAAATCAGTTGTTTACTAAGTTTGTTTTTTTTTTTATTTTTCAAGTATTATTGTCCTATTTTTCTAAACTTTGCTTAGGTAATTTTCATAGTTAGACTTTTAATTTTTGTTTGAAATTTTTTGTGATATCTTTTCATGATTTTAGGATGTTCCTCACAAAATTTCAGCTCATTTTGATATCGTTTGAGTATAGCTGTAGTTTTACCCCCTTGTTAGGTGCTTGTTGAGAAACACATTGTTTGCTACATATAGTGCATGACTAGGGGCAATCCAAGTGATTTACAACCCTTTGATCCTGAAATAGATAGAACCTTTCATAGATTAGTTAGGCATAGTGTGCATCCTAGTCATTCTGTGCATTTTGAGCATTTTGAGCATTCTGTTGAGGGTGATTCTAAATATTTTGATTTTGAGCATTCCATTACTAATTTCATATTGAGAACATGGCTCAACCTCCACCTCGTGAGAGGACTCTTAGGGAGATGGCTACACCTGATTTCACTTATGAAAGCTTATGCATTCAATATCCTGATGAGAGTGTTCCATATGTTCTCAAGACTGGACAAATACATTTGTTGCCCAAGTTTCATGGTCTTGCAGGTGAAGATTCTCATAAGCATCTTAAAGAGTTCCATATTGTTTTTTCCACCATGAAGTCCCCTGATGTCCAAGAAGATCATATCTTTCTAAAGGTTTTCCTCTTTCTCTGGAGGGAGTGACAAAAGATTGGCTATACTACCTTGCTCCCAGGTCCATTTTCAGCTGGGATGACCTTAAGAGGGTGTTCTTGGAGAAATTCTTCCATGCATCTAGGACCACTGCCATCAGAAAAGACATTTCAGACATCAGACAACTTAGTGGAGAAAGCTTGTATGAGTACTGGGAAAGATTCAAGAAATTGTGTGCAAGCTGCCCTCACCACCAGATTTCTGGTCAACTCCTTCTTCAATATTTCTATGAAGGACTTAGCAACATGGAGAGAAGTATGATTGATGCTGCCAGTGGTGGAGCTCTTGGTGATATGACCCTCGCTGAGGCTAGGAATTTGATTGAGAAGATGGTTTCCAACTCCCAACAATTCAGTGCAAGAAATGATGCTATTGTCCTTAGAGGAGTCCATGAGGTGGCCATACAGATCACCATATAGATCTTTGTCCTTCTTTGTAGCAATCTGGAGTCAATGAGCAACCTGAAGCTTATGCTGCAAACATTTATAATAGACCTCTTCAACAGCAAAACCAACAACAACAAAATCATTATGACCTTTCAAGCAACAGATACAATCCAGGTTGGAGGAATCATCCAAATCTGAGATGGACAAGTCCTCCACAACAACAACATCATGTCCCTCTTTTCCAGAATGCTGTTGGTCCAAGCAAGCCATATGTTCCTCCTCCAATGCAGCAACAACAGCAGCAGTCACAACAAAGACAACAAGCAACTAAGGCTCCTCCTCAACCTTCCTTAGAAGAGTTAGTGAGGCAAATGACCATCCAGAATATGCAATTTTAGCAAGAGACAAGAGCCTACATTTAGAGTCTGAAAAATCTGATGGGGCATATGGCTCCTCAGTTGAACCAAGCTCAGTCCCAAAATTCTGACAAATTGCCTTCACAAACTGTGCAGAATCCGAAAAATGTGAATGCCATCACCTTGAGGTCTGGCAACCAAATTCAAGTGCCTCCACCAGTAGCAGCACCTGCACCTGAACCTGTTAAGCTTCATTCTACACCTGAAAAAGAGGATGAGACAGTTGCACAAAAGAGGAAGCTTCCTAACAAAATTTTTCATGCAGGTGGACCTTCTTCTAGTAATTCTGACTTACCGCAGCCTCCTATCCCTCTTCCACTCCCACCTAGAGCAATTCCAAACAAAAAAATGGAAGAAGTGGAAAAGGAGATCTTAAAGACCTTCAGGAAAGTAGAGGTGAACATACCTCTGCTAGATGCCATCAAGCATATTTCAAGATATGCCAAGTTTCTAAAGGAGTTGTGCACCCACAAAAGGAAGCTCAAAGGCAATGGAAGGATTAGCATGGGCAGAAATGTGTCATCATTGATAGGTAAATCTGTTCCTCACATTCCTGAGAAATGTAAGGACCCAGGTACTTTCTATATACCTTGCATTATTGGGAACAATAAATTTGAGAATGCCATGCTAGATCTAGGAGCATCAGTTAGTGTCATGCCTCTGTCCATTTTCAATTCTTTATCTCTCTGACCTTTGCAATCTACAGATGTGGTGATTCATTTGGCAAATAGAAGTGTTGCTTACCCCGTAGGTTTCATAGAGGATGTGCTGTTCGGGTTGGTGAACTTATTTTTCCTGTTGATTTTTATGTTCTTAATATGGAAGAGGGATTTTCCCATGGTTCAGTTCCAATTATTTTAGGCAGGCCATTTATGAAAACAACCCGGACCAAGATAGATGTTTATGCTGGCACATTGTCTATGGAATTTGGTGATATTGTTGTTCATTTTAACATTCTTGATGTCATGAAACATCCATCTGAGGATCATTCTGTTTTTCGTGCTGGGATAATTGATCAGATTGTCGATGATTATATGTTTGATTTTGATCCTCTTCATGATAGGAAACATCCATTTTTATCTGATTTGTATACTTGTCATTCCTTATGCATTGACTCTGAACCTGAGTTTGAATTTGATCCTGTATCTGATTTTTATGCTAAGAGTGAATTTGAATTTGAGTCTGGTGTTGTACCTCTTGATGTTGATTTTTTAGAGTCAGAATGCACTAACCATGTTGCAGGAAGTACATATACTTCTGACTTGCTTTATGAGGTACAGGCTGAGGAACCTTCTTCTTCTCCTACCATGGTTCCTCCCACTGTTCAGCCACCACCCACACTAGAGTTGAAGCCCTTACCAGCAACCCTCAAATATGCTTACTTCGAGGACAAGGAAAAATTTCCAGTGATCATCTCTGCCTCCCTTGCTATTGAGCAAGAGGAGAAATTGTTGTTAGTTCTCAAGAAGCACAAGAAAGTCATTGGATGGACTTTAGCAGACATTCCTGGCATTAGCCCATCTACCTGCATGCATAGGATACTTTTAGAGGATGGAGCTAAGCCAGTGAGGCAGCCACAACGGCGACTCAACCCCGTCATTCAAGATGTGGTGAAAAAGGAAGTAACCAAGCTCTTACAAGCTGGAATCATCTACCCCATTTCTGATAGCCAGTGGGTGATTCCAGTCCAAGTGGTTCCTAAGAAGACAGGCCTCATAGTGATTAAGAATGAAAGGGATAAGCTTATCCCCACAAGAGTGCAGAACAACTAGCAAGTTTGCATTGATTATAGGAGGCCGAACCAGGTAACCAGATATTAGAGCTTCTAATTTCTGATTTGAATAGCTAAAAACAAAACAAGATCGTGTAGGGATGAGAACCCTGTTGACAATTTTATATGACTATATATGTAAAAAAAATTTAATGTTATTTTGTGGTGAGCATTCCTGTATAAAATGTCACTGTCAACCATCCATCCTTAAATGAGAATCAGTTACAAGATGGTATGAGATACTTAAGCATTCAAAAGGACATTAAAATCCTGCTTCTTATGGCAAAAATAGTCGTGTGTAATAATTTTATATTATACCATTCTTCATCTTTGAATAGCTAGTGATTAGTTGTATTATTAGAATTTCTTCCTTAAATTTTCACCTTTTCCTTTTTTGGTTTCTATAACACCAAATGGGCAATCTTCAACAAGCCCATTCCCACAGTGTACATTTACAGGTACACCACCTTCTCTAGATTGAGTAGATTCTATTTGTTCACTTTGCTATATGCAAACAGAGGCATTGGATTATTAGTTCTTATTATAAACACTTGCTTTCCTAGGGCCCTATGTTTTCTACAGATCTATTAATTAAGAGTCGAGGACTAATCATATTTCACAGCCTTCTATTTAGCACCGGCTTCAAACATAGCTACAGTACTACTCAGCTCATGAGCAGGAAATTTGGGGCATAATCAATACAGATTGTAGAGACACTTGAAACAATATGGCATGCAGAAATAAGGCAGGTTTGAGGTTTAGTTACCAAAACAATTCATGCAATTCATAGTTTAAGAGCAAGATACATAAATTATACCCAAGCTTGGAAAGAGGATAGGATGGAACTACATGAAAATTTGAATCAAAGGCTCACTCTAATTACTTCCCTACTATATGTACACTTGGCAAATTTGTTTTCACTAATATTAGTAGGTCATCACCACTGCAGTAGAATTTAAGTTAAATTTAGATAAGTACCTTATGAAGAGGCCAGCTACCTTGTCACACCTAATAAGTAAGAATTGAAGAAATTTCTACATGTATAATTGAACAAATTTGTTATCAAACTTGTGTGTGTGTGTGTGTCTGTGTGTGTTTCTATGATGAGTGTGTGTGTGTGTGTGTGTGTGTGTGTGTGTGTGTGTGTGTGTGTGTGTGTCATGAGTGTGTGTGTCTCTGTGTGTTATGTTTCTAATTTAAAGTTCTAAGCTGTTTATTTTGTCTTAGGATGATGATGATAACATTGTTCTCCATATAGCAGCAGAAACAGCAAAAATGATACGTGAAAATCTTGATTAGCTCATTGTATGCTTGGGAATCCTAATGCTGATGTATTAGTCAGAAACTACTGCCAAGTTGCAGCTCTGTGCACTCATTGTCATTAGATTTTGATAATTTATATCACTTGTAAAGCATGACAGCAAGTTTTCTTTTGGATTGAATTTCCTTTAATTTCTATATTAGTAACACTGGAGGTGAAGTAAAAAAAAGTAATCAATTACCAGGACAAAAGAATTTATCAACCAATTTCTCAAAGGGGGTCCTGTCATTGTAAATATACCTGCATCATTATCAACACGAGCATAAGATTGTTGTGTGTGTGTTTTTTTTTATCAGCCAAAAATATAATATATTCATTAATAAGTACCAGACGTACTAAATTGATACATATTTGTATAAGTACGAATCATAGCTGATTCTCTAACAAGCCTTGATATTATACAAGCTGAAAGAAAACTACATAAGATAATAGTGCAGAGCTGTATCCTATTTCCCTATGTTGGGGACCTTGCAGTGTTAAGACTGATTGTGGGTGCTTGCATATGCATGGCCACTTTCCCTTTGCTATTCCTAATGTATCTCAGTTGGCAGATACTGAGTTAAGGAAGTGAGAATAAAAAGAGACAATTGATGATAAGAAAAAGGTTGGGAAACTGGTGATTGACAAGGCTACGTGCCAGGCCTTATAGGGGAATGCAGATATTGGATGGGAATTCCAGCCATCAATAAACACAGCTGGTGGCTTAGTGTGTGTTTCTTGGATTCAAGGTGGACTTCGAGAAGGCGTATGATTCTGTTTCATGGTCTTTCCTGGATTACATGCTGGATAGGATGGGCTTCAACCTTACATGGAGAAAATGGATCAAGGCTTGTTTGCAATCTGCCACAATATCAATCCTAGTAAATGGCAGCCCTACAAAGGAATTTGTTCCCACTAGAGGTTTGAGACAAGGGGATCCTTTAGCCCCCTTGCTCTTTAATATAGTGGCTGAAGGTTTGACAGGAATGATGCGGGTAGCAACAGCCAAGAACCTGTACAGAAGTTTCATGGTAGGGAAGCAAAGTCAGCCTGTAAATATTCTGCAATATGCAGATGATACAATATTTGTGTGGCATGCTTCATGGGACAATGTCATTGTTTTGAAGCCTATGCTGAGGGGTTTTGAATTGGCATCTGGATTGAAGATTAATATTGCAAAAAGCCAATTTGGGATTTTTGGAGCTGGGGCTAATTGGATTCATGAAGTAGCACAATTTCTGAACTGTAGACATATGGAGACTCCTTTCCATTATCTGGGCTTTCCCATTGGGGCAAAGTCTACCAACAGCTTGGTGTGGGAACCTCTGATCAGCAAATATAGCTAAGCTATCTAAATGGAATCAGAAAATTTTATCTATGGTTGGGAAGGTTACTCTGATTAATTCTGTCTTGACTGCCCTACCCATATATATTTTATCTTTTTTCAAGCTCCCACGAAGAATAGCTCTCAAACTTGTGTCCTTGCAAAGGAACTTTCTGCGGGGGGGGGGGGGGGTGATCAAGGGCATAAGAAAATCCCTTGGGTGAAGTGGGATGTCATATGTCTCCCCAAGGAGGATGGGGGCCTTGGGGTCAAGGATATTTGTAAATTCAATCCAGTTGTGGGCCAAAATACTAATGTCAAAATATGGAGGCTGGTCAGATCTTAGTAATGGAAGGGACAAAGCTTGGCATTCTCAATGATGGAAGGACCTCCGAAAGCTATATCAGCAGCCTGAGTTCACTCTTATTCATCAGCAGATGGTATGGATGGTAGGGGGAGGGGAAAAAATTAAATGCTGGAAAGATAAATGGTTGGGGGATGATTGTCAACTTGAACAGCAATATAATCAGTTGTTCTTGATTAGTGGTCAGCAGAATAGTACCATCTCGAACATGGGAAGCTTCTCTCAAGGCAATTGGTGTTGGGGCTTAAAGTGGAGAAGGAATCTATTTGATTATGAGCAACATATAGCTATGGCATTTATGGAAGCAATTACTGATATACAAATCCAGGCTCATATGCAGGATATTATGGTCTGGAAAGCTGATCCCAGTTGTGTATATTACACTCTTCAGCAGAAATATAATCAGTTTTTCTTGATAAGTAGACAGCAAAAGGCCCACATTTCCTGATTCGAGGAAAGAAGCCTATCTATGGGAGGCAGAATCACTCTCATTAATTCAGTTTTATCAGCCTTACCTATCTATTTACTATCTATGGGGGGCAACATGGAAGCAAAGAAGCCTATCTATTATGTGGCTGGGGGATAATTTAACTCTACAACCAAAATATCCTACTTTCTATTTAATAAGCAATCAACATACCTTTCTATTTCTATTTTTTACACATTTAAAACTCAAACATATAAAATAAAAAATATATAACAAACTAACAAAGATAAAGACAAAAAAAAGGAAATATAAACTCACCTCACTTGGTGCTGCTGCCCATCATTTCACTCTCACAACAAATAGGAATCATGTACCTGCATGGAAGAAATAATCACACAACACACAATGATCAGAATAAGCAAATGCATATAATTAAGTATGATACAATATCAATATTGATGGAAGTAACAATGACTTGTCAAAAATTTGGATGAAATTCAATATGTAAATCAAAGCTTTGCCCCTGAAACCCTCTGTGTAATATCTCGGGGCCTGATTTTTACCAAATTAAGGCACCAGAGAAGAAGATCCTAATCTAAATGACTGATTCCCAAAAACACAATCAAAACCAATGTAAAAACTAAAAAGCAATGTCATAGATACCAGCTGGTAAGGGAATAAGGACTGAATTTTATTCAAAAGAAATAGAACCCCCAAGATGTTTGAGAGCCTGGTCTCTCCCTTCCTGAAAACCCACTAAAAACTGCCTAACCCCCCCTGCTGTTACTCCATAATTTATTCTACAATAACTGCATAAGGCAGTTACATATGGTCCTAAATCACTACAGATTCAGTTACGATTAACCCTTTGTGCCTAACTAGGGTTTCAAAACATCACAACAGAGACAGACCATTGAACAATGGATTTTCATCATTAACATACAACAGAGACATACCTTCGATGGAAGCGCAGACACGAACTCAACAATGTGGTTGCAGTCACGGAAGCGCAGCCCAGTTTGCGACAAACACGAACTCAGGCAGAAGGAGAAACAACAATAACGCCCTGGGAGTACCCTTTTCGGGACTCTTTCCTTTCCTACTTTTCTTCGACCTGCGAAAGTGAGCAAATGTTAAAACGACGAACGCCTAATGTTAAAACGAAAGGACGTACCTCAATGGATAAGTGGCAAAGACGATCTCCACAAACACGATCTCCACGATGTGGTTGCAGTCACGGAAGCGCGGGCCAGTTTGACACAAAGACGATCTCAGGTAAAAGGAGAAAGAAGAAGAACGATAGGGTTCAAGCGCGCGGGTTGTGCAATTTCAGAAGTTTAATATATAATGATAACAACATCGGTTTTTTAAAAATAACCGATGTTAACATCAACTACGTAACATCGGTTTTAATAAAACCGATGTTAACATCAACTCGATAACATCGGTTTTGTAAAAACCGATGTTAACTAAGTCTACTTATTTACAAAAATGCCATCGCGCTTTTGTTAACATCGGTTTTGTGAATAACCGATGTTAAAGGTCCAATGTTATATGTAAAAATTGTAGTAGTGTATATAGAAGTAGTTGTATACCTATATTTACATACTGGTACCCCAAAGCAGCAAGCCTCGTTGACATCATTGCATCACCTGAAATAATAAACAAATATAACATAAAATCCAGATTGCTAGATATATCTGAAGATTCAAAACCATGAGTTGTTTTTGAGCCCATATGAATAACAGTATTTTCAGCTTCACAGTCACTTCTATGATTAACTACGACAGTAAAAAACATTGAACTTTTCCAGCTAAGAGATTGGATACTAAAAATAATTGAGACGATTTATATTTTAAATATTGCACTCCCATGAGTAAAATTAAACTCAAACCACAAGTTAACAAAGATAATTTGATAAGGTTAAAATCAATAAGATAAAAATGTAAATTCTTTATACTGAAGATTTTGTAATCCAACTTAATTAATAGATGCAATTGAAAAAATATATATCCAGAGAGAAACAAATTATTAATAAGGCCCAATTTTATCCATCGCCCCTTCTTATTATCCACTCCAGTTACAATAGATCCTTGCTAATAGTACTTCTTTTAAGTCCTAAAAAAGTTCATACTAAATAGATGTATTAGTTTTTCCATTGTAGACCTTGTATATATATTTTTTGAGTTTAATATTATGCATTGTTAGGATAATATTTTTTTTACACCATCAAATAATATAAAATTATCACAAATATATTTTTTTAAGTAATTATTATAAAAGTGAGCACATTAGCATACATAACATTTTTTTTATTGGTTGACAATATAAAAACTTTTATACCATCCATGCATTCTACGTAATTTCATACATAAGTTCTTTTTCATAAATCCAAATATGCTTATCAGCTGCTTCCTTATAAAGTATATCAACCAAGTGAAAAGCATAGGGACTAATTGCTCCATAGTTTGAAAACTGTCCCTTAATCTATTGCTTTTAATTCATTAAAATTTTTAATTAATAAGTTTTATATTTGATTTTATTTCATTAATAACACACATTAACATTCTTTATGTTTTTTTATAGGGAGAATGCTTATCTTCTGTTCAAGTGTTTTCTTTAATAAATTTTGCATACATTCATAAATGATTACTTTTAGAATTTGTATGGGAAACAAAATGAAATAAAAACAGGTACAGATAAATTAGGTTATCTAAATTAATTGAGACTATATAATGTAATATTCAGTAAATAAATTAAACAGTGCAAAATAATAGATATCGGATAAAAAAAATAGTGATACATTGTAGTTTTACCAATAAGCCCAGGTTCTGACCATTGACCCCAAATTTAGGTCCAATAAAAATGGCTTTAGAGAAAGGAAAAAAATTATATATATATATATATATATATATATATATATATATATATATATATATATATATATATATATATAAAGGAAAAGTTTGAAAGTGATAAGCAAATTAAATTTGAAAATGATTAAAAATGCATGATATGTTCACAATATCATTTTACAAGCCGTTCTTTGAGATCTCACATTCTATACGCACATAATATTATATATATACCCAAATAAAATTTTTGTACTATAGGAGGCAGCACTTGATTTCATTTTATAAAACAATTATCATTATTATTGTTGTGGTAAACAATTATATATACTATCATATCATAGTATTTTGGTACCCGTAATCTTATATTAACATAGTATGTCATTTAAAAAAACCTATCATGTATTAATATTTAAAGTTTAATAAAAAAGCTTATGACAAATACTTTGGACCTTAAGATTTTTTGTTTGATACTTTTTGACATGAATATTTATGTAATATAAAAAACCCAAGTAAATAAATTTCTATAATAATAATAGTAAAAGGAAAAATTTAGGTTAATGAAATAATCAATCTACTATGTACATGAACCGCTTTGAGTTAAATCAAATTAAAAATTAGTTTAGTTTTTTAAAGCTCGAGTTATATTACTCAATTTGGATAATTTTTTTTATAAATATTTTTAAATCAATAAAATAAAATGAAATCATATTTTTAGACTTAAATGTACATTTTATTATTTAACCTATTATCATTTTATTACTTTAGTGTTTTTTTACGAAAAAAATAAAGAAATCATAGAATAAATCAGCATTGAGTTAATAATGCTTAAATGAAGTAGTCAGTAAAAAAAAAAATGATTAAGAGGAGAAGACTTCAACTGTCCTTCAACATACTGGAGTTATCCATCTACTCCATAAAATGGATTTTGCCTGCATAACTTTTGTGGCAAATATGAACTATCCATACAGAATAGGAAAAAGGTCTAGCAGCATGGTTGTCAGCAGCACAAACCTAAAATTCGGATAAAAATCTACCAAAATACTTAAACAGGAGAACAAATAAAAGATCTAGCAGCATGTAGGTCAGCACATTAATCAATTTTTTTCTCTCCACTACCATTACTGTTAGAAATATAATATATACATATATAACCATTTGTATCTTCACCTAAGAGCTTAAGCATTTGGGATAGTTGGTTGTTGGCAATTACCTTTCATTTCGATGTCCAGAAGCTATGCATTTAACCTTTACATAGCCACCAGGATCCATACCTCCACCTCTGCTCGTATCAGGCTTCAGAAGTGTAGCAGCTTCCCAAGACAAAGCAGTAATTATATCCAACCAACTCTCTTTTCCATCTTCATCACAAGTAGTTGGGTTCTCCACTTGTAAGAGCTGAGCTACCAGAGCTCTAAAATGCCCTTCCACTACAGTCTTCATGGCCTTCCTATGATCTTCACTTGTTTTATCTCTGCTACGACATTCTCCAGAACCAAAACTAGTGGAGTATCGTAGATACCCCCATTCCCCACCTCCAGTAGTACCTTCATCTTGGTCATCATAAAAAATAACAGCTTCTCTATCAGAAGAATAAACATAAAATAATAGTAAGAACAGAAAAAACAAAAAGTTTGACGACAACAACAGAATTCATCCAGAGACCGGCTCAAGGACTTGAGAGGCCTAAAACAAATTTAAGAAAGAGGTTTTTTATTTACTCATAAAATAGTTTATTAAAATTATCATTATTTTATTTAAAATTAATTTTTTGGGCTTTTTGTGATGTAAAATTATTGATTAAATTATCGTAATTAATTTTTATTTTTGAGTAGATAAGAGTACAGTAATTTGAGTAAATAAGAGTAAAATAAGTTATATTTTTAGCTTTTACCTGATATTGACACACTCAACAATAAGAAATATCAACTGTTCCCTTCTACCCTTCAAATAAAGACACATGCACATAAGAGATGAGAATAAACAAATAGGTATTGGGGAGCTATTGGCTAATGTGTCAAAGTAAAACAATAATCAAGTAAACTGAAGAAGTAGGAGATAAGACAAAGAAGTATGAGAGACAATGAGAAAAGAAGACAAAATTAGAATTAAATAAGAATAGAATAAAGAGAATAAAAATAAAAGAAAAGTTTTTGGATTTCTTTAGCTATTAACTATTAAATTTCTTTTTTTAAAACAAAGCTATGATATTGGTGAAGAGTTGTTGCTCATTAATTGTTATACCAATAAAAAGATTAAAAGTTACTTATAATATTTTAATTAAAATTTATTTTCAAATATAATTTTACAATAAATTTTTTTGAGGTATATTAGTACTAAAAAAAATGTGACCTTTTTTTTGGGGGCCTAAAGCCATTGCTTGGGCTACTTAGGCCTTAAGCCAGTCCTGAATTCACCATCATTAAGAACTATTCAAATATATATTTCTATTGCAAATGACATTGAGAACTAATTTGAAACAAGATCCTATCTAGACACCCTCTTTTTCAGTACTAAAATATCACCCCGTATCAGCACCATTAGGTTCATCTCTAGATCAGCACATGATGACATCAAAATTTTGTAGCACAACCTTATAAAATCCACATCTTAGCACAACTATACAAAAACACATATTTGCTAGACTAACATTCATCTATGTTCAACCAGATTCTCAATAAGCAAAAACTCTAGCTCATTTTATCTTTACTCGATGTGGATGTTTTCATCAGCATCAGAAATGCGAGGACTTAAATGACTCCAAATATTTACAGGGAATGGAAAGACAATTTCATTCAACAATTTGAAGAAATGAACAAAAAAGAAAATGTACTTGCTAAAGCAATATCCAAATTGGTTACATGTACTCACATTCCCTATAGCCTCAGAGGGATTTGCACTCCTCCCAGAATTTAAATTTTCTTGCTCATCTGTTATCTGATTAATTTGTGAAGATTGACGGGAGTTATACGACACACACTGATAAGGCTAAGTTCTATAAGGAACTGAACCAACAGTGATGCTACTATTGTGACAGGTGCAACTGGACTTAGTGTTGACAAAGCTTAGTAGATATTAATTTTGCATTTGTCGAAACCCAAGGATAACAACAGGTTCACTAACAATGAAGATAACAATGGGTTCACCGATAAACACATACAGAAAAGAGTCCAAACCTTAGTATATGTTTGGACATGATCTCTCCAAAGGAAACTTGTTTTAAGAACATCTCTTAGGGTCGATATAACCTCAAAAGATGTGGCCTTTATAATATCATCGTCTTTCTTATAAGTTTTATCCTGCAACACCAAGTAAAATTCAATAAGAGAATAATTCAATTCAAATCTTTCAGTTTAATGAAAATATAAAATGAGGAAGCAATAGATAAAGACATACCTTGAGATGTTTGACTTTTACAGTAAGTGGATCCTCACTAACCTGCAAAAAAGACAAATTTTAAGTGCTAAATAAACATCATAGAACAAAACTTCCCTCATCGGAATAATAAAACTGTGAAGCTCCTTGATGATAAAACCCATGGAAGAGAATGCTATCTTGATAGAGCAATACGCGGATTCCCCTGCCTCTTTGAACCATTCCTTCCACTATAGCTTCTTCTTCATTATCCTTATCGAAAACAGAAGCTTAATGCTATTGGCTTTCCGTTCGATGTTTGCTGGAACAATCTCCATCGGCAGCTCGAACTCCTCTGCAAAATTCACCGACGCAAAGAAATCTCCTGAAAATCCTTTGAATCCAAGTCGTTTGCATTGGTATTTTCCTCAGAGAGCTGAAACTTGAGTGCGAGATCTTCAACCTTCTTCGCGAACTCTTCATCGAGGAAAGGCTCCAAGCTAGCACTGCAAGCTCTTCTCAAACTCCCCCTATGCGTGAAAAGCACGTGGTGCTCAAATGATTTGGTTCTCCGAAGGCACGAGGTGTTTGGAAAGAGGCTCAAGCGGTTCACAAAATGACACACTAGGGTTTGCATTTTGGACGATGAAGGGAAGAGATTGCAGAAGTGAGGGTTTGAGAAGAAGAGGAATGAGGAAGAACGTGTTGCGGACCATTGCAAACCTCTCTCAGTTTTAGTTGATAAACCTTTCCTACAACCAGTTCTCTGGCGAGATTCTAGCAAGCCTCGGGTTTGAGCGTCGTGACCTAAGAATGTAAACTTGAGAGGAGAGAAAAAGGCACATCCTAGGCATGTGAAGAGGAACGGGCTCGAGTGAGAAAATAAAGGCCTATGATGGTTGTTTTATGAAACCAACTTTGAATATCTAATTTTATAGATGATTTTGACAAAAACCATCTTTGAAAAGATATTTCAAAGACGGTTTTGCAATAACCATCTTTGAAAAATTACGATTATTTACAAAAATACCATCACGTTTTTGAAGAAGACAGTTTTCTAGGACTGTCCTTGATACAATGTTGTAGTGTTTTGAACATCCAAACAGAGTTTCAAGATCACTAACTTAGTGATCATAGAGATACACCCTATCTCTGCCTTAAACCATCATTCAAAGAGATAATTTAATTATAAGATTCATAATAAGAAACATTGTCAACTAATTGGAACTAAAAAAATTGTTATGAAGAAAACATGCACATGCATTCATGTTATAGTTCTTTATTTTAATGTATTTGGTTTGTCCTATTCCTTTTCTAATTTTTTTAACTTAGATTATTTACAAAGTTAGACTTTTCCAATAATGATTACAATCAATACAAGATATCATTTATAGACTAAGTTGTTTTTTTAGGAACAATCATTTTGTGATGTAGAAGGCCAGGCTTAATTGCAAGTATAGAACATATATACTGAGAATTACTCTTTTTTTTTGTTGAAAATTTGTCTACTTGCTCAATGAAGATAATGCTACAAGGTGCCCTTATTTCCATGCTTATTTATTTTTAGTGTATAATTGTAACATTTTTCATAAATACTTCAAGTTGCCAAAATAATAATGTAGGTAACCATTTGTACATCTTTTTGTTGCTACTTTAACTAAGATAATTATTCACTAGAAATTCACTTATCTGGCAAAAATAAATTTATTTTGCTAGATAATGGACCTAAAACCAATGACTAAAAGAGAAAAAAATTTGAGATGTTGTGTATTGGTTAATTTACCCAACACATTATTTAGTTACATCTATTTTTAATAATTAATCTCTTTTAAATAAAGGTTAAATTAATCAACAAGTTCATGGACTATTTAATAATTTTTAATTAGATTCGGAAATTATTTTTTAAACCTCGATCCCAATAACTTCATTTAGAAGTTTGTTAGAAGAAGTGATAAGAATGAAAAGTTACTATCAACTAGTCTTTTGCAGATACCATTGCCCAATCAAACAAGCTTATGAAGGAGTCCAAAGCTCACCAAATTCCAAGCTTCTTAACTAGATTCTAAGTTTACAAGCTTCTATAAACACGGATCTAATTTTGAAATATAATTCTTATTTCATAATCAATCTTGGAAAATATGCCTAAATTCAAGAGAGGGAATTTATTATGGCTTAGAGTATAATTTTTTTCCTAAAGATATAGTATAGGTTCAATAATGTTTAATAATTTAATTCACCAACAATCGGTTTAACCAAAGAAGCCATAGTCTTGCACAATGTGGTAAACCAAGTTCAAATTCTAGGTAAGAAATTTACGTTAAACAAGATTTTTTTAAAAGAAATTAAAAGATACACAGAAACAACATAAATATTTGAAACAATACCAAAAAACTAAATATTTGAATTAAAAAATTAACCTATTCTATTTTTTTGTCGACATATTTAATTTTCAGTTTCATATATTCTGTTTTGTTTTTTATTTTTTTTGCATATAAGGGAAACTAGGACAAAGAAAATCTAAAGGGATATGATGTTTGTCTCATGGAATGACCCACCTCCAACATCCTTTAACCCTAAGTCCTTAGACCAATGAAAGAAACCTAAGAAACAACCACCCTTAATTCCTCAACCATCAGACTCTAGAATTGCCCCAAAGAGAAAAGTTCCATATTCTCAGTCTGAACCAACAACAAAACAACCAACCTTCAAAATCAAACTCAATCTTCACCTCAACCATCTTTTCGTCCCAAGCCACAAGAATCTATGTTTGAGATTCTTGAGTAGCCCTAATCACAACCAACCCCACCCTTGAAGGAATAATAATCTAATGTTCAGATTCTTGAAACTCATACCTCCTACCTTCACCTTCTCTAGCATTTCCACCTCAATTTCTACCTCCTTAACCCCAAGCTCTACCCAAACCTGCTTCACCCCTTTTGAGCAAGAAGGAAGTTGATGCTTTCACTACTAAAAAAAAGGTTTTTTACGACGGTTAATAAGTGCATTTAATGATGATTATCAACCATCATTTTTTAAAACATCGTTAAAATGAAATTAGTTTTTACGACGGTTATTATAATAATCATCTTTGAATGTAAGAACCTTTCAAAGACGGTTATTAGCTAATAACCGTCTTTGTATGCTGTGTCAGAGTTTACATTCAAATATGGTTATTTGTTAATAACCGTCTTTGAACTGTGTGTCAGAATAGGCATTCAAAGACGGTTATTAGCTAATAACCGTCTTTGTATGTTGTGTCAGAGTTTACATTCAAAGACGGTTATTTGCTAATAACCGTCTTTGAACTGTGTGTCAGAATAGGCATTCAAAGTCGGTTATTAGTTAATAACCGTCTTTGAAAGGTGTGTCAGACTTTACAATCAAAGACGGTTATTAACAAATAACCGTCTTTGAAAGCTGTGTCAAAATAGGCATTTAAAGACGGTTATTTGCTAATAACCGTCTTTGAATGCTATGTCTTTCAAAGACGGTTAATTGTTATTAACCGTCTTTGAATGTTGTACCAAATTTTAGATGTAACAGTACAATAAACAGGTTTACCACAAATAACCATATATGCTGAATCATTGTCAACCAGTTTCAACTATTAGTATGTATTTAATAATCATAATTATCTTAAAAATTCATATGAACTGAATCAAGGGGCTGAACATGGAAAGCAGTGGACTTTGATAATAGGTTAGCTTTAACCATAACATCCAAAGAGGGTTCAGTTTCAGAAATCTAATCATAGCAACCTACAAAAAGCTAAAAATACAGCTATAAATGCTAATTACATTGAAATGTTGTGTATATTTATATTTATATGTTTAATTAGCATAAAATATTTGATGTTGCTTATTACAGTGGTGTGCATATTCCTAACAGAGAAAATGAAAGTTGTTATTTAGATATGAATGCATCACAAAAAAAAAATTTGAAAGTACAAAAAATTATTATATGAAAATGAACTAATTAAAGACGTTTATTAGGTATCTACTTATGTCAAAAAATCGTAGAAAAAAGGTGTTCCACTCTTTGAAAAGAAAGAAAATAAAAAAAAAATTTTAGTCAATTGTTTGTCATCCTAAGCTACTTACTTTCGCTAGCATGCACACATATTCGATGGGCACAAATCCTAAGCATGTCTCTCATCCTTATACTATGTACTTTTTCTCTCACCCTTGCAAATAATCTCAATTCTTATACACGTAGTATTTTTTTTCTCACAATTTTTTAATGACAATTATGTTCAAGTTACAATTAAGCACTAAATTAAATATGAATTTTTTTAAAAAAATAATTTAAATCTTAATTGATCATATTATAAAAGACTTTTGTCTCCTACCTTGCACATAATCTCTATTATTCCTATATACCTTTTCTCAACTCCTACCTAGTTGATCATGTTATTTATTTTAGATATAATTCTGTGCGAAATACTATTTAACACTAAATATAAACATCTTTTTTAAAAAAACTTAAGCCTTAATTTTCCACCTTATAAAAAGATTAAATTAATTCTGAATCCCTATACACTACTAGTATAGTATAGTCTCACACACGCAAGTTGGAATAATTGACTAAATTATCTCCTAAAATTATGAAAAAAAGTGTTTAAAATTATTAAAATATTATCTTAATTAGTTCTTAATTAAAATCAACAAAGAATAGTCATTTCAGTCCAAAAATATTTATCATATTATTCTTTAAAGTTACATATATAAAATAATAAATTTCAACATATTAAGTTGCAAAGAATCATTTTTTGGTTCCCTTGATCATCTTAGACCATCAAAATGAGATGCAAAGAAACACGTGAAATACACTAATATACAAAACATGAAGAGAGACATAGAGAGTAGTGAGGCAGAAACATAACACACAAGACTGCAACGGCAGCCAAAGGCACTATTGATTCTAACATTTGTTGGTGCCAACATTCTCTACACGATAAAAGCTTCCAATCTCTTACCATTTTTAATCCTTGTTTTTCTCTTTCCCTTCTTAATCCTTTACCAATTTCTACATACCTCACCCAACCAAATCCAGGCCTAGCTTACCTAATTGAGCAGCTTTTTCTAGAACCACTCTATTAACTCTCTTTTCATTACACTCCAAACCCCCAACAAGTCTCCTTTTTTTGTCTTTCTTGTCATTCACACACAAGTTTTTATAAGCAATCACAACATTGAGTAGGCAACAAACTCACCTTAGAACAAGTAAATAATAAAACACTACTATAAGTGTGGAACATGGCAAGTAGTGATTAATTGTATAAGTGGGAATTGTCCATAATAAGTTACGGAAAAAAAAAAAGCACAAGGCATAAACAAATTTCTATTAAGTTGACAAAGGGGGAAGGGGGATAATCCACTAAAATAGAAAGATTTCCTAGCAATATAAACTTATTTGCTTGTAATTAAGTGATCTTCACCTGCCATCCTGAAGCTTTAGAAAATATGCCTTGCCTTATGACACAACAATAGCAGATATAGAAGCTGCAACAAAAGTCCAAATGCAAGGTACAAAATCCATTAGAAAACACACTAGAGTAAAACAAGTAGAGAGTAAAACAAATTCGATAAAAATACAAGTGAAATGTGTTGGAGACTCAGAAGTCCCAAAATTAAAATAAAATAACTATAAAATTATACATGGGGTTGCAAATTCAAGTTGCCAGAGTCCATTGCACTGAAAACCTGACACAAATGACAAAACAAAAGAAGATTCTAAAACTCAATGAAAGGGGAGGGGATGCTCATCAAGGTTAAGGATAATTGGGTCCAGAGCACATCCCTGTCATAAAACAAAAAAAAATGGTAACAATAGCACTGTTATATAGCAAGCTCATTATTTTCATTGGCAAGTTTATCTACTTGTGCATCATCCTCATTATTGAGGTAAAAAACACTACATTTTTTTTGTATAATGTGAATTAAGGAACATAAAATATGAAAACATGTATTAAAAATTATGTATGTGATAAAAGTGATTAGTAGACTTCCAAGACAGATTTTGTTAATGGGAGCCATTAGGTTCAATTCATTACAAACAAAATCAATCAAAATGAACTTGATAAAAGGTCAAGAAAAGGAACAATAGTTGGCAGTTGAAAATGTTAAGCACAAACCTATGTCATGCGCAAAATTATATTTCGTATCTATTGTACTAGAGGAAGGTTTTGCTTTCATGGGAGATTCAAGATCAATAAAACCATTTGTAGAAATGCATCAAATTCAAAGACGGAAAAACCTCATAAAAACTTTGCTTTTTCATTCATAATTAATTGAATTAGTTGTTAACTATGTTTGTACCAACTAGAAAACCAACCACTTGTTTGATTTTTTCAAGTGATCTCTGACTCACCTCAACTTAAGCAACTCTGGACCTAGTCTAAAATTGGGTGGGGATTTTAATCTACGAATACATGGTAGTTGCTATGATTCTGGAATCAAAAGGAAAGAAAAAACAGTTTATTTCACAAGTGATATCTGTGTCTTCACACGTGCTATTTTCTATTCTCCGATGACGTAATTACGTGCTATCATGTTACACTTGTAATAATCAATAACAATTGAAAGTGACATGATAGTGATTCAAATTAATAAAAAGAAAAGAAAAAACAGTTTATTTCACAAGAAAAATTGCATTGAACTACTCTTAATCAATAGTAGTACTTTATATACTAAAAAGTATAACTTCAAGTATCCAATTATTTTGTGTTATATCTCTTAGCTAGGGCCGAAAATTTTTCTTATAAAATGGGTTATCAATATCATGACTTACATCATATAATAGTTCTTTTTTCTCTAAAGCTTATAAATTTTGTTAAGTGGAGGTGTATTCAATCCTGAATTTTAAAAGTTTTTTATTAAAAAAATTACAATTTTTAATCGAACTTTTAAATAATAAAAATAAGCCTTATTGCTACAAAGTCATAACTTCTAAGTAACAAATATTTCAAAAATAAATATCATGTGAAGATTTAAGACTTATTTGTTAAAGCTTTAGAGAATAATGGTTCTAGGAAAATCATATATTTGAAAAACTCTTGCAGAATTTTTTTCAAGGAAAATGATATATTTCTAACAATAAAATCCTTCTCCTATTTTACAAAAAAAGTATCAAAAAATAGATATATTTAACGAGGAGGGATGAAATTATTTTAAGAATAATATTTAGTCTTTATTTCAACCATTCATTTTTTTTAAATTCAATAATCTTATAGAACGATATGGTATAATAGATTTAGAAACAAACTACCTAATAGAGAACCCAAATATTTTCACTTGTTCCGTGAATAAAAATTACGTAAACTCTTTTTCTTATACATTTATTTTTAGTAGTAATTTTTATTGTTACCATTGTTTATTGCTTAACTTGTTAAACATTCTTTAATTTTTATTATTTCTATTATTTTATAGTACACCAGTACACTCGTTTCTCCTTCACGAGGATTGAAAATATTATTTGTCTTAAATATTAATATAGATTTCTGTTTTATGTTAACAAAGCTCAAGTATAATATTTTTAAAATGTAATTTTATATATCTAGAAAGGTATTTATCTGCACGTGACTAGAAATGTATTTATCTAGAAAAGGTCAAGTAATTTTTACATGGTTATTGAGGTTCACATAGGGGATACGAATTTTGTTTTTATCACTTTTGAGGTTTGTACAATATTTTTTAACAAGAAGCATGAATGTATTATGAAAATTCAGAAATTGTAACATATCCAGCAGAAAAGATGTTTATTTATAGTCCAAACATAAGATAGAAAAGATATTTTCTTAAAAGCAACTAGATGCATCATATAAAAAAGTATCCAATAACTCTAGTTATGCATAGAATCAGATATTCTTTTTTGGCTTCCTAAGCACTCTAATATGACTGAAATCTTCAAAAGTTCAAACTGAGACTTCAATTCAATCCTCACACTTCCACTTGGTAGATATACCACTCAATTATTAGTAGATACTTATTGTTCTATTATTTCTAAATCTTCAGGAATACTAAAGGGTGATCAAGAAAGGACTCTCACAAGGTCCTCTTACCTCAGTGATTATGTCTAAGGCAGCATCTTGAGGAGGAAGCTAACCTGAATAGCCAAATTGCACCAAATTGCACCAAATTGCTATCCGCATTTGAGACTGGAAAAGTCAAGCTTTTTTGTAAAACAAAACTTCAAGCGGAAATTTAAGATGGTACAAGTATATATAGAAGTGGATTGATTATGAAGGTAGCTGAATCAAATGCTTTAGCTCTATCAATTTTTTTAAAGGAAAGTGAGCATTGGCTAGAAGGGAAAGACTAGAGAGCAAAGAAGGATCAGGAAGGCTCCTTATAGGGATAGCTTCATTTTATTTTAATGGTTATCAGATCTAGAGTTGTAGTTGCACTCACTATATGCTATGGGAACTAAAATCAATATATAAGAAACCATATAGAGCACTAAGTCACAGCTAGATTCCATCTATGTTGTCCAAATATCTATCAATTTTCTAAATGTTCCCATGTTCAATAGAAAAAAATTGGAATGTTGTACCTCTGAGAAAAAATCATCCAAACTCAGCTTATAAGAAAAAAAATAATGTTGTATCTATCAATTGGAATGTTGCTTCCCTCTGGCTTTCAGAGCAGCAGGAACTGTTAAATGAAACATCATAATACATTAATTGAAATATACCTTTCTTGGAATATATCTCATAGAATATTATTGCCAGAAACAAAAATGGGCATATTATAATTATAATAGCAAAACAAATTCAGGGTGGGGAGGGAAGGGGCATTGCAGTTTATCAGGGTCCAGAACTAAGAATATACCTAAGTAATCCAATAACCGGTTGTAAAGCTCCAATGAGAAGAACTTCTTTCTTTATATTAAGTTCATTCACCAACCACAAACTTATTGTATTTTTTCAAAAAAAAATTGAACCGGAAAAGCTTAAAATACAATTAGCAAAGCAATGAGCCAATGATGATGTACCTCAAGATCACAATAACTCGGCTAACGTCACAGTTGTGTCAATGCATACATATATTAATCAATTGTCATTTATAAATGCACATGATCCAAATAATACCATCAAGACATATGAATTGCCAGCTACTATATAATTTAGTAGTAGTATTTTTTAAATCGGAATATCATCACACTTGCAAGTAAGATCAAAGACAATTGGAAAAGTTATTTATAGTCAATTTCTATATTATCTTATTTTTTTAAAAAATAATAATAAAAAAATACAATAAACTCTAGTTTAGTCAATGTATATATTGACAATTGACTATCAAAAGGACCTAGCTTGCTCTAGATATATATATTGACAATTTGGCTGATATAGCCCAATTAATATCATTTATATTACTATAAATTTTTATATATTATTTTGGATAGCAGATGCTTATGATTAGAAATATGCATGCATATACTTTATGCTTAATACTGGATGAGTAATTTATTTGACATGTGGATATTTTAATTGGAATCACGGATCGGCAATATAGTAGCGTTATTATCATATCTTATTTTGTTGCTAATGCATAAGAATATAAAGAAGAATCACAATTATTTTACTGATTTATACCTAAGTAAATTATTTTACTGATTCAAATCTCTTGACTAAATAGAGGGATTATATCAAATTCAACAAGTATAATTCAAAACCAAATATGTAGGCAAAAAAATAAAATTTATAAGGCCTTCTTTTGTTTTGCTAGAAAACTCAACTTAAGAACATAGGAATAGTATTCCCCTATGTAGCTTGTTATGTTATATTCTGTGAGAGTTGAAGAGGTTCAGCATAGCAGTGCATAATATGAATTCACTCAAGCAGTCCAATTTGTACAAATGATTTATTCAAGTAGTTGTTGGTGCAATAAAGTTTCATTCAGTCATTTTATCAAGCAGTTTGCAATCAGTAACCCTGTCTGTGATTCCAAAAAATAGCTCTAACAGCTTTGAAACCAAGTTAGTTCAAACATAAAAGCAACAAAAAATAATTATAATATGAAATGAAGCATACAATACAACAACAACATCAAAGTAGACAAAGACGCAAAACCAACAATATAGTTAAGCCCAAGTGATTCATACCCACAAAAAGAGACGTGTTGATGTTTGTGGAGCTTTCCTTGCACGCAACATGCCACGGTAATTGACCAAGTTCAGTCTTGGTGAATAATGAGTAGCAAAAAAAGGAGAAACACAGTCATTAATAATTCATTTCTTTAACATTATAGAGTATAGTATAGGCATCTTCAATTTTCTACGCATCATTCCAAATCTTGTACACGACTACCTGATCACAAAATTATCAATCTAGAAATGAGGAAAAAGGCTTGGTGTTGCCCTGCATTGCTGAAAATATAAATATACATATAAACGAGAATATTAAACATCTTTCTAAAGTAGAAAAAAAAAAGTGGCATAGTTTATTGGACTTTGTTGTGGCCTATTTGAAATCAAATTATATATGATTTAGAATCACATTAAAATGTCAACTGACATGATTTTAAGTCAATATCTACATATTTAATTTAATTTTAAATTAATTTGGAGTTAAAGTTCATCTAACTTCAAAATTAATTTTTTAAGTTCACCAGAAATGGTCACCCAATGACAACACAGGCAAGCAGACAAGTTACCTTGTGAGCAAGAGAGTAAGCCATTGCTCTTTCTCTTTTGAAAGCTCCTTCTTGCCTCATTTGTATCTTTGTCTTAATGTCTTCCAACGTTCCTCTGCTGTCACACCATCCTTCCTACAAATTCCATTAGATACAATACCACACCACAGGTAAATGATGAAACACAAGCTTGTATGGGTGAGTTATAAATTATAATACCTCAGCTTGCTTCAAAAGATCAAGTTTACTCCGTCACACGTTGAGCAAGTTCTGCACAGCTTGCCCCTCTATAGACATCCTCACACGACTAGCTCTTACTCTGGCCTGAACTCAAACCAAGGCCTGCATGCACCTTAATGTCACCGCTGCCTGCTTCCTCACATGTCTCCCCCCGAACAAGTGCTTGAATCCTCACCACTGCCTTCAATGCCCTCAAAGCCCTTCTTGCCTGCAATTACCACACTAGTGATGTCGAAATATAAGGTTGGTCTAGTGGTAAAGGCCGAACGCAGAAGGAAAAGAGGGAGAGGCCATATGTTAGAAACTAACAATCCTAACAATTAATATTTGTCTATAAAAAAATAGTGAATGTAAGATGGTATACCAAGAAGGCGCGGAGCTTGGACTCATCCAGATCGCACTGAGTGGAACCTTCAACGCTGCTGGTGACGTCGAGGAGGCGGTGGCCGCCCTCGGGGATGAAGGCGTCGGCATAGAGAGAGAGCCCACGGAGGCAAAAGGCAGCGAAGAGCGTGACGTCGACGGGGAACAACTGGGGGAGCGCCGTGAGAAGGAGGCAGAGGAGGGTGGAGAGTTGGGAGAGCGAGGCAGAGACGGAGAGGCATTTGGCCTTTGGTGCGAGGAGCGAGACGCGGGCGGAGCCTCTAGAGGGATTGGGGGTTAGGGTTCCTGGCTGTGCTGCGCATGGACCACTCTCACATATATATCTAAGGCTTTTGTTTTAATTGAGATAACGACGGTCTTTTATTAAGACTTGTTGTTATTGTTATCACTAACACACATTCTAAGGCGGTTTTTTCTAATAACC
The DNA here is from genome assembly GCF_004193775.1 of Glycine soja. Lineage (NCBI taxonomy): Eukaryota > Viridiplantae > Streptophyta > Magnoliopsida > Fabales > Fabaceae > Glycine > Glycine soja. The sequence goes on from NC_041002.1 coordinate 41,455,992, forward strand.
GTCTTAGAATGTGTCCTTTTTGTAAAATAATTACAAAAATGCCACCGGTTAATTTTTTAAGGCGGTTCCAAAATAACCGTCATAGATCCGCTGTCGTAAAATCCCACATTTTTAGTAGTGTTTGGCTAAGGCAAAAAAGAAGTCTCTAGCTAAATCAAGGAAGAAGGTTAAGCTTCACAAAACCCTTGAAAGAAAGGAAGCCATTTAGTTGGATGATTCTTGCCTTAGAATAATCTTTGTCTATTGAAGAGCATAAGAGGAAATTGGCTTTGGATACAAGACTTGTTTGTTGCCTTGGCATGAAAGGTTTCTAAAGACATTACAGAAAATGTTGTTCTAAAATCTCTGAAAACTCTTATCGCAACATGGGCCACGATGGGATGGCGAAATAAAAAATTAGATAAACAAATTGTTTTCCAAAAAATGGAAAACTTACTTAGGGAGTCGCCATCAATGTTTATTTAAGAAAAATGTCGGTAAAACAAAAAAAAATAAGGAATGGTCTATGATATGAAAAAAAGGATTCGGGAGTCGTTTACGCAAGGGGAATGTATTAACACCCCACGCACCCATCATGAAGACAAACATCCTTTAATCGAGTATGCTAAAAATAAAGTGACTTTTTAATGATTATCTTCCTTTGAGAACATCCATTATGTTTTATTTTATTTTATTTTATTTGGGTCGACAAGGGATTTGTCTTTGCTCCTACGTATCGTTAGGTGCAATGAGGAAATAAGACTTACATAGATCTTTGTAGAAAAAGAGCTTGGGTGTTGGGTTGATTTTATTTTATTTTGAAATATTTTTGTGGTAAACTTTGTGAAGTCAAGCAAGTCGGAGATCCAACATGGGATTCACAAAATTTACTCACACTTTATTGAAACACTGTCATGCAAGTCGAGGACCCAACATGAAGTGCATGTAACATGAAAAAGGAGAATTGAGTGATCATTCATTTGAGAATGTTACCATTTTTAGAAAAGACTTTAGTTTTGTGGTAAAATTTATGAACTCAAGCAAGTCGGAGATCCAGTAAGTCATTCACAAAATTTACTCACACGTGATTGAAATACCACCAAGCCAAGCAAGTCATAGACCCAGTATTGAGTGCACAGAGCATAAGCGTATACTAAAGAATGCTAATGCGGATTTAAATAAATAAATAAATAATTGGCATAGTGATAGGAAATCAAATAAATAAAATAGGAATAGAAAGGGATAAAATATAACTAGAGAACACTTAGTAATTAAGGATGCAGGATTGAAACGTGGGAAAAATAAGATGAATAACGATACATTGAAAATACATTATTAATTAAACTAACTTACTAGGCAAATGATAAATAGAAAATCACAATGAAGAATAAAATAAACGATAGAGACAATAAAATTAAATAAAGAGTTACCCACTAATATTTATAATTATTACTTTTTTGTCAAAGTCAAAGAGTTGACTTTGACTTTGTCAACACTGACAGAGTGCTGATATGGCGGGCTTAGTCACCATCCTAAGTGACAGGGTGCATATATAAAGGAACATGGTGTAACCATCAGTAATTTTATTTCACTTCACAAAAAAATGGGTTACGCCCAAAATGAAAGTAGGTGTATGTGTTGAAAAAGGGAGTGTAAATAGCAAACTTCATTTTATTTCAGACTCTACAAAAACAGGCTAGGCCCAAAAGGAAAAGAAAGGTGCATTTGTTAAAAATGAGGTGTAAATAATGTTTTCTATTTTATTTCAAATTTGCAAAAATGGGCTAGGCCCAAAACGTTAAAGGAATGCAAGTGTTAAAAGTAGGTGTAAATAATGCTTTCTATTTTATTTCAGATTCACAAAAATGGGCTAGGCTCAAAACGTAAAAAGGGATGCATATATAAGAAAGGTGGTGTAAAAAAGCAATGTTCATCTTTCTTTTTTTTAGGGTTAGGGTTGGAACCGGGTCAAGGCGATCCGGCCCAACCCACATTTGGGAAACATGGTTGGCAAAACCCTGCGTGCCTCATCCCCAAAAATGCACAAACAAAGGGAGAAGCCACCACGAAGGGTGGCATGCCCCCTGACACCACTGCTGTAGGGTGGCACAACATGAGTCCACCACGGGGACGACAGCCGCGGGGCAGAAGAGGCAATGCAAACGAAAAGAAGAAAAAGAATGAAGGAGATGACAAATGCATGAAAACCCAAAATGAATGTTGTTGGACAAGTGACCTTAAATAACTTAAGAGGGGGTGAATTAAGTTTCAAAATTTTTCCCACTAACAAACTTTAACCCTTTTTTAAATGACATATGATAGGCTCATAATGCAGAAGAAGAAGAAGAAGAAGAAGCAATTAATTTAATAATGTTCTTTTAATTGCACAAGACAAAGTAATTTTCAATAAAATAACTGAGATAAGGGAAGAGAGAAATGCAAACTCAATTTATAATGGTTCGGCCACTTCTCATGCCTACGTCCAGTTCTCAAGCAACCCACTTGAGATTTTCCACTATCTCTGTAAATCCTTTACAGACTTTGAACACACCTTGGGATCCTTCTCCCTTGTGTTCAATATTCTCACAATCCAAGAGACAACCAGTCTCTTGATTACAACTAAGTTTATGAGATGAACAGAAAGATTCATCTCCTTTAGAGTAGATGATACAATTGAAGATTTTAGAAGAATTCTCAATAGATTTGCAAGTGTTTGGCCAGTAGTTATTTAGAGAGCATTTGACAATTAAGTTCTCTTAGAACATCTCTCTCTTTTGCTTTTCGAAGTCAGACACACATATATATAGGCCCATTGTGTCTTTTCAAAATGGTTTGAAGAGATATGTTTTTCAAAAATCTTTTTTGAAGTTTTGTCACTGGTAATCGATTACAGAATTCTAGTAATCGATTACACAGTTATATTTTGAAGGATCATGACTTTTCAAAGTGTTTTCTGAAGTGTTGTTAGTGGTAATCGATTACATGACATTTGGTAATCGATTACAAGATTTAAAATTCAAATTTCAAAACCCTTTTTGAAAAACTCATTTGAAATCTTGTCTCTGGTAATCGATTACAATACCTAGTAATTGATTACTAGCACCTTTGAGTTTGTTTGAAAATAATTTGTTGAGGCCAAAACTTAGCAACCAGTGAGATTCTTTTAACAAATAAACTAAGACCTTATCTTTTTCTTGATCTTATTTGCTTGACCTTGAATTAATCTTGAAGCAATCTCTTTTTGCTTAACCTTGAATGTTTCTTGAAGCAATCTTGTTTGATTATACTTTGGCATCATCAAAATATGTATTCATACATTTATATTCTCCCCCTTTTTGATGATGACAACCATTATCAAGTAAATTCTTTCTGACATCATCAAAACCTGCATGATTCACAAATGCAACACCGAAAAAAAAATAGAGATTCACCCACAGAAACCTCGCCAACGGACAAGGTGCTCACTGGCAAGCTAGGATGAAACAAAGGAGGAGATCAAGAATAAAAACAAAGAAGAAAGAAAGAATGGGGAAGAGAAGAAGAGGAGAGGAAGGGAGGAGAAGGAAGCGCGAAAGAGTGAGGGAATGAGAGGTTTCTTGGTGACCCCTCTGTCTTCTCTAACAGCATGGTTAAATGGTGCGATGTAATTGGTATGTTTTCTTCCTCGAGATTCATGTTCCCTCTGTCATTAATTCCCAGACTTTTCTCCTTTCCACTTTTATACGTTGTGTCCCCTCTCTTGACCTAATGAGTTCTCCTTAAGAGTCCAATAGGTCACAATTTTTTGTTTACGTTTTCTTTCCTTTTTTTTCTTTCCTTTCTTTTGTTTTTCTATTGTTCCTTTTTTTCTTTTTTTTTTGTTTTCTTTTCTTTATTTATTTTTGTTTTCTTTTTTCTTTTTGCCTGGACAAAATCAGGATCTCACAACTCTATATGTTAAAGAAGTCCAGACAAAGTCTACTAAGGAGGCCACCATCATGGATGTAGATGGTGAGTCTATACCTGAGAAGGTTATCATTAACTCTACGAAAGCTCACTCTAACAATGAGCAAAAGAGGGTTGAACTTGAAGAGTTGGAAAGAATACAATTTGCAATAGAGCATGGAGCTGAACTCGTGTCTCTGCTGCTAAAAAATGAAGTTGTGTTGTAGCAAGAGGTTAGAGCTGAGGATATGGGTCCATAAGACAAGGAAGCTCTGGAGGAGGCAATGCTTCAGTCTATCTTTAAACCATTTCTTAGTGAACATGAGATGATATTATGGAGACAGACTTGAGTGCTGAAAGATTCTATTCAAATCCAGAAGATGATAAGCAAGTTGTTGCTTCTTTATTTGAAGCAACAAACGAAGCTCAACTTCTCAAAATAGCATAAATATGTGGCACATCTACATCTATATCTATAAAAGCCATGAAAGTTAGTATGGAACATAGGAAGAAGGTTCAGATTGTTGTTGAGACTTATTTAATAACTAATACCTTCTCTAGAATCGAGATATGATTGACCAAATCAAATCAAAGACCTCCAGAATGGATCCTTCCTTACAGACCAAGACCTTAACCTCCACTTATTCAACCTATAGATCCTAATGTAAATGTTAGACTCTTCTCTAGCTTCAAAGGCTATGAAGTCTTGGACTAACAAACATGCAATAGGGTCTGGAAGGAAAAAGGTGATGTTGGGCCTCATATCTTGGATCCTAAAATGCAGCAATTGAAACTTGACAAGCTTAATCTGGTCAAACTTTGGAAGCAAGGATTCCTAGGGATTGATCCCTTGTACTATCCTATTGGGAAACACTTCCCGAAGAAGAAGTAAATGTTCATGGCTTGTATAGGGAAAGGAAACCAATTTTTAAGGAATGTCCCATCAAACACACTTCTCCTCCAAACCCAAAAAGTCTCATTTTTTTAACACAAGTCAACTACTAGAAAGGTGTATCCTCTTGGTGGCATGATCTGGAAAGGCAGAGAAGCAGAGCCTTATGAAATGCCCTTCTCCACTACCCTGGATCTTCAACAATTAATGGGACTCCTGTGTGTAATGAATGTTGTTCTTCCTTCGGAGGGCACCGAGATTGAAGAAACCTTCTAGGTTAAAGATATGTCTTTGGAAGCCTTTGAGGAGAGTCCAACTTTTCAAGAACGGAAGAAGACAGAATATGGACCTGAACTGAGAATAAAGTTGCTTGTATATAGAGAAGAGATCAGATCAGATCAAGACAAACTTCCTTATGTTGGGTCTCATATAGAGAAGAGGGAAAACAAACAAGAAAACATATAAGAGCAGACTTACAATTTAAAGTAATAATATTTAGAGAATGGAAAAATTAAATCTCATTAAAGATAGCATGTGATAATCCAAGTGCTACAAAATGGAAAAACATATTTATGGAAGATTGTTTTATTTAGGCGTTATTATGTTATTCTTAGAAATTTTAGAATTTCCTGGTGTATAAGAGTTTTTTCATTATTCTTATGTTCTATGCTCTTACGAAAATATTATATTATGATTTTCCGTTTTAATTTAATTAGTATTTCACATTATATGAAAATAAATCTAAATTAGGATTTTATATTTAATTATGATTTATGTATGAATTTAATTATCTTGGAGTTACTAGTACCCTTTAGATGCCTTATGTTATTCACACCTTTGGCATAATTGTAATAGTAAGATTTCCTTTCTATCAGATAACATTTGAGATACTACTACTAGTCAGGAAAGTACACTCGAAAGAGTCCTCAATTACTCACGATAAGTTATCGTGACAATTTTATAAATCATAATTTAACACCTGGCAATAAAAGCAACTTCACTTTGCTTCTAATATGGATAAGATCTTTACTAATTTGTTAGAAGCTTCACTATTGATGCCCAACCCTAGGCGATTTCTTTATACTAACCTGTCCAGGTGTGATAAGTCCCTTCTCCTCTGCATCAGCAATCATACTATAGGCAATCCTATATTTATAATGTACATCGTTGGAACAAATCACAAAGTCAAAAAGGAGTCTTTAGGGAAAATAAAAGGCTCTGTATGATTTTTAATTTTGGCTCAAGGTATAATCAGTTCTATTCTACCTATTAGATAAGGCTAAGGTAACCAGCACTAATATTGAGAGTAATATGGATAGTATCCAAGGAAAAAAAATGAATGCAAAAGTGTGAGTGTCAGAAAAAAAAATATCAAAAGACATACCTGAGAAAAGCAGAGGGACTGCATCAAAAGCTCAAGCTGGAATTCTGCAAATTAATGCTAATAGTTGGATCATTGTGCAAGCAATGATATACCTAAAGCTAGGATATTTAATGATAATTCAAGGAGACACAGATCAACATAAAAAGACCATGTGCAAGCTAAAAACAAACCAATATCTTTAATACAAAGAAATATAGTGGGGACTGCATTAATTACAAATGCTTCTCCTGATACTCCTTCTATAAAACGCTCTCCTCCAAAGAATACACGCTTTGCGCCATCATCATCCCTAAAGTTTGATCCCTCTTAAGAGTAGCCTAATGCAGCCTCTGTGAACATGTCGGAATGAAGTAAAAGATCAATAGACAAAGATTGTCCTGCCCAGAAATGAGAGAATTGTTATATGGTAATACACATATAAGCAACATAGTACCCTCAAAATTGAGAATATAGCAAAATATAATTTTATGAAAGAATGATATTCTTGTAATGAAAGGAAATCTATGACATAGAAGAACAATATGAAGGATATAAAATCACACCAATACAGATTACACACTGATACATTAAAACTAGTGAAGGGGAGGATATATTACTTTGAAGACATATATGTACTTGTTACTGCAGAATTTCCGTTCTTCCTTAAGATTTACAACCTGATAGGAAAAATTCTTCAATCAAGTGCTATATGCAAGTAGAATCAGAAACTATTGTAAGCCTGAGTTACTTACTTATAGACCGAGAAGGCCACATAATTAATGTTACTTTAAACAGTATGCAGAATCATATTTTGCAAGTGAAAAGAAGGAAGTAGCTATTGTAACATCCCAATTTTTCGTAAATAAATTTAAAAAGTTTTTTAGAAAAAAATAAATAAATAAATAAATATAGAGCAAATAATAGGCTGAGTACCCTAGATATAAATAATTATGTTAAGTCAGCTGTCTTCTTTTGGCCTCATTTTCGTTTTTCCCCTTCTCCTCTCAAAACTCTTTCTTTTCCCCGCAGCCCATCAAACCAGTCTCAGAAAAACGACGATCTCGAACCCGTTCACCGTTGGATCGTCGTGAAATTTGAGTATCATGTTCGTAACACAATTCTGAGCATTCTCACCGTTGGGAATTTCGATATCATGTCTGAACTGAGAGAAACACCCTTCGCATTGTAGCCTTTTTCTTTCCTGCAGAAACCCAGAGCTGTCTTGGTAAAACTACGATCCCGGTTTCTTTAACCGTTGGATTATTGTGAAATTTGGATATGTTGTTCGAAATTCAATTTCGCACGCTTCCACCGTTGGGATTTGCGAGATAATATTCGTGGAGGGAGAAAAAGGAATCGCATGAAGACAGCACAAGTGGAGGTTTCAATCTCTTCTCCGTCCACGTTTGGGAATTCTATCGAAGCAGTCGAATGAATAATTGAAAGAATTTCCGGGAACCGCTAGAGATGTTGCTATCGCTGGCTGAAGACACGTGAGCCCGCTTAGAGGTAAGGGATGAATTTATCGCAATTGGGGATTAGAATGAACATGTGTAGGGATCCTTAGAGAACTAAATTTGGGTTTATTTTGGGATGTTTATTGAATTATAATTTTCTCTTTATGATTATAAATATAATATTATTGTGTTCTATGTACCAATTGATGTCCAGATGAGAATTGATTGATAAACTTGAGTGCTCTTGATGTCTGTGTTTAACCCATGAATTTGATTAATTGATTGTGATATAATTGTGAGAAACTATTTCAGGGATTTTACACCCCATGCTGTGATGAAATCTTTTGTATAAATTGTTATGTTGAGGTTAAGAAATGATGATTCAAACTATGAGTATGTGATAAATTGAACATGTGACGGATGATGAAATACATGTGTATTGAGATGAGATGTGTGTATTGAGTTGTGAACTATGAACTGTGCAATCACACAATTGTAAGACCCTTTAAGGGCGACGAGTATTGTGATGGGATCCACTGTGGGAATCCGACGAGTTAAAATGATTTTGAAAACAATTGAGTAGATGTGTGTATTGCATAGTTCATAGGTAAAGTGTACATGATTCATGAGGTGTGATAACATGTTAAATTGAGATTATACCATTGTGATTGGGATTAAGTGTATGTGATAAATTGAGTATGTATATGATTGAGATATATATGTGCATCGAGTTGTGAACTATGAATTGTACAATCACACGATCATAAGCCCCTTCAAGGGCGACGAGTTAATGCTAAGTCCCTTTTAGGGCGACGAGTTGATGTTAAGTCCCTTTTAGGGCGACGAGTTGATGCTAAGTTCCTTTTTGGGCGACGAGTTAATGTTAAGTCCCTTTAAGGGCGACGAGTTAATGATAAGACCCTTAAAGGACGACGAGTTAAAATTATTTTGAGAACAATTGAGGAGTCGTGTGTTTTGTACAGTTCATAGATAGAGTCTGTGTGCTAAAATAATTTTAGGGGTTGGACCTAAATCAGGAGGGAGAGGCCCTGACGGACTCTTCGGAGTGTAGGCCTTGGGGGTCACCGGGTTTGAGTGCTCCTTTAAGCCTATGTTGATCTCATATGGTTGAAGCATTCTCGCAAAATATCGTGACCCTGACTGGTCTCCCTATGATCTTACTTAGTGAGAGTGATCTGACAAACCCATTGTGTGGTGTGTCTTGTTATGTACTCCTAAGCGCCCCAGGGTGGTTTTTCACTGACATGGTACCACATTGCATATAGGCTTGAGTCTTAGCATAACTGTCGCATACGCTTGCTAATTGTTTATTATGAAATTGATGTGTTATTATGTCTTGATCGGAGTGTGTGATTTCTGTGTATAGTGATTGATGATTGAAAGGTGTAATTGATGGATGAAAAGTGTGATTGATGAATGACAAAGTGATGAAATAATGTGAGATATGCTAAGTAAATTGTATTTGGCTACTATATGTTGTGTTGTTTCTCTCTAGTAGTTAGCAATGTGATAACTCACTCCCGGTTTGCTGTTTGTGTTTGGATCCTGTGATGATCTTGAACTTTGTGTTCGGGGGAGCAGATGAATAGGTGGATGACTATGAAGAACTTCATGCTAGAGGACACGGGAACACAATGCTCTGATAGGATGTGACATTAAGATATAGGTTCTATATTAATTGTATGAAGACCTTGTTGAGTCGAGAATACTTTATTATTTATTTGGACAAGTTTGAATATGATGTAGAAGAAAATGAATGTGAGCCTTTTTCCCCTTTGAAAGACTTGTTTAAAAAAAATGTTTTAAAAATACTTTTAATTAATATTTAAATTTTTTTTATTTCTTATTATTATATATGTGAGGGATAGAGGGTGTCACAGCTATGGTCCTTACTTACTCCTGTGTCCTGATTCATTAATGCAAAAGAATATTTTAAGGATTTTGCAAGCTTCTTCCTCAGAAAGTTCATAGGTTTTCTAGTGAACTCTTCACGCCAGATTACAAGTAGTGACTGAAGAAACTCTACATGTTCAACAATTGGCCAATTTGGAAAACGAATATCATCACATAGGTTCCTGAGGTAATAACAGTGATACCACATTTCATCTCTCAGCTTTGGGTATGTCACTGGAGGCATGAGGGCGTAGTCATATAAAACATGGCAATGCTGTGACAGTTTGTGCGGAAAATCACTAAGATGCTGCAAAACTTGATAAAAAGCAAAGGAGAATGGATTCAATTTTACTATGTAAATATCATACTAGTAACCCAGTGAATATACTATTATAAAAATTGAGGAAAAATAAAACTCATCAGGGTGGCTAAGTTTAGATTACCTGACGAATTAGATTTTCTGCCCTCATTTTGTGTGTCCATATTATCTCTGGGGTGTCAGAATCAGAAACCATTGCTGCAGCAAATGCTGCTGGACCACTACGCTCTAGTACGTACAACAAAGATTTAGGGAGAAGTCCACCAAGAACACTACGTTTTGCCAAAGGCAATGAAATTGAAACTGCAGTCTCTTCCCACCATGAAATGCTTGATGGACATGGGTGACAGAAAAGAGTTGCCCAATTGAAAATAGACCAGACCCCAGTGCAAAATATGTACAGACAGACCATAGCTTTGGGATTCCGTGTAACAATGGCCTTATGCAATGCAGCAGCCTCAACAATACTTGGTTCCCCAGAAAGAAAGGCCTGTCCCCATAAGATGCAACTTTTAATTTTTGTATTTATTTGTATCTAATTAAAATAATTAAGGAATCTAGACATAAATGTATTTTGACTTAACAATCTCCCCTTTTTATGATGCCAAACAAGTACAAATTTAAAAGTTGAAGACAAATTTATAAGATACATCAGTTAAGAGTAAATCAGTCTTATCTGATGTAGAAGAAAATATAACATAGGCATCATAAGACTTTGAGATAAAGTCTGTTAAAACTTCCTAAAACATTTCAGTTTATTCATAAAAAGAATTTTCATATCAAGGAGATGCGTTTTGAGTACATAGAAGAAAATGAATACAAGAAAAACATTAGAGATTTAAGTAACTAAAGCTTCCCTGGATTGATGTTTTCTTGAGATTTTAGCTCCCCTCAAATTATGATTCCAGCTTCAGCTTTTTACTTTTTCTCCCCTTTTTGCTTGGCAGTAGCAAAATCCTCATCAAGCTTCCTAAAGAACTCCTCACCAAAAGAATCAGAGTCTGATGACAAATCAATAGGAACAAGGAAGGGTACGCATTGGACTTCCAGGAGGGGAAGGACTTCTTGGAGTTTCCCAACCACTAACTTCTTGTAAAAGAAGTCTACAATTAGATGCTGCCACTTCACAGCTTGATCTTCAGCATAGCGTCTATCATCCAGAGCTTGAGCAAATGCTTTCCTCGTTCTAAGCAACTCAAGCTCAATTCTGCTAACATACTCACTTGATGGAGGGGGATCATACACTTCAAGTGCAAGAGCATCAGGATCATCAGTAGCTTCAAATTCAGAATCAACTTCCTTAATGTTAGGTGCAACATGATGGGTGAAGATGACGCTGGAGTATGGTAGATACACAATGAATGAGAAAGTGCGATCAGACACAGCACAAAACAACATGACCCATGAACATACCATGTTGAAAAGTGTTTCTTGAGTGAAACAAGTGTGATTCGAAGTCTGATAGCAATGTCCATTCTTAATGTTAGGTTCCAAACTAGAGCAGTTTCAGTCTGTAGAACCTCTTCATGGCAAACCAATCCAGACTTGTATGCCCTATCTTCTTCTTGAGAGCCTTAAACTCATGTTTAAAGAGCCTTCTTCAGCAAGCCTTCACAGATTTGGTTGGTGGATCATCTTCTTCATCATCAATAAGCAACTCCTAGCTTTTATAGCAGTTAGCCTTTTGGTGCAACACAAGATTATCCATTGCTATATGGAACTAAGTGTTTGGAGTGGCTATGCGACAAAATTAGGAACCAAGCGTAAAAGATAAATGAGTATTAAACCTTTCCAAATGCCTTAAGAGGTTAGAAAGTTTAATTAACTACTGACTAAATCTAACAAAATAAAACTATATTTTTAACTGATAACTTCCTAATTATCTCCAATTGGGAAGAATGCTGATGGACTGAGGTATTATTATGTTCTAATTTAGTTAAGAAATACCTTCAAATTAATCTTTATAAAACATGAACAATATTTTCAATTATTTATTAGTTTTTGGGATTGGGTCTGGTTACTCAGGTGTAAATTATTTTTAATATGGTATCAAAATCCATTTAAATTTGATTTCAGCCACTTGCAAATGTCTTACACAATCTTTAAGTTTTGTCTCTAGTCTACTGATATTTGATGTCAAGAGTGAAACAGATTCCAAAATTGTTTTATTAGTACTATTAATTTGAGTTAAAAATAATTTGCACTATAAATGTAGGTATTTATAATTTTTTAACAGAGTTGGTGACAAATTTGTACTGCCAATCTTCTGTCAGAAACAAGTATGTGTATTTGAACGTTGAATGATCCAGAGTTAATGGGTTGCTAAATTAGTAAAGTTATTTACTATATATAGCCCCATCAAGAATGAGGAAGAAAGAAATAAAGTTGCAGACACAGGCAGAAAGAGCAAAAACAGTTATATATCTTGGGAATAGCTTCGTACGCGCCATGATTCGTGAACAACTTGTCGTGAGTGCCATCCTAGTAATTATGTCCAATGGTGCATTATTTTTGTGTCTTTGTGTCGGTGCGCCCTATGGCACATACCTAAACATCAATTTTTATTTATTTATTATATACATAGGTCACCATAAGAAATGTAATAACAAGCAAAATAGAACACCACAATCCTCGCTAGCTAGAGCATTATCATAATGCAAGGAAGGCTGTGCAAAAAATCCAAATATATAAAATCAATCCATATCTAATTTAATTTTAAATTCATTTAAATATTCATTTAAATAGTCTGGTTTTATATTCAAATCTATTTTTTTGGATTTTAAATTTAATCCAATTAATTGGATATGGATTGGATATTTGTTTGAATTTTTAAATCCAATACAATTTTGGGGACGATGATGGCTTGGTTTTTGGCTAACTCCGGTAGGAGCTATTTTTTGATCGATTTCACCTACAGTTATTTTGGACAATACCAATTGATGATTTTTTAAGCCGTCATCGGTTGAGACTATTTTTTTATTAGTGTCGATAAGGATTTTTTCGGCCAACATTAGTCAGAATTATTTTTTGGTCGATGTTGTCCTAAGTTTGTCTGGCCAACATCAACGAGATTATTTTTTGGTCAACATCAATTAGTATTTTTTTTCGATGCTTGACGATATTATTTTTTGGTCAATGTCAGGTAGGTTTTTCGACCGACATCGACCGGGGTTTTTTTGGTCGACATCAAACAAGACTTTTTTTTGCCGACGTCAACTAGGATTTTTTGGCTAACATCGACCAAGAAACATCATCGACCGACATCGATAAAAAAAACCCTAACTAACGTCAGCCAAAATATTCCCGTAATTGACGTTGATCGAAGAAAAGCCTACTTGATATCAACAAAAAATATCCCTAGCCAGTGCTGACCAAAAGAAATAGTCATGGTTGATGTTGGCCAACAAACCCTAACTGACGCCAACGAAAAAATAGTTTCAACCAGCTTCAGCCAAAAAACCTAGCCAACGTCGAGCAAAATATAATATCGACTAATGATGGCAAAAAAAATATCGATGGCAAAAAAAATATCAATGACCGTCGTCGGCCAAAAAAACCTTACTAATGTTGGCCAAAACAATCCTAACTAGTGTTGACAAAAAAATCAGTCACAATCAACGTTAATTGAAAACCCCTAGTTGATGTTGGCCAAAAAATATTATTGACTAAAAATCCTAGCCAACCTCAACCATAAAATAACCCTACCTAAGATCGACCAAAAATATCTTTGATTGACGTCGACCGAAAATACATTGATTGATGTCAGCCAAAAAAAAGTTATGGTTGGCGTCAGTCGAAAAATGTCTGGGCCAATGTCAATCCAAATTACCCTAGTTGAGGTAGGCTAAAAATATCCTAACCAAGATCTATCAAAAATAGTCTTGGCCAAGGTCGATTGAAAATAACTCTTAAATGGACAAGTGCTAAGTTTTTATTTTTTAGCGTTTAATTACTAAAATTTGTAAAAAAATCCTTATTACATTTAAGTTTATATAAATTAGATATGAGCAAATCCATATCCACTTAAATGAATTGGATCTTGAATTCAAATTGTTTTTTTAAAAATTATGGATATAGATTAAAGATCCAATCTATTTAAATAGATATAGATTAGATTTTTAAAAATCCAATCCATACACACCCCTAATGGAGACGTTGAAAGAAAAAAGAAAAGAAAATAAAGTAATATTGTTGTTGTTTATCTATGAGATCTCAGCATTCAATGACTATATTTTTCAGAGGAGAAATCTGTTAAGTAGCACAAACTTTTCAGGAGTACTCCTATACCTATTTATCATTCAACATCTAATATTAAGCATGTCATTGACATTTTAGACTTTTAAAATAAATTATTAAATTGTCATTTTTAACATTAGATTAGCTTCTATTAATTAGCTCAGTCTTTCTTTAATTATACAAGTTAAACTATTAAATAAATATTGTGAGTTAATGCTAATAATATAATATATTATACTAATTAATAAATTATTCCATTAATATAAAATATTGATTTATATTATCAATATATCATATATGCTATTAGTATAAATTTTCAAAGGTTATATTAATAATTTTCGTTACACAAAACTATACTAATAAAGATAATCGTAATTTTGTTATAATATATCTTTATTATATTTTCTCCCAATAAAAAAAATAAGTTAAAAAGAATATATATATATAAAGGACAGAGAATATCCTTCTTTGTTTTGATCGGCTTTGTGGCTTTTAAGGAACAAAATAGTTTTTTTTTTCTAGGGACTGTCTTTGATATGACTTTTATTGTAAACAAGATTAAAGTCGTTCATGGTCATGATTTGTATTAAAAGGGGAGGAAATGGTTGCTTTTTTTTTTCCTCAAAATGGTATGTGAATCTTATATACTGTTAGGCAAGCCTTCATAGCCTTGCTGCTTGCTTCTTTATAAATGCATATGGGTTTTGTACTTTTATCAATTAATAATTTTGCTTATAAAATATTCACTAATTTGTTGATTTTTATAATAAATAAATTTTACTATTTCGATGGTGATATGATGTAATAAAAAAAAGTAAATTTTCCTACACATGATTAATAAGCTAGGATCTATTTATCACTCATATAATTATAATGTATGGCAATAAACTTGTACAGTTATATTTGGGTTATTTTTTGTATAAAAATGGTTCCCAAAAAGCTTATTTGTTGTTTGGTAAAGAGACAACTTCGGTTCAATGAATAATTTGGACAGCACATTGTTTTTGTAAAAACCGGGGGTTCTATAATCGCAATGTTCCAAACCGTTTGGTACTGATATAATAAAGTGCTATTCTAATATTAAAGAAACAACGCAGGAATTTGACTCTATTATTACTACAAGAGGAAAACTAGTTAACTCTTTTGGAAAGAATTTTACGTTTGAAAATTTTCTCATTCAAAGACAACATTTGAAATCCAGGATCGAGAAGAAAAAACCAAATCCATGTCATTTTTATATACTTTTTTCCTTCTATTTTCAAATCAAACAATTATCATTATAAAGTGTGTGAACCCGAAAAGACATGCAAAATTGGAAAGTATTATGGCATCTAATATTTTTCTCTTCTTTTCATGATACAAATTTATGACATATCTAATATTTTTCTAATTAAAAAATACATAATTTATCGCATCTAATATTTTTTCTTTCATTACCAAAAATCTTTTGACATTACAGAAAAATCTAATATTTTTCTTTCTACTTTTTCTTTTATCTTTCAATTTCTATCTTCTTTCCACCTTCATACAACCCATTTTGGGGTGTGAATTTATCAACATTCGAAAATTACCAGTATAGAGAATGACAGAAAAGTTATTAGTTGAAACGTACGTACACTAACTCGATCACCTGATGTTATATTAATCCTTTTTTTTTTATTCATTGATGTTAGTAATCCTAACCTATCTGCAAAGAAATAAGTTAAGGCTAAGTTTCTTGCAAATCATTGGTCTTCCATATGAATATATGTAGTCAGTATGTCTTTTATTAGATATTTAGAAAAAATGACTGGGAAAATAGTCATGTTAAAATTTTATTCTATATAGTTTAGATTATGATTGTATTTACAAACTCTAATTAGCAAAATGGTCGTTAGTTTGAGAGAGAAAAAAAATTAGACGGAAGTTCTACAAAATAACAGCTTTGTTGTAATTATTCATCAATTCATTCGATTAATTAATTAACTGTTAAATCGCATGAAGCATGGGTAATAATTCAACAATCTAAGTCAGAGTTTACAACATTCTCATTGAAATGCTATATATCAGCTTTAACCTTTTTTTTCCTGGGCCGTATCAGCTTAACTTGGGAAAATGAATATAATTCATAACATGCGAATAGTGAAATCCAAATACATAAGTTTGGCGATGCACACAACCTAATGCCTAATGGTGTATCCGAATATGAATGACTACATTTGGAAGTTCAATTCGTTATTATAAGATACTGTTTGCTCTTCTTAGCTTAATTTATACGCAGTAGGCATTAAGGCTGTAAGTGGATTGGAGCCAAGAAACTGTCCAATCCCATTCCGTTAGATTATTTTAAATTGAATTGGGTCATTAAATTGAATTAATTTTAATTTAATGTACTTATTAAAATTGAATTGGGTGATAAATTTGAAGTTATGAACAAAACCAATCATCATATAATTAAATTACTAATATAAAAATTTTAAATTAAATATTCTTCATTCTCAAAGTAATATATTGTTTATCTTAAGATAATATATTTTTTTTAATTTATATATATTTTTATTTATTTTAAGATAATAATATTATTTCATAAATGATACTGAGTATATATTTATGTTTTATTTTTTTATTTATCATATAAATAATAAAAAAATTTATGAATGCTGATTTTTAAAATATCTTTACTATAAAAAAAATATTTTTACTATTTTTTAGTTTAAGAATTTCTTAATTTTTTTTCTTAAGACTTAAATAGGTGACATTTAAATAAAAAAGAAAAAACTTAATTTAATCTAACTCAATTAAGTTTAATTAAATTAAGTTAAAAAAAAAGGCAAAACTTGGTTATATAATTCTCATGATCCATCATTAAATCTAAAAACCACGTAGAATAAACAAGCACAAGCATAAATATTATTCATAAATCAAATATAATATGATGTTATATATTCTGTATTTCTCATTGCTACATTTTTTTTTTCTTTTTGGTATGGCGATCTAAGTTATATACTTATATTTGAGTCACTTTCACTAATTTACATTTTTAAACTGTATGCTAGCTTCCTAGTGCATACCCACATATCGTATGTTTTCTTCCACTATAAATCAATACTTGGAATTGTATAATGAATTATTACACCATTAGTAATGAACCATAACTTCTCTCAGAAAAAACTGATGAACCTTAATTAATCTATAATTTATTTCTGATTCCCTCATAGTTGCATAAATACCTTCTCGCCCATAATATTCCCGGCGGAGTATATAGAATCTAGCCCCGGCTTTTTTTCTAGAGAGAAACACCATATTGAACCGTGATCTTTATATTATTGTATGAAGTGTGTAACAAATTTAATTTACATTTTGTATACTTGGGTAGTTTAAATTATATACAAGGATAACATTATGATAATTTAAGTTGAATTGAGAATTTCGGTAACTGGTCAAAATTTTAAAATAACTAATAATAGATGAATATCAGAAAAGCAAATTATAAGCGAATATTGAAAAATATATACAACTAGTTTGCTTCTATAACTTGAAAAACATACAGAAAAAGTTTAATAACGTATAACTAAGGAAGGGTAGTGATGTTTGAATACTCAAAATTTACAAATTATAATGTCACATTAACTCATTTCATTTCTCATAATATTTTCTCTAACCAATGCTGACGAAACGTCTACCCTTTACACCTTCACTTCCGACGACTACAATTAGGCCGGTACTACATTTTTTATTAGTTATCAAAATAATTAAATTTAATTATGTGAATGTGTTTATTTGTTATACATAATTAAATTTTATTGTACTTACGAGCTAACTTAATTATTGCATTTTATATTGGATCACCATTAATTGAATTATCCAGAAATGAATCACAAAGTTCTATATGTCAGCTTCTTCTTCCTTTTGTTTTTACCTGATAAGAGTTCTAGCTTAGTTTTCTCTATGATCTCCATTTCTTCTTTTGCCTTAACTATTTTCTCAAGGTAAAAAAAAAAAGTCAATTTAGCATGAGTGTACATAAAATGGATGATTATGAAACATGAGAACATGCAGCTGAAATTTACTTATTAAAAGTCATAAGTTCATACCTAAGCTGCTGATAACGTTTCTTCGGCTCCAATTAGCATTTACATCTAGCGTTCTCACGTGCACAGGTCAATATCACTAACGCTTGAAGATCCCTCGTGTGCATGCAAAACCATATCTGCTAGCTGTCAAATTATCCTCATGTGGATGCAAAATGACAAATTGAGCTCTAAAATCTATCCTTAACTAGGAGATTATTTATATATGATACATTTCGGAAATTTCAGGTTACCAATTATTTTTCTTTGTAGCAACTTATTTATAATTAGAGGATCAACATATAGAATCAATGTAACAAATTTTTATATCAATCATTATGAATAGATTTCATTTCATTCACACAGAGAAAATATCATTATCTCTAATTCACGTTGAGCTCACCCTTTAAGATCATGAGTTTCAAGTAATTACAACTTATAATTAAATCTAGATCGCATATAAACATTACTTCTGCTTTTGTTATAAAGTATATTACTATATATACGTTGGTATTGAAGACTAGAAGCATGTATATATATCTAAATTTCTTTCCTTTTCTTTTTCAATTATAACCCAAAGTGAAACTAACGGCACTTTGTGTGAAGTAAGCCATTTCAACAAATGCTCCATTAACCTTAAAATTGTGCGTGTAAATGTATTGATAGCCATTATGGCGAGCACATTATGTCGCGGACAATGATATTGTGCCCGTTTTCAATTGTTTGTTTGTTAGGTAATGTGAATTTTTGAACCATAGTGCTCACTATAGTTTATATATCCATCTACACCTACAACCAGATCCATGGCTATTTGAAACATTGTTAAATTTCTTGGGGGGGACACACACTCACACGAGATATTGGTCTTCTCTCAATGATAACAGAACTGTAGTGCCTAGTTGTGTGACCAAAAACCATAATTACCATAGCCGAGTGCCATATATACATTATTAAAAAAAATGAAAGTAACAAAAAATTATGGTTCTTATTTATTTGCATTGGCTAAATTAGAAAGCCTCAAGTGGGCAAAACAGGAGGGAGAGAGATGGAACCACAACTGGACAAAATCATAAGAACTAGTATACTATAAAGTTAATTTTTTCTAAGAAATTGAGTTTCTAAGAACAAACCTCTATAATCAAGCTTCCTTTCATGAGAAGAAGAGGAAACACATTATAGTTGGCCACTTGGCTAGCTAGCTAACTACTAAACTACAGCACTTCCCTTTTTCTTGGAGCCCACTATTTGTATTTTCTTGTCAACAATCAAACACTAACTAGTCTCTTCAAGTGCGAATAGATTATCGAAATGAATTTTGTTTGGTACAACCAAGTCTTCTATGCTACATTCCTTGTCTCTCTAGCTTGTTTAGCAAAGCTGTGATTAGTGCATCCCTCTTCTCAGCCCTAGCTTCTTCCCTAATCCTCCTTTGTTCCTCCCTTTCTCTCCATCTTTCCTCCATCATTATCCTCTCATTCTCCAACACCTCCATGGCTTGTCTCCATTCCATCTCCTTCAGCCTCCTCTCATTCTCCCTCGCCTCAAACGCTTCCATCCATTGTGTATCTATTTGCATCTGTTGCCTCATGAACTCCTCCAAAATCTCCTTCAAACTGTTGAAACTACCACTACAGTTATCACCACCCCTACTACCTATCTTTGCTTTCTTCTTCTTTCTGCCGCTACCGGCTTCAGTACTCTCTTCATTTTCGTCCGATGAGAGCTGCGTTGTTGCCTTGTTCTTCTTTGATCCACCCTCAGCTTCTGCCCACAGCATTCTCTGCATCCTTGCTGTGAAAATCGCATTGAATTCATTGTAAAACGGGAATTGCTGTCTCGTCGCTTCTTGCTCCATTGTTTCAAATCCCTTAACATCTCAAATCAAAAGTACCTTAGTTTAAGTAAAAAGAAAGCCATAAAGCTTACAATAACTACAACTAGTTAGAACTTTTCTCAAACACCCTTAAATTCTTAACTATTTTATTAAAGTCTATAAACTAGCTAGTGTTATTTTTTAATTACTTCCAACTTTTTATCATAAGAGAAAAAGGCTAACTTATGAGAATTGCTATTATATCACGAGAAAACTAAGGACTTTGGTAAAATTATTTTTTGGAGTCAATAGTTAAACGAATTTAAACATACCAAGAGAGAGATGGGGGGAGAGAGAATTTCTTAATAATAATACTAAAACTCTTATATTTTGAAAGCTACCATAGAATTTCTGATTATGTATTCTCACGACGAAGTGCTAAGGTGGTAATTTTTTTCCATTATATGCATCAATTTCTGACCAAACTCAAGATGACATATTTAAAAGACTTGACCTATTTAGACTCACCAATTTGAGGAAAACAGGGATTTTATCATTTTATTTTGAGTTTGATGCACATATATAGAAAGAGATACCTTATAGCGGGTAACAAGGTTTTTCCACTTGCACTTGCACTGCTCTGCACTTCTATGGTAACCCTTTTCCTTCATTCGGTTAGATATCACTTCCCACAACTGCTTGTTCCTCTTAGTCTCCATGAAAGTCTGATCCAGCTCTTCACGGATCACCAGAAACTCCTTTGTTTCTTGGATGCTCCATTGAGGAAATCTATCGGTCACATCCACGTTCATATTCTGAGGAAGAACCCTTTGTTGCTGTTGTTGTTGATGCCCTTGGTGATGGTGATGGAGATGATGAGTACCTTCCATTCAAATCGAAGAACAATTTGTGACTTGATCGAATCTAAAGCAAGTTCTAGAAAGAAGAAACTATAGTTGCCCCTTGATTACACAGAAAAAGATTGATTTTTCTTTGGGAGATAGAGAGAGAGAAAAAGAAAACAAAGGTTTTATATATGTGGGATGGTGGGAACACGAGAAGAGACAGTTGTGTTGTAAATCGCATTAGAGAGGAAAAAGAGAGATTTGTTTTCTCGGACAAGGGTTTCTATTTATGTTACAGTTTTATGCGTTCAGATAATTCATAACATGTTATTAAATTATTAACCAATATGATCATATGCTGTTTATTTTGAATAAATGAAAAAGTTGGACAACAACATTAAATTTGTACTCAATCTATTGTTTCAAGGACAGTCAAAGTCTAAAAAGCTAGATTATATTTGAGGGGAAAAAATACAATAATCATAGTTGATTGTCTGGCTATCATTTATATATATATTCCTATTTCAGATAATAAAACAAGAAACATATGTAATTTAATATTTTCTTAAAAAATACAAAAGTATGAAAAACAAAGGATTTTGTCGTGTGCAAATAATGCTCCTAACAACATGTTTGAGATTAAGTTGATTCGAAGTAAACTAATAATGCCTTTTTTTTAATAAAAAAAAATGATTATCTTTCATTAATAATCTAATCACTCATTGTTTCTCCCAAACTTTATTGAAGGAATTAGTATATTATATAGCATCAACATATCCTCCTTCAATTATGATGATCAATTGATTATAACGAAAATTCAACATGACCTTCCCATGGGACATGCTTCAATATAAAATAAAATAATGCTTACTTATCCACTTTCATATTTGGACGAGAGCAATCTTAGATTATTTTTAATATTATTGTTTTGATTAGAAAGCAAATTTCTTCTACCATAAAAAATTCTATTTAAATCTAATAAGATTATTATCAACAATAAAATTCTTCATCTTCTGAGTATTTAAGAAAGTAACATATAGAATTTGAATTGAAGATCAAATTAAATTTAAATAATCACATGCATATTAGTTGATTGATATGTTTGGTGGGAGATTATTTTTAATATATATACAATAACATTTATTTTATATATATATATATATATATATATATATATATATATATATATATATATATATATATATATATATATATATTATTGTTATTATTTTAATTTGATGATATTTTTAAATGATTGCATACTTACAGTTGCTACGCAGTTCTGATCTGTCTACGCGGAAACTTTGTTTCCTGGCTCTTCATTCTTCAACTTTTTGGTTTGGCGTTCCCATTGCGTCTACGTATCGTCACGCTGACCAGTGGCGCCACATTTATTCTCTATGACCATGACCACATAACTTTGGTGCTAAGCTATTCTTTCTTTTTGTTTCCGTTTTATGTTATTGGTCATGTAGTAAAATTTTTTATCATAACAGTATAACTATAATTATTTGTTAATAGAAACCAATCGATGTTTCAGAAATACATATATTTTTGCATAGGGTGGTAGCTTATGTACAATATTGTGTGGGATTCACATGGGTCGTATATATTTTTTGAAAATTATAATATTAACTCTGAACAACTGGACGGAAAAAAAACTGGTAATATATTGAAAAACGCACAATGAATGATTATGTAAATCCAAAAATAAATGCCGTAAATATGTGATTGGATACACGTTAAATAAAAGACATGGCTCAAGGAAAACAAGCTTATGGCGTGTTTGATTATTTTTATAAAGAGTTATGAAATTATAATTTAGAAATGTTAAAAAAAGAAAAAATCATAAATTATAATTTAACAAATTTCTAATATATAAATATAATCAGTGGATGACTTTTCAAAACAGTACAAATACGATACCTAATAGAATCCTTGTGAGAAGGACTCAAACTTGAAACGCATTATTGGAAATTTATGACCACAGTGGGTTCCACATTAAAATCATATTTAACTATTAATTAATGAATATAATCATATATGACAAATATAATAGTCAGCAATGTGAAACTAAAAAGTTAAATTATAATTTTTTTACCTAATGCGAGATATTAAATAAAGAGTTAAAATATATTTTTTAATTCTTATAAATATTGAAAAGTTTGAAATTTATTGCTGTAAAAATTTTGGTATATTTTTCGTCTTCGTAAAATTAAAATGTGTTATTTTTGGTATCAAATAGGACTTGGATGAATTTGAGCCTACATGATATTTTTTAAAAATTAAATTATAAGCTAAAATATATTTTTTGCCCCCATAAATATTGAAATGTTCAGAATCCATTCCGTAAAATTGAATTTTTTTTCATTCTCGAACAATTGAAATCTTACTTTTTGGCTTGGACATAGGTTCGAGTACCCGAACCTACATGTCACTCTTTCATTGGTTCTGTTCATGGCTCAGGAGTAGCTGATTTTTAGGGGTTAAAAAGTCATCAGGGGTTAAAAAGTCATCACAAAATGCAGGAAAAAAATCACAAATTTATAAATCTCTCTTTCCTAACTTCCTTCTTCCCTAACTTTCTTCATTTTCTTCAAATTTAAATAAATAATTTCTTTTTCTTTTTCTTTTTAAAATGTTATGTTCAATGGCAATTGTCAGCACAACTTTATTGACCTTGTCATCATCTTCTTCTTCTTCGTTGAATTCCCCTTCCTTCCAAAAATCTAACACCGTCATTCACAAATTCAACATTATGAATATCAATTTCAATTTTCTATCTGAATCAAACTCGTGACAAACTCAACAACCTTGGCTTCCAAATTCACCTCTCTCTCGGATTAGCCTGATGGACGAAGAAGATGAAGAAAGTTAAAGAAGAGGGGTTTACAAATTTATGGATTTTTTTCTGTATTTTGTGACGGTTTTAACTCTTAGAAATCACTCTCTTTCATAATCATCAATGAAAGAGTGACACGTAGGTTCAAATACCTGAACCTATGTCCGGAGAAAAAAGTAACATATTTTAATTTTTTTCAAGGATGGAAAAAGACTCAAAATTTTCTAAGAGCGGATTTCGAACATTTTGATATTTATAGGAACAAAAAACATATTTTAGTTTATAATTTAATTTTTTTTAAAAATGTCGCACAGGTTTGGGTTTGACTCGGGGTAAAAAAAATATTTCAATTTTACGAGAACGAAAAACATATAAAAAAATTTGCATTGAAAAATTTCAAATTTTTCGATATTTATAAGGACAAAAAATATTTAAGTAAAAAATAAAAAGGATCTTTATAAAAGTTACACTCATAATTTTTATTTAAACATAAAATAATAAACTATTATGACAGTTAATTTATTTAATTAATGTTATAAACAATATTTTGTATGTATTACCACCTAAGATTAACTAATATTTTTTAATTATAAAAATTTATAAATTAAAAAAAAATATTTAGTATATAAACCTTTTTAATTTAATTTTATATTCTTTTATATATTTTTATTTTGAATAGTTCAGATATTTTATTTTTATTTTACTAGTTTATAATTAAATTTTATAAATTAATATATAAATTATTTTGTAAATTTATTTTAATAAAAAAATTATTTTTACTTTAGTTATGTAAATCAATATAATTGCAGTAAATTATAAAAGTTAAGTAAATTTATTTTTAATATGTATATTATTTTTATTCTAATTATATAAATTAATAAAAATTTAATATTTAATGTTTTAGGAAACTTACATGTTAATATTTTCATTTTAACTACAAAAAATTATTTAGTAAATATGGTTTTAATACCAATTATATAAATAAAAAACTACATAAATTATTTTAAATTATTTTATTTAATTTATAAAAATTATATAAATTTATTTTTATATATAAATAATACTCTTAAATTTTTAATTTTTAGATTGTTTAATTTTATTACATAATTTATATAAATTACATACACTTATTTTTTAAAATTATATATATATATATATATATATATATATTAGTTTATGTAATTTTTTAAAAAATTATAATTAAATAAGAACAAACTTTATTAATAATAATATATTAATCTGTTAAAATAATATTTTATAATAAAAATAAATGTATCTGAAATTAAATATTAAATATTTTATTTTAATTTAAAAAATTTATATTTTAAAGAAAAATAATAATAATTTTAGACTAATGATACCTGTAAAATAATATTTATAAAATTTACTAAAGAAAACATTAGTCGTAAATGTTTATTATTTTTTCTTAAGGTGCTGAATTCAACTTTTATTAAATTTTTCTTTATTTTTTATTTTATTCAACTCTTTATAATAGAAACATCATGTCAACATTGAAATATCTTGACAAGTTTAAAACAAAAAACAACAATAATCATATACAAATGAGAGTATAAAAAAATTGAAAAATCTCTCAATGTCATCTCCACTTTTATATGCCACCATCTACTTACTTCTCCTAGTCAACTTTTTTTTTTTATTCTTTAATTCACGTTTGATGTTTTATGTAACCATCTACTTCCTAGATAATATAACTTGTTTATTTGCTTTCTACCTTTCTCGTTTTTAAGTTCCTCACTCAGTAATATTGTTGGATAGGAAGGAATGTCGGGGTTCCGTGGCCAATTTTGTTGACTGATCTTTTTAATTTGACAGGTTGAAATTAAAATTCAGAAGTCAACATTGCCACTGATTATTTGCTTCATAAATGGATTTTCATGTTGATATTTTTCATTCATTAGGGTTGTTTTTGTTTTGGCTGCAGGAAAATATTATTTTCATCTGATGTTTATTGACAAAATGTGTTATCATATCCTAGTGGCAAAAATAGGATCCTTTTACACAACTGGATTCAAATACTAAGGGGTTTTTGGTTTCGTTATTAATTTTCACTAAAAATAAAAAATGATAATGAAAATGTGTTTGGTTAGATTTCTGAAAACATTTTCGTTTCAATGTTTTCAGTTGAGAACAAAAACCTCATTTCGGGTAAAATGAAATTGCGGTGGTAATGAATATAATTTTAAGCAAATCTAAAAATACAAAAAGACAAGAAGTCAATATATCATAAATTTTCAGTATTTTTATTTCATGAAAACAGAAAACAAGAAGTTAAACCAAATATATTTTCAGAATTATAATCTTTTGAAAATGAAAACAGTTTTGAGAAAATGAAAACAAGAAATAAAAATGCAAACCAAAGACACCCTTAAGCTACTCCCACCACCTACTTTACTTATGTGCTTACATTCACATTTTCTCTTATTTAAAGGCATTTCATCCACTCCAGAGAATACAAGTTGCTGCATCTTAATGGGTTTTCTTGGAGTCATAACTGCGTGCCAGATTATCATATCCGGTAGGGGTGGGAATAGGCCAGGCCGGCCTACAGGGGCCTACGACCTGGCCTACATAAAATTTAGCCTGGACTGGCCTATTTAATTAAAAGGTTAGGCTCAAACTTTTTTAAAAGTCTTATAAGCCTGATAGACTGACATATATATATATATATATATACTTATATTATTTGTTGGATACAATTAATTATTTTTTTGAAACTAGCAGACTTTGATTACACATGACTACTCCATAACTTTCATTTCTATAATCAAGTAAGACTTTAATTACAATTTAGGTGTGAGTTATGTACCCCTTTATATTCCTCATTATTTTTATTGACTTTCCTATTCCTCTTAATGTTTTCTTTTCCTTTAACTTTCCTATTACGATCTTACTATTATTTCAGTTTTTAGAGCAAAGGAATATTAATGTGAAGAAGACTTTTAAAAAGACTATCAGGTCTTATCAGACTTTTAAAAAGGTCAGGTCGAGCCAAAATAAAAGTCTTTGATAAACTATAGACTAGACTCAAACCTCAAAAATTCATCGTAGGCTAGACTTAGGTCTTTTAAAGCCTGACCTAACCTATTCTCACCCCTAATATTTGGGTAAATTTATTCATGTTTTAATGTATGGAGTATTTTGTTTTCTTTTTTGTTTTTTTCTCTTATTCTTTTGTTCTTCTTTCTCCATATTCTAATTTCTCTAACAATGTCTATTTTTTTCTAATTTCTCTTTATTATTTTTCTTTTTTGATTTTCCTTCGTCTTTCAATTTTTTTTTTCTTTTCATCCTCTCTCTTACTCTTTTTGGTATTATATTTTTCGTTTTAATTTTTTTTACGTACACTTGCAACTTTTTCTTTTCTTTTTCTGTCTTATTCTATTTGGTTCTTCTTTTTTTATCTTTTAATTTCCTTATGTGACCATCTGATTGTCTATGCGTGGATAATTCAGAGAGGCCACGACACCTAATGAAAATATCAAATGGGAAGTTTTAAAATCAAACTAACATTTTCTTCAAATTATGTTTCGTTTAAAAGTTTTTAATATTTTTTTTGCTTTTCTTTTTTTATGATTTTTTATGTTTGCATGCATTGCCTCTTAATATACATAATCTGATATCTTAAAAAAAAGTTACTTTTTTTTTTCATTTCTCTTTTTGTTCTATCTCCTTTTTTTTTTTCCTTTTTCTTCTTCTTTCTCCTCATCCTTATGTTTGTCATATTGGATTGAAGTCATTTTTTTATTTAATAGTTTATCACTACGTGATGTTAATATAAAAGATTGGCGGTTATATAGCTTACTTGGCCTTTCTGTTTTTTAAATAAAATTTTATAACTTTATTATTAATAAAAACAGTTTTTATTTTACATTTTTAAAAAAACAATATCAACAATATTAATATAGTTTAAATAATACTTACTTGGTCTTTCTGTTATTTATTTTCCTAATTTCCAAACTTTAAACTACCCCACTTTTCTCTTCTTCTTGACTTTTTTAAATCATTAACTTTTTTATTTTTAATCTATAAACCTATTTGCTTATTGTTGGATCCGATAAAAAAGGTAATTTTTTCTATCACCTTTTTAAGGAACAACGATTTGAAAACAATCATTTAAAAAAAATTAAAAACATAAAACTACCCCACTATTCTCATTCTAGCTATTTTCAAAGAAATTAGTATTTTTTAAAAAATCCTCAATAAAAAGAATTAAGTTATCTCCTATGATCATACCTGTGAAATCTAACCCAATCATTGACCCGATCGAAATAGTGAATCAGCGATCCAATCGTGAGTCACTAATTAGCCTGATTTGATTTTATATATATATATATATTAAAAATTCAAAATTATATATGTATCTATTATATAATTAACATTATTTAATTAAGAAAAATTTATCCATACTAAAAAATCTAAAATAATAATTAATAATAATGAGGCATAGTAAAAGTGATCTATTTATATATATATATATATATAAAGTTGACCGAGTCAAACCGGTTTAATCGAGATTTGACACCTAACTGACAAGATTTAATCGGATTATTCAAAATCTATCATTGATTAATCCAATAATAAAACCGGTTTAGTTAGGATACTCGACACCGATCGAACGAGTCCAATCAACCGAACTGATTTGGGTTTCACAACCATGCATGCTATTAACAAATGGAAAGTTTTAAAATCATATTCAATTTCAAATCAAACTCAGTTTTAAAATTAAATAAAAGAAAGACTTTTTAAAACTTGGTTTAAATTTATGTTGCGTTTCAATTTTATTTTTCTTATATTTGCCATATTGGAGTCATTCTTTTCTTAATTATGATATTTTTTTTTTCTCAATTTTAAAATTATAAATATGTTGGTGTGCTTTTGTGTGCCTCTGCGTATAATTGCTTCATAACTTAATTCCAGCATCTATAACATTCTGATAGAGTAGTTTTATAAATATGAAAAAAACTATTTATTTATATTTAACTTTCATTTATGTTTAAAAGAATTCTTTTTTTTTTTCGATTCTGATATTTTTTATGACAAACTATAAATATTTGTTTATATAATAGTATACATATTTTGACTTCCATAGGATCCTATTTTCCCATATTATGATATTTACAATTTTGTCATATATTTGCAAATTTATTTAAATTTAACATGTGATTTGTTAAAAATACTTTAGTAATACTGTAGATGAATTTTTTAATTTGTAGTTATATGTTGTTTTAAAGTCTAACATAATTTTTATTATGTATTTATGAAATTAAAATTTTAAATATCATATATATTTATCAACACATCATCATACAGTTTAATTTGATTGACATGTGTCATATAAAATAATTCTAACTAAATGAGTAGTTTTATTAACACACTTATATTTTTTTTATGTTTGATTCAGATGTGTTATTTTAAACAATTCTAACAAAATATTAATGGACTTGTTAACGATCTAACACGCATATTTCCTCTGATCTGATTTGTTTTTATTTAACTTTGTATATCTATTATTATTATTATTATTATTATTATTATTATTATTATTATTATGTTATACTTTCTGTTTTAACTGTCGATGTTTATCTCTATGTTTATTTTATCTCTGAAATCTTCTTTATCAATGGGTGTAGGTTTCAAGTTTCAACATAGAGGTTGCCAATATTAGGGAAGTGGAATTTTAGTGTCATCATCACAACACTTGACATATTATTAATTTTGTAAACAATAGATCAATTGTTAAATCAAACTCTCAAGTAAATTTACATTTAAAATGTCAGGTATTGCACCAAGACATATATATTGTATTAAATTTGATATATTGTAAATTTACGTTATTATGCTTTAATGGGTATATTAATTTTTTAGTTAGTGTCGAATTTTATTTTATATTTTTTTATATATAAGATGTTAATTTTGATATATTATAACAATATAATTGATCTTCTTATACATTCTTATTTATATTAATTTTAGGACAAATAAAATATTCATTGATAGTTGCATGTAATAAGATGAAGGATGTTATTAACTAGTAACTTTAGGATATTGACTAAGAAATTAAAAAAGAAAATTATTATATAAATCATACAAGAGCTTAAAAAATATCATAGATAACACAATTTTCTTTTTTCAATAAAAGTATTTTTATTTTAAATTTTTTAATCAATACTTCTAAGATACTGATTAGCATTTATCTAAAATAAATTGTAAAAATATATTAATTTTAGAAAATAAAAAATAGAAATGTGAAAAGATAGACGCAATAGTGTCTATGTTTTTGTGTATACACAAAATTTGTTAATAGTACGTACAGTTTCTTTTTATTAAAGTGACTTAATATTATGCAAAAAACTGTAAAGACAATTGATCAATTTTCATCATAAAATTATTTTTAAAAGGAAAAAAATCAGTTGAAGCTAAAACTAAAATCTATCTAATACTGTAACACGCTATATATGTGATTAACTCAATTAGTATTTGAAACAATCCGAAAATTTTTAAATATAGAATATTAAAAGAAAAACGAATAAAAGCTGCTAAATTAAGTTTCATTTGTGTCCCTTCTTTCAGTTACTTCCAGTGTGTTTGGTAAAAAAAGAAAAATAACATTAAAGAAAATTTTTATATTGTTTTTAGACTTACACTTTTTATATTTTATTTTTATTTTTCTTTTATTTTTATCTTCTAAGCCAACTATTTTTGCTGACTTTATCCTTTAAATCAAACATCATTCCCGAGAGGGTGACATAGAAAAGGACTCTACTGTTCTAGAGGTCGTATCTTCTGAAACTCCCAGATTTATCAAACCTTGCACTTTCATGGATTTATCGAACCTGGCAAATGCACGAATTTTGAAATGCATAAAGGAGTTTTAGTTTCTTTTTTTCTTTTTCAGTAAATTAATAATCAGTCAGCATTGAATCAATGAAATTGAATAATCTTGTTATTTTTAAATTATAAAATCACTCCAAACATATGTTTGAATAGAAGAAGGGTTAAATATTTTTTTTTTATTTTTTTTCTTATAAGTTCATTTCTTTAATTTTAATTTGTGTAAGTTTGTGTTTCTTTAATTTTAATTGTGGAAGATATTTTGTTCATTTTAATCTTGTAAGTTTGTATTTTTTTAATTATAGTCTTTGTAAGTGAGAATTTATGTAAATTATAAATAAAAAATTTAAAGAGACTAATTTAAAAAAAAACTTATAAAAACTATAAATAAAAAAAATTTTGACAGATCAAAATTGAAAAACGTTAACTTAAAAGAACTAAAATAAAAAAGATGAACTGTCAAGGATAAAAAATAAAAATAAAAAGCTAATTTATAAGAAGAAAAAAAACTATTTTTAAAACTAGTCCAATCAAATCAAAATTCAAAGCCACTGGATATAAATTATTGAATAAAACATTACTTTATTTTTTAAAAAAATATTTTTATTAATTTATTTCTTAAAGATAAATTTTAATCACTATAATTTAAATTTTTCATTTTTATTTATCGAGTTCAAGGATATTATTATTAAATTTTTTATTTAAATGTTTAAAAAAGTTAACTTGATGAAAATATCTCATTATGACAGAATTCATTTTAAAAGCATTTTTCCTTTTACTTGGGTATTTCAGCAAATTGACCTAATCGGGATAGTTTTACAAACTATTTTTTCATATAGGTCTGTTTTCAAATATATTACGAGGGGATGTTGTTTTTACGTGATTTTTGCCCTGCATGCAAGCCAAATCGCCATGCACGAGTGGCTTCTCGCCACTGCCACTGGCGACATAGCAAGTGATTATCGCCACTTCCATTGGCGAGTCCAGTCTTGACACATTCAGAAGCATAGGTGCACAGGGCTAGGGCTGGGGGATAGTCTGGCGCGTTCAGAAGAATATGTGCATAGAAACTAAAATTAAAACTAACGTACCATATAAAACTAAAATTAAAACTAACGTATCATATAAAACTAAAACTAATCTACCATATAAAACTAAGAACTAAAACTAACTAACATAATTAAGAACTAAAACTAATTAACATAACATATCAAACTAATAACTTAAAATAACTAAAACTAACCTAATATATAAAACTAAAACTAAACCTAATCTACCATATAAAACTAACAACTAAAATTAAGTTATACAAAACTAATAACTTACAATACTTAAAACTATTCTATTATATAAAAACTTTATAATATCTAAAACAACTAATTTAATTATCAGAACACAAACAACTAAATAAATAAAATACATAAAATATTAAATAACAATATACCAACTTTTGACAAAACTGAAAATGCAAGAAGAGAAGGGCCAAAGTTCTCGATACCAGCACAAGCGTAAAGAAAAAAATGTGTGCTTGCTATCGTTTGAGGGGGGGGGGGGGGGGGGGGCTTTATAATTCACGAAGCACAAATTGCCAACAGCAGTGGCGATACCCGAAGCACAAGTTGCCAGTCGCAATGGTGATTCCCTCTGCAACACCCGAAGCACAAGTTGTCAGTCGCAATGGTGATTCCCTCTGCAACTGCGCCAGCCCCAGCCCTAGCCTGTGCACCTACGACGCACCAGACTGGACTCGCCAGTCAAACCAGTGAGATGAGTCCACGCTGGACTTGCCAATGGAGGTGGTAATAACCACTAACTATGTCGCTAGTGGCAGTGGCGAGAAGCCACGTGCCCTTCCCTCGTGATATCGTCAGCGTGCATGGTGATTTGGCTTGCATGCAGGGCAAAAATCATGTAAAAAATAGCACCCCCTCGTAATATCTTTGAAAATAGACCTATATGGGAAAATAGTTTGTAAAACTACCCCATTAGGTCAATTTGCCGTGTATTTCTTTAATAAGTTAATGCTTAGAATTCGACAATTGATTTTCTACTTGCTCCAAGAAAAAATCTGTCAATTTTTCTTTATTAAACTCTTGATTTTTTTTCTTATTTAAAATCTTCACAAATTAAAATGATTAAATTATTTTAAACCTTTTAATTTAATTTTTTGGCACATAAACCTTTTACTTAATTAAAGATCATCGTAAAGACATTATATTTTATTAAAAATATAAAACTCAAATCTTAAATCTCCAAATATATATAACCTCAGGTCTTGTATTTTCTTCTAAATTTCATCTGAATTTTACTTGTTAAATTTCAATTTTTTTAATTATGTTATTAGTATAGAATATTCACCGTTTTATTGATAATTAACCTTCGTTGAAAAATTTGATTGATCATCTATAATATAATTCTTTTCAATTATATTTTTTTATTCACTAAATTCGATCATGAGATTTAAGGGGTAAAGTTTAATATCATTCAGACGAACTTGTTAATGTATACTATTATAGTAATTTTTTTAACTAATTTCATACTAAACCGGGCACCCAAGTATTTGAGTGGAAAAAATTGAGTCTTTTAATTAAAGACTAAAAGAATTAAAATATTAAAATAATTAAAGAGATAAAAGGTGTGATAAGTCAATTAAAATATTAAAAGAATTAAATTTAAATAGTAAATATGTAAAGACTAAAATCATTTATTATACATAATAAAGAGATAAATGGTATGATAAGTCAATTAAAATATTGGCTTAAATGCAATGGTCCCCTATTTTGTTTATTTGTAATTTTGGTATGTTGATTTTAAAATTGAGACTTTTAGTTTTTCTATTTTAAAAAATTTATAATTTGGTTCTCCATTTTAAAATAAAGATATTTAGTCTTTTTATTTTAAAAAATTATAATATCATAACATTTTTTAAGACTTCAAAAATGTTTTAAAAACTAATGGCGGGCATTAAACTAGCAGTGAGAGAAACATTCATAAAATCAATTTTAGAATGATGTAACACCGAGAGAAACATACTCGTTAATGTTTGTTAGTTTTATTTACACGAGTAGTTTAAAAAAATATTAATTTAAGAAAAAAACAATATTTTCAACTAAGTCAACCTAATTAAATATTTAACTGAATCTTACAACAAAGTCTGAAGATAATAATAATCAAATAGGATTTTACTCATATATTTATTGGTCTCTATCATGCGTGTGGCTATATTATATGGTACGTAGTAAACGTTGGACTTTGAAATACAATATGAGAAAAATGTAAGCGCAACATAAATTAAAATATTAAAATAAATGTGTTATTACATAAGAAACGACAAGACATAGAATTACTATATAAAAAGAAACTTACAATAATATTGATCGAGGAAAAGATGATAAATGAAATTGGATAAAATGATTTGGATACATATAAATAATGCCACGAGAGACACGATCAGAGGAGTAAATTGAATAATTTAATTTTTTAGAAAAATAAGAGATGAGGACAACAAAAAGTATTGAAGAAAGTCATCAAGAAACGTTTGGCATATAATATTTCAAAAAACATTGATATTCAACTGAACTAAATGACATCATGTGACCTTACCTAGAAGAATAAGTCTTTATTGTTATTATATTTATTTATTTATGAGTTCAATGTCTTAATCCATTTGTGTAACGCATTTCTCAAAGGAATATTTTTTTATGAATATATATGTTCTCTTAGCTTTTAGAAATGTGCTTTATCAAATTATAATTAAAAAAATATTATTTAATTAAATTTATTTTTAAGTTAATTAAACACAAAAATAGGCATTAATCATTACTTCCCATAGAATATCAACTTCGATGGTTATAAAAATGAATAAAAGCATCTATATAAAATTCAGTATCAAAAGTGTTACTTTTTATGCTAGTTTTTTGTTAAATAATCCAAGCAAAGGATTGACATATATATAGAACTTTTTGATATAAAGATTGGTGGTGAATCTTTTATCATGAATTTATGGTATGATGTATATGGGTATTAATATTCTCGAAAGAATTAATTCTAGCATTCTCTTCTACGTTGTCGAACGTGGGTTTGACAACGTGGAGGGAAGTGTGGGTCAGCAGAGACCAGGATCAGGACCATGACCTATTCAGTGTATCTAGAGGCATGGTCGCCAAAATGTTTGATTTCGATTTTGACGGACGAATTTCTTAGATGTGCGTCTTAGTTTCCGTCGTTCTAGTTTTAGTACCATTCCCACTTAGATTTTGACCACTGGAGTCTCGACTCGTAAGAAATGGTTGAGTTGAGACTGTCAAATAGGTCATACGGATAGAATCACAGACAAAATCAAATCCTGGTGGAAGATTCATGAACGGGAAATGATATTTATAATAGGAGAATTATATGCATTTCACGTAACATATCTATCAAATATTCACGGCTTTAAAAAGAGTCACGAAAATCTAACACAATTGCATATATGTGTCTCGAATCTTTTATGTAAGGTTTAACGTTTGATTCTTATAAATAAAAGAATTAAGAGAGGAAATTTTATGAAAAGTGATTAACCAAATTTTCAAGAAAAATTAGTTATTTATAAAATTCATTGATATTTTACACCTATAATTAATATAATAATTAAAACAAATAAAAAATGAGAATATACACTAGCATGTATTATATAAAAATATAGAAGCACGGTCTCATGATTAACCGAAAATGGAAATTGTCGTCTTTAAGCGTGATTTTAAGGAAATGAATGAAATTTATATTATTCTTATTTGTAAATAATAATTGATTTATGATAACATTAATTTATATTTTTTATTTTATTTTAATAATGTCCAAGAAATATATTTTTAATTTGAATTTGCATGATTACAATTATATATTTATTGTGTTTTATGAATTTTAAAATATATCTACACATGTATCTTGTATAATTTTAGAATAATTGTGGCATATATATTAATTATATCATATACATGTATCATATTTGTGTATACTACTACAAAAATATAAATCTAAGTCGATTGATTAAGTCATTTTACGAAGGTTTTTAACCGTATTAAATATTGATGTGGTAAAATGACTTTGTTATGTAAGAATATAAGACACCCATAAATATAAGAATGGAAGTTGGATTTGTGTTTCAAATAATTTTCACTAATATATTCGAAAGACTTTGTATCAACTATTTGTAATATTATTAAAAATTTTAAAATAGACAATGTTTTAAAAACTATCTTCAAAACTTAGCACGTTATTTGAAACACAAGGTTAGACAAATATAAGGATAAAAATACACCAGAGATTTCATAATCGTTTGTCTTACCTCAATATTACATTTAATTCTTGACACATGTTGCATTATAAATTGACATAAATATTCTCTCAACTAGTCTCTTTAGTCTTTACCCAAGTAGTATTTCACTTTTCTCTCCAAGCAAACAACCAATGTATTATTTTCTTCAAGAGTTAATACTAGAAATGCTCTAGAGCTTCAAGGTGTTGTAACTTTACACCATCCCATGCAAAATGAGTCTTTTGATTACATAGATGCTTCAAGTGTGTAAAAATGTTCTTTCTTTTGCCTTTTGTAATATGTGAGGGATTGTTCCATTTGAAGGTATTTCAAAATGCATGAGTCTCACATTGTCTAAAATGACTTTGTTTCATTTATTTATATATGAACTTGTGTTTAAGACTTTCAAAATAACTAGTAGAAAGTAGGAGGCTCTCACCTGCATGAGCCCCGGCCTCATGGACATGTAATGCAAATCCACTTAATTATTTCTCTCTCTCAAATGCATAACAAAAATAAATAATAAAGATGAGAGGAGTAACTTAAATTAATCTTGGAGTACTTTTTTTATGATAGAAGGAAGTCTAAGTATCAATGATATGATATAAGCATTTTTAAAAAGAAAGAAGAGAAGGAAGTGTAAGCATGATATATTACATGATTTATCAAAAAGAAAGAGATTGATAGACAACATAAAATATATGAAATGGGTCATCATTTTTTGTTTCTGGTGAAGGGTGAAATGGGTTATAATTATTGTGAGGTTGGTACATATAAATAAGTATTGTGACTTAATAGAATAGGTAACAACATCTACCCGACCTTGACCAGAATGAAGGACTCATAGTGCGTGGTTGACAGCGTCAAATGAAAATATCTTTTGCGTTGACTATCTAGAATATTGATTGTCTTTTTGTAGAAAGGAATTGGCATTGATGAGATCACTTGTTGATTGACCCCCTGTTTCAGCTACGGTCCTCCCTTTTTACTCTCTTTGTAACGTTTTGGTTTCGACTTGGGACCGTTGTTGATCAAATACACGAAAGAGAGGGATTGAAATTAAACGGGAGGCTACATGAGAGAATTTATTTTGCATCATTTTCATTATTACATATCATAAAAAATATTTATTTTGAGTGAGTATTTAATTGCAATCAACGGACAATCAAATGTGTGTATATTATTTTATTATATTATTATACTTTCAAGTCCTTTATATAAGAAATAAATAAATAAATAATCAAAATTAAAAAAGTTAATTTAATTAATTTTAATTAATAATATCACAAACACTGAAAAAAATTTTAATATCTCATAAATCTAAATTTTATTGCAAAAATATTTAAAGAATTAAACAATTTAAAAAGTTATTGAATTTAATGACACTATATGTAATTTAAGCAATAATTTTTCGACTTATTTGAGTGTGTCTTCTACTGTTGTTTAGTCTATAAATTTTAATGCATCACTTACGACATACTTGAATGAATTGTTTATCTTAATTTTATAAGTTTTATAATATTACATAAATTCTCCTCTTTACTAGTGACCATCCTTCCGACCATCAAATTAATCTTATATCTTGTTAAATTGAGTATTTAACTTAACTTTGTGCATCTAAGAAAAAATTAATTTTGTGGATGCCAAGATACTTAAAAAATTGAATAAATTAAATTTAGTTAATATAAGCAACAACATGTGATCATCGGCTCCACTAAAAAAAAGTTATGCAATATTATTTAAAGATAAACAACTTATATAATTATAAGCACTCATATTTAAGATGTTCTAATAAGTGCTTGTCTCATCAATAAATTTCACAACAAAAAGGTATAAAAGGAAAATTAATATATCTGAAAATGAGTTTATGTTTCTTATAATTAAGAAAAATAATAATAGTAATAATTAATATCTTCATATATATAAATCAAAATTATCTGAAAATAATTTTATGCAATATTTATTTAATAAGTCATATCTAGTGTGATTTATAATTGATTAATAATATAAATATGTTTAAACTAGTAGTGTATATATTAAAATTAAACTCCAAAAAATGTTAAATGACTTTTTCTAAAGAAATTAAATAAATCTTAACTATTTATAAAAAGTTTTAGTGTTAGTAATTTTGGGTCATATATATATATATCATAATTGAATGAGTTAGAACCATTATATAATTAGTTAAAATATTAAAGTGGTCTAATCAATATAAAAGTATGGCTAAGGGCATATATGAAAGACTAATTGTGTAGATACCATAAAAACATACACTTTCTCTTTATCCCGTCAAAAGAGAGAAAAATTCAAAGAAGAAAAAAAAAAGCTCTCTATTATTGT
Organism: Glycine soja; assembly: GCF_004193775.1. NCBI lineage: Eukaryota > Viridiplantae > Streptophyta > Magnoliopsida > Fabales > Fabaceae > Glycine > Glycine soja. The sequence goes on from NC_041002.1 coordinate 41,494,113, forward strand.
TAGATCATTAAAACAAACCTTTTGATCAACCTTTCATCATCATTTCATGATGGCTCATTTAGGTACGCTTCCGCATCTAGTTTTCATCATGATTTTGAGTATGGGAACACAAAGGGGTTCTATTCATCTCTGTACAGTCATTTCTCTCTACATGAATAGGAAGTATGTGGTTAGGATTGATGATTATCTGTTAGAATGAAATCAGGTCGATTCATGTATGTTATTTGGACAACATACACACATTAGATATAGGGGTGAGAATAGGCCAGGTCAGCCTATAGGGGCCTACGACCTGGCCTATATAAAGCCTGACCTATTTAATTAAAGGTTAGGTTCAGACTTTTTTAAAAGCCTATTAAATTAAATAGACTAGGCTTAGGCTTATTAAAAAGCCTTATAAGTCTGATAGGCCGGCCTATATATATATATATATATATTATTTTTTGGGTACCAATATATAATATTATTTTTTGGATATAATTAATTTTTTTTTGAAACTATCAGACTTTGATTACACATTACTGCTCCATAACTTCTATTCCTATAATCAAGGACTTTAATTACAATGCCCTTTTATATTCCTCAATACTTTGATTGACTTTCCTTTTTCTTTAACTTTCCTATTACATTCCTACTCCATAAAATATTAAATATTTATTATGAAGAAGGCTTTTAAAAAAGCTATCAGGTCATACCAGACTTTTGAAAAGGCCAGGCCGAGCCAAAATAAAAGTCTTTGATAGGCTATAGGCCAGGCTCAGGCCTCAAAGATTCATCGTAGGTTAGGCTTAGGCCTTTCAAAGCCTGGCCTGGCCTATTCCCACCCCAAATTAGATATACAATGTTTTGAGGAAACAATATAAGATTATCACATTACTGCAGAATGAACAATGATATAAAGGATGATTGATAACATCAAATTAATATAACAATTGTATAGTAGAGTATATTGCATGATTGACAATATGGATATGTTACATGAAAATGATTTTGTAATGTTATTTACATGCTATAAGCATAACAAATTCACAAGTAGTAAATGATACTTGTAACAATAAATTAATGTAACACATGTAGAGTAACACTGCAAAACAGTGCAGGCATAGCAATTTGATGTGTTAATAGGTTATGCATTTTATGAGTACCATGTACATATTTCATGTGGAATAATAGGTATAAATTTAAATGCATCACTTATGTGTTACATATACACCTGTGATATGTTAAACGTGTGATAATTATGAGGTTTTGCATGTAAACGATAAGTCACATCAAAAGATGAGTTTGTTATTTGATATGCTTTTATTATCAAGGATATCACTAGCAATTAATACCACTGTCCAAAGACTTGATATTAACAGTGCTCTAGATATCTTGAGATGAGATATACAATTATTTAAATGCATTAATGACTGTTGTGAGGTATTGTATTATTTGATTTTATCTTTTTAGTTGTTGCTTTTATATCTGCTAATCTGAATTCGGGTCTGGTTTTCAATGGTGAAAATTTTAAGGACTGGAAAGAGAACATGAAAATTGTTCTTGGCTGCATGGATCTAGACCTTGCATTAAGGATTGAGAAACCCCATTCTCCTACAGATTCCAGTACCTCTGAATAGAGGAAACTTCATGAGAAGTGGGATCACTCAAATCGCGTGAGTCTTATGATTATTAAGTGTGACATTCCTGAGGTCTTTTGGGATACTGTTTCAGATGATATAACTAGTGCCAAAGAATTCCTTGCTGAAATTGAAAAGCACTGTGCAAAAAAGGCGATAAGGCGGAAACAAGTACTCTCCTTCAGAAAGTATCAAGGAGAAGGAAATGTCAGGGAATACATTATGGAAATGTCAAATATTGCTTCAAAATTAAGGGCACTAGAAGACTTGCTTATCCATTTAGTGCTAATTTCTCTACCTTCACCGTTTAGTCAGTTTAAGATCTCTCTTATAACTGTCAGAAAGAGAAATGGTCTCTTAATGAGTTCATTTCATACTTTGTGCAAGAAGAGGAAAGGCTGAAGCGAGAGAAAGGACTGAAAGTGCTCATGCTGTGAGTACCTCTAAAGACAAGGGAAAAATAAAAAGAATCAAGGAGCCCAAGAATGAAGCTGCTAAGGGTCCAACACAAAAGAAACAAAATCAAGGTGAAAACTGTTTCTTTTGTAGTAAGCCTGGTCATGTAAAGAATAAATGTATCAAATATCATGTTTGGCATGCAAAGAAGGGTATGTTTCTTACTTTGGTCTGTTTTGAGGTCAATTTAACTTCAGTACCTAGAAACACTTGGTGGTTAGATTCTGGTGCCACTACTAACATCAGTGTTTCAATGCAGGGTTGCTTAAACTACCGGAAGCCAATTGATTCTAAAAGATAGATCTATGTTTGGAGATGGAAAATCGGTGGAAGTGAAAGCTATAGGGCACTTTAGATTATTATGATGTACTAGTTTTTATTTGGATTTGAAAAACACTTTTGTTGTATTGTCATTTAGACGAAATTTGGTTTCAGTTTCTTATTTGGACAAATTGGGTTATTTGTGTTCATTTGGAAACAATGTGTTCAGGTTGTCTTTTAATTCAAATATTGTTGGAACTGGTTCACTCTTGGTTAATGATAATCTATATTTACTTGATACTGTAGCTTCCTATGGTGAATCCTTTAATGCAGAATTGTGTGGTACTAAGCGTAGAATTGATAATACAAACTCAGGAGCATTATGGCACAAGCACTTAGGTCACATTTCTAAGAACAGAATTGAATGACTTGTGTCAAACGGAATCTTGGATTCCATTGATTTCACAAACTTTGATGTTTGTGTTGAATGCATTAAAGGTAAACAGACCAAAAGCAATAAATTAAGTGCATATAGGGCTACAGACGTCTTGGAATTGATACACACGGACATTTGTGGGTCATTTCATAC